>NC_133202.1:6881606-6926606 GCF_958299795.1 Porites lutea | reverse complement strand
TTAATTTTTAAGAATTTTTCGCTCGCCATACAAGTCCCTATTAGAGTCAGACATTTCTAAAGGCCATTGGGATCCACAATGCGGATGCTTAAGGGCCATACTGTCCTCAATTTCCGCCCACGCAACTTTTTCATTCTGAGCAATTTCTCTAGTTATCTTCTAGTTCTGAGATATCGGATCAGCTTTTAGTGCTTAAATTGGCCTTTCTTCCATATTTCGCAATGTTTTACTAGACAATTTATGAATTTCCTGTAAAAAAAAAAGGGGCCAAAACCTCCCCCCTGGAGCAGATCATGGGCGCAAGATAAAAGTAGCTGGGCTGCTGGGCCAGCGGTTTTTAGCGAAAATTCAAAATGGTGGACGAAGATTCACACTCGACGGGACTTGAATGTCTCGGGTGAAGAAGTTCGTTCAACAATTTTTTTTTTGGTTTTAATTGGAGCCAAAGTTGTTTAGCAACGCATGTTACGCCTCAAAATTGCACAAAAATGCTTTGTCGAACAACTCTTGAGCAACTTTCGTGACAAAAACTTTTGATTGTCTTTTAAGCAAGTTTCGAGCACCTTTTGAGGAATAATGGGGAAACTCTTTGGAAAATCTCGAGCAACTTGTGGAAAGCCCAAGGCTGGATCGCAAGGTACTGCACAAAACTGCGCTGCTTAGTTGCAGTTGGACAGAAAGTTGCAGAAAAGCTATGAAAGCCCGATTTGCACTTTTGTGTACTCTTAAGGTGGCTCAAGCCAGTATTTTAATAGGCACACCGGCCTCCATCTTTGAATCTCTTATACTTATACAAATAGATCTTTAAACACATGAAAACGTATGAATCAGCGTAAAACGTAATGCTGAACTCTGTTTGTAATTTCTAAGGTTACTTTCACGAAAACAGCGATTAAAACAAAATTCGTGGATAGATTTTTTTAAAAAAGTTTCAGTACATTAGTTGATCAGTGTACTATTAAATCCCCGAATTTCGTGTCGATTGAAAACTGTTAAAGTTTTCTTACACATATTACAACCCTACCTTCCCATAACGGCCACTTATTCCGTCCCTAGGGTAGCTCATGTGTCGTAAAGAAGTTTGAAAGTGAGTATTTATTATAGGGCGGAGTTATTAGAAGCAACCAGGACGTTTGTCAAAAAAATGTCCCGCGATTTTATTAATGACATGCGCCGTTTGGATAGGAACCTGCTACGCAAACTGATAAGCGAGCTAATTGACCACTCCAGAAAATACCATAACATACCATAATGCTCTTTCTTTGTCTGCCCAAAATTTTGCTTGAGCATTGTTTTCAGTTTCTCTCGGGGCCATTTTAACTCCCAAGCGAAATTGAAGACAACGGTTACGCAAAATTCAGTGGGGTGACAAACAAAGAGCATTATGGTATGTTATGGTATTTTCTGGAGTGGTCAATTCAGTCTTATTGTGTTTTTTTTATTATTTTTATTGTTTTTAGGGTGTAAGTAAACCTTTTGATGAAGTTATAAAACATTTTGGAGACCCACACGCGTTTGGACAGCCTCCAGTTTCCTCTCTGAGGCAGGTAAGATAATTTTTTAAAGCTAAAGATCTTTGTTTTCTGTGCATAGATTTGTTTGTTTGTTATAATTTTGCTTACTAGGTGATCAAATACCTCAACCCCGGCGAAATTTAGAAGGAGTCATACATTAATGAAGCTTTCTAAGCCTAGTCCGAAGACATAGTAAAGCTTGTGTAATCCTTTGCTTTTTAACAGATAGGCCACTAAGCTGCAATCGTTTCCTTGAGAATCATCCAAACTCGCCATGTCCGCCTCCGCCATGATTTATGACGCCTCTTTAAAGCACCGAGACATATCAACAGTAATGGAGGGAGGGTCCAATTTCCCCATGCCACCTCTTTGTCCTGTGGACAGTTTTTCGTTTGGTCGGAGGGGTCTAAAAATAGCGAGGAGACGGCGAGGGAAAAAACGGCAGAGGGGAAGTGGGGGAAAGGGGAGGCCCCCTCCCTAGCTAGTCCTTAGTCCTCGCTCGCAGATTTTTCTCCCTTTTCCCCCTCTATTGAGCGTGGTCCCAGGCTACACTCCGGCCCTTATGCATACGGTATAGGAATCACATCTCCCCGAAGCCTTTCTTTGCCCGGGGTATGCCCGATGGAGAAGTTGAAGCTTCGATTTGACCCGGTGATCCATAACGTGCATGCGTTTAGATTTTGAAAGTCAGTTCTTGAGTGATTGTCATGGACATCTTTGCATTTTTCTTCAAGCTTCTGTCATGTCTCATTTGTCCAAGTTTCCTTGAAGAACCAAGCTACCCAAAGGATATAAAGGAAAAAGCTCGAAGGATTCTGGAGGCAACCGAGCATTTCTCAATAGGTGCCATTTGTACTTTATTTTTCTGATTAAGTCTGTTGCCATGTGTTCATCAGACTCAGTTTTTGAAAAAATATTCAAGCCATGCCTAGGGCGTTCAACCGAGAAAATAGGCACTTTAAGATCCAACGACGCGGCGGCAACGAAAACGTCACTTAAAAAGTGAATTTGCGATCTTTCAGTCTTTATCGCAATTATTGCTATTCACTTACTTTGTCAAATGTAGGCGAATCCTCCTCGAGTTGAATTCCGAGGGACCATTTCCAAGTTCAGAGAGAGAAATAAAATTTCGTCGTTGCTTGTTTACGTACTCCATAAAACGTAAAATTAGGCATTTTCACGTCGTAGTCGTGCAAAAACGGGCAAAGAAATGTACAAAAAAGCTTGATGCATGTGCAAAGTTGTTGTTTTTCTTATAAAAACTATTGTTTTTTGACGTTCTCGTCGCCGTCCGCGTCGTAAGATCTTAAAGTCCCTTTTTAGGGAGTTTAAGCAGCAACGTTCTTGAGCGAAGCACGTCAACTGGAGGTGAGCCTTTTTCTTTTTACTAAGCCTTAACGCCACCATATTTGTATTGCCAAGTGTCTTAATTCTTATAGAGATAATTTTCCCAAAACATTGTTCAATATCACGGCTCAAGAGTGCAAAAAGTCAACTTCCGGTTGACGTGCGTCGCTGTTACTTAAACACCCTATTAATATGCTACACATGTTTACATGATGAGGAGGACATGGTAATTTACGGTATTGCGGTATTGAGCTTTTGCTTTTACAAGTGGATTTCGATAATTTTTCAATTTTTCTTACGGTATTGAGTTATTAGGAACCCTAATGTCCCCCTCCGTGATGGAAGGGCTGATACTGGAATTATTTTGTCTCCGTAAATCTTGTAAAACGTGTATCGGGTGTTGCCCATTTATGCAAAAGTTTCCATACCAGATGGAATTTTCCTGAAAAGTGGGTTGTTTACCATTTAGAATTTTTTCCGGACAACCAGGTTAAAAATCAGAAATGGAACACGTCTTTGTGGGAGCAACGGAACATCTTTAAAAGTAGTCCTGGTTGTGTATTTACCATTTAAAAAACGTTTCCGGTAAATCGGTTTGGAAAGTATAAATTGAACACGATTTTTTGGGACGTTCATGGGGGAAGGGGAGGGGAAGGAAAATTTCCTTCCTTTCTTTCCCACCCCCTCCCCACTCTTTTAATTGCGCCATTTTCCGCATGGTCTTTGACTCTCGTTCCTCGTTCTTTGCTCCTAAACCGCACGGAAACGCTTGCTATGTAAGGCACTGGTAATGTATAATGTGCTGAATTAAATGGCGTGTTAAATGGTTTGCTTAAAACTACTTGTGAACCAAAAATCGGTCAATTTAATACAAAGTTAAATTTATTCCTGAAATGTTTTCAATGTAGGTTCGTATACTGACTCTCTTGGATTAAGAATTGTTCGGGAACATGTCGCCCAGTTTATCACTAAAAGAGATGGTTATGCCGCTGACCCAGGTAGCATCTTCTTGACGAATGGAGGAACAACTGGAATAAGGGTTTGTAATTAACTTTCATTACTAGGCTCTAGTTTTCAAAGAGATCACATGCATTTGAAGGGAACTACAAAGGACGAGCTGAGGATAAAAAGCCGAGAGGAAACTGTGGGGAAGGCAAAGAAAAGGAACCTCTCCCCAGTTCTATTCTCAGTTTGTTCGCTCTCCAGTCCTGCCGAGCCTCGATTAGCTCGATTGACCGAAAAGGGACGCTTGTAGCGTCTGGATTGTCTGTAGTCTAATTCTCTGAATTTTCTTCCAATTGCTGCACTTTTTGATGGATACCGAAGTCCTCCGCTGATTTTTCAAACAATTACATTAGTAACGCTTAAACTGATGGTGACTTAAACAATATTACATGCGCGCCTTCGCACTTTAAGCCACCAGCTAATCTGAGTGATTTTTTATTGACGACTAGTTTTGGTCAATTTCTAACATTCCTTAGTATACCGCTTTAATGATAAGGTTTAGATTTAAGTAAACGTAAATCATGATTAACTCATGTGATTTTCTTGCTTCCAGATTGCCTTGGCAGCGTTAGCAACTGGTTGTTTATGCAGCGACAAGAACAAGGCAGGACTCATGATTCCCATTCCAGGTTTCCCTCACTATGTTGCTAGGATCAAACAGTTCAACATGTACAAGATTCCTTACTATTTAAACGAAGATAACAACTGGGCTTTAGATACCTGTGAACTGGAGAGAGTGTTGGATGAGTCGAGGCCTCACTGTAGACCGAGAGGCCTGGTACTCATTAACCCGGGAAACCCCACAGGTAAGAGATATTATGGACCTTTCATTGCACCTTTAAATATGTGCAGCTTTAAATATGGCAAGGGATTTTTCCAGTCATTTTTGGTGGGGGACGTGGCAGAAGAAGAGGGATTACCCGTCAAAAAGAGGGGGTTTATTTAAAACTATAGGGGCAACCCGTGGCAAGCCATCTCATTTCAAAAGAGGTATCACTGAAACTGTCTGATACATATTCAAAAACTGATCACTGTAGGCGGGAGATAAATAAACAAAGGTTTTACAGACTTCTTTTATCATTCAAATATGGTAAACCTAAGCGGTGAGCCTGTGAGTAAAGAATAAAGAATATGCTTTATTTTGACATCTTAAGCCGTAATTATAATAGCCGAAAACATAAAAGTCGGTTGAAGTAGAAATAATTCATGTTTACAACTAATTTAGGGATTTTGAAATTAGCGTAACAGTGCAATCAATGTGACAGTAGGTGTGAGGGGGGCGAGTTACTATAGATGGGAAGGATAATGGAGAAGAGGGAGGGTGTGGCTTATTAGATGGACTACGTGATTATCGTTTCTAAAGCATAGGCTAGTGTAATAGAGTTTTCGAACAACATAAGTTAGAAAAATACAACTAAACAGGGTCTAAACAAGCAACAACAAAAGCAAAAAAGAAAACTTACAGCCAGGATACCTTGATCACTGAGCGATTCCAATAACTGATATATTATTCGCTGGTTCCTGAACGTGATTTGTTCAGTTTTGTTGGCCATTGTCCTTGTCAAGTTTGTTCAGACAAAACTTTTTTGGGAAAAACAGGAAACATGCAGGAACAGAGAAAATCGAGAAAATATATATACCATGAGGGTCATGATTTAAATTTATGACTAAACTATTCTTGCGGCAGACTATCTATTCTGGTCACGAAACTGCAATCTCAGGCCTTAATTTTAGTAAAACTGCAGAGTGAAACTAAAGGCGCGGTCAAATGTTTTTGCTACAATAAAAATAATTATCCCACAACGGTATGCATTCTTTCGCAGGTCAGGTCTTAAGTTATGACAATATCAGGGAAGTTATCAAGTTTTGCGCCCGGGAAAAACTGGTGTTATTTGCTGATGAGGTATACCAAGAGACAGTGTTTACTAACGAAGTCCAGTTTCACTCGTGCAAGAAGGTTCTGAGAGACCTGGGTCCCGAATACAACAAGTTCCAATTGATGTCCATTCATTCTGCCTCAAAAGGGTTTTATGGCGAGTATGTACAAGTAGATTTTGTCATTTCTAAAACCCAACAACGTTCAATGAGACGTGCGCTTAAACAAGCGAAAATAAAAAAAAATCATTCTAAATTAAAGTAATATTCCAAATTATAGTAATAATTTTTCAGATAACATTTTAATGCGACCTGATTAAAAAAGAAAAAAGCAAATAAACAGACAACAAGACTCATTCAAAATTAATTTAGCTACACACAATGGACTCAGAGGATCTATTACATTTGTCCATAGCTCTGCCGCACCCCTTAGGTGATAGGTGTTTTGTTGCAGATAACCTGTTTTTAAACTACAACTGTTTTTTTTAGGTGTGGTCTGAGGGGTGGTTACATAGAGGTTGTAGGATTTAGCAAAGAGGTTCTAGCTCAGTTTAAGAGGTATCTCTCTCCACCACACAAGGCACCGTCAACTGCAGGGCAGGTATTTCCGCAAAGTTACTAGTTGGGGAGCAAGGGATGGCGCAGTGGTGAGAGCGCTTGCCTCCCACCAATGTGGCCCGGGTTCAAATCCCGGCGTCGACGCCATATGTGGCTTGAGTTTGTTGTTGGTTCTCTCCTTTGCTCCGAGAGGTTTTTCTCTGGGTACTCCGGTTTTTCCCTCTCCTCAAAAAACAAAATTTCCAAATTCCAATTCGATCAGGAATCAGGTCAGGGGAAAATTTCGTATACGAAATATCCGAAGAAATGTTTTACCAGATTTATAGAGGTTTGTGTGGAGACGCCATGCTGGTGCCCACCTGGATGGGCACCAACATGGCGGACGAAAACCATGAGAAACATCTCTTACCGAGTTTTGCTACAAAAGCATGAATTTATCCGTCGAGGAACTCATAAACATTACAGTAATACTTTTTCTCATACATTTTAAACTGTTTAGATAGAAAAATTCCCCGGAATAAGTCACTATTTTAACCTACGTTATAGCTCTCTCCGCCGTCATGTAAATGCCGCGTCACGCAAAAGCTTAGAAATTCCAGCGTTCTCTATCAAAACACCATGCAAGCACCCTTTTGAAGCGAAATTTGTATGAAATATAGTTTTCAGCTGCTCTAATACATCATGAAAGTAAAATCTCAGTAGGATCGATAGTTTTGGAGTCTGAATTTTAGTGACGTCATGTGAAAATCAACAATAAACGATTGTACCAGCTAATCTTTTTCTTATCATTGGTAGGCTGCAGTCAGTGCAATTTGTAATCCCCCTCAGCCTGGTGACGAGTCGTACGAGACATTTATTAAGGTAAGTGTAATGTCAGGCGTGTCTGAACTTTCACAGCGGTCAAACGAGTGAAATTTGCAAAAGTTAAGCGAAATACTTCAAACTTAAGGTTGCTACTTTCACTATCGAAAGTTTAGGGTATTACCAACATCCTGTTAGTTTACTAAACTTTTTAAAAGTTTACTAAAAAAGTTCTAAGTGATTGAAAACCGATGCTGACGTTATTATCGGCGCCATTTTCAAACATGATTCTCTTTTAGCGCGAAGCGTTTTCAGCGAAAAAAGCTCAAAATTTTGAGAAAAATGGAAAGATAGCTATGTTGACTAACTGATTTATACATCTTTGCCCATTTTTCTCTAACTAGTAAATGAAATCCCAGCAATAAAAAACAAAAATAACGATTTAGACGTTTGACCTCGGTGGTGTCTGAACTACAGCTACATAGGGGTCGGGACCTAGATCCTGAACACTGGCACTACTGGAGTATTTAATTTATTTGTAATATTTTTCAACGTGACGAATTGGTTTCGCGAATGTTGTTGTAGTGTATCTGGGCTGTAATGAGTAAGATAAAAGAATCTGCAGGAGATCGGGCGTCAAGGTCAATGTGTGCAAAAAACCGCTGTCTGGGCTTTCGATGGTGAAGAGGGCTGAAGACCCTCAGCGCAGGCGCGTCATGTGGTAGTTTTTTGCTTGACTTTCAAGTTTTGACCTTTAAAATTTGATTGTGGAGCGGATTTTGTCTACTTTTCTTCTCACCGATTATTAAGCTTCTTGATTCCCCAAATTTTGACTATTACAATCTACAGGTTGTTATTTCGGCCAATAAACATTGCGGATATGCGATAAAAACAATAAATTAATGATAAACATGTTTCCAACTGGATTGTTAGTCAGTGCAATTCCGTCAGTTTTTTAATGGACATCGAAATTAGAAAAAAGCATTTCTTTTTAATTTTTTCTGCAGGAGAAAATGTCCATTATGGATTCTTATCAAAGAAAGGCGGGGATAACCACAAAGATGCTGAATTCTCTTAAAGACGTCTCGTGTAATGCTGTAACTGGTTCATAGTATGCATTTCCCAAAGTTATTCTTCCACAAAAAGCTATTGAAGAGGCCAAGGTGAGTTGTTAGCGTAGTTCTTTGAAACTAATAGTGAGCTTAAGCAACGGTGCTGGACGGTGACGTCAACGAGAACGGTAATAAAGCAATGGTTTAGTGTGACAAAACAACAACTTTGCACCTGCATCATGCTTTCTGTATATTTCTTTGCCTTCACTGCTGGACTACGACGTGAAAGTGCCTAATTTCACGTTTTGTAGAGGACGTAAACACAACACAACGACTTTATTTTTCTTTTCCTGAACTTCGATACAGTCTTTTAGAATTCAAGTCCAGAAAAACCTGCCGATGTTTGACGAAATGAACGAGATGAAATTAGTGCGATTAGGCTTAAAGTAGCGTGAATTCACTTTTTAAGTGACGTTTTGTAGCCCTTCCTCTCCAAAAATATAGATTCCCTTAGGCTTTATTCAGAAGTCCACACAACAACGGTAATGCGCAACCTCATTCCTAGTGTCTTCTATTACCCGCAGCGACGTTTATGACTGGGTAGAACAGGACCCTTGGAAACGAGGTTGGAAAATGCGGTTTTTTTTTTAGCTCAACAACTGCACACCTGACGAATTCTACTGCTGGCAGATGTTAGAAGCGACTGGCATAAACTCTATACCGGGAAATTTGTTCGGACAAAAGGAAGGAACATATCATTTTAGGTTAGAGCTAACTTGTCGAACGTCTCTTTTTCTTTATTGGTTTATCATACTTGCCTTTCTTGCTAGGTGATGGGGAAGTCGATCAGCGTTGATGTGCGACGGAGTAATAGGCCTTTTGCATTAGCTGATCACTTGATCTACTTCTGTAAACACGAAAACCGTTCGCTTTCATACAAATCCTTGTAAATTTCGAAATTTTCAAACTGCTGTAAAATATTTCCTTAAGCATTATGGGTCTCAAATCTCCTTTTTAATCATAACAGGCAATTTGAGCCATTTAATGCGCAAGGGGAAGATTTGACGACATTGAAGTTAAACAAGAGACTGGCTCACTATGGGTCTGTTTTGGGAGACAAGTTTTTGGCGAACAATAGAAGACCCTTTGAGCTTGTAGATTTTGTTTTCCCCATTGCAGACCACGTGATTTTACTTCAGAGAACTGTTTGTTTCAAATGTCGTCCTATGAACTTGCATCCACGTGCATATGCGTGCATAGCTAATGAAAAGACAAAAGGCAAATTCCCTTGAAAACATCAGGTGTTCTGAACTGGGAAAAAAGAACTATTTGGCCATGTCCTGCGCAACTTCAAAATAGTCGAGTTGAGTAGCGATATTGCACGTTTTACCACCCACCTTCGCACCTATCTTCAAAAAAAAAAAGGTTTCAGGGTCTCTTTTTCCGGGTGGTTAAACGAGCAACATCGCTATTCAAATTGTTTTGCAGCAATTTTGCAAAACAAGTTGCTCGTTTTTTTTACCTGTTTAACCGTACCTTTGGTTAAAGTTCCGCCCTCACGCAGGCAATAAACTGAGCCAACCAATGGATAAATGGATTCATTTGCACTTATTTGCACTTACCCGCTGATAATTTTTTTGTTTTTTAGCATGAAAACGTTAAAAATCCCTTCGGAAGTAGATGAAGTCGCTGCTATAAATCTTTTGTAAGATATGGCTGGAATTTTATCAAAAAAATTTATGTTACAGCTGAGTGTAAGATGGAGGATATCCCTCCTAGGTATAGTAAAGGTCTGAGGACTTTTTACTTTGTGTTGTCTAATCGCCAGTGTAATGAAACATTTAATTCTCTTTGTTTTCATAAAAAAGTGCAATAAACCTTACATTACTTGGAAAAGCGAAATTATTATAAATCAGGAAATATAATGTTTGAGAGTATATACTTTTTCTTTGCCGCAGGTTAACCATCTTGCCATCTGAGGAAAAGGTAGTTCCCATGTTCGACAGAATTAGCAAGTTTCATGAGGAATTCATACAACAATACAGAAGTGACAAGGATAATTAACAATAATTTAGCAAACATAATTCTTGTTAATTACTGGGCTACATACCACCACTGCAGCCATATCTTAACTCATAGTTAAGAAATTGGAATGGTTATGAAACCCTGCAACAACCACTGTGAGCTTTTTAGACTTGACCGTGCACAGCGTTCAATAGCATTCCTATTATTTTGAACTTACTGAGCAAGAGAAATATTGCATTAATTTATTCAGTCACAATTTGCGAACCAAAAGCAAAGGATTGTGCACGGTCAGGGAGCTTCCAACGTAAACTGCGGCACTGTTGTTTCCATCTTTGATATTTACCGGCTTTCATAACCAGTCTCAGCTCTAATAACTATAGTTAAAAGGATATGAATTTCAGTTTTTAACTAATTTAATTGGCTATTGTTCGTGACGAGCAATTGCACATTGGGTGAGGTTAATCTTTGGTCAAACAATAGACTGCAAAACAGTCCGTATATTTGCGTATTCAAGTACACTTTACGCACGAACATTTATTAAACAAAAGCTGAAAACGGAGAGCGAGACTTGGGCAAGACGCTTCGTGCGCGTAAGGCTCTTACGCCGCTCTCCTCTAATCCAATTTTGAGAAAAAACAAACTGTTTTGCAGTCTATAGTCAAACAAGCAAATCAATGTAGTGAGTTTCCCAATGCCCAATTGCCATATGACCAATTGCAAAAGCAACCTTCATTGAATAAGACTTATCTATATATATCAAAACAAATACAGCTTTATTTACAGTGTAGTTCCAAGTTAAAAAGTTTGGATAAGGTCATAAACACTATATCTAGGACTTCTTTGCGGCGTCACGTTGTACAAAGTCCAGCAGCGTATAATATTTTCCCTACTTTTTTTTCTCGTATTTATGTTTTACTTTATATCGGGGCTCAACTGAATGTAACAGCTCTTGTGCTTACCAATAAAATTCATTGTGACGAAAACTGATAAAACAAATAAATATAATGCGCGAATTTTCACTAGATAAAAGCAGCTGAAGTTAACCAGTTAACTTTCAGGAAAAATTTTACAGGAATTAGCCCCGGTTTTTGAATGTTTATATATTTTTTCTGCTTTAGAAGACATTTCAATCTCTGTTTCCAAGCTTTTTACATGGTCCCTTAGTATGTGGCAATACAGGGTTGGTAATCAATGATTAGAAAGTTATCACATCGACAAGTACAATGTAAAAAGGAAAGAAAACGAGTGCACTGGCCGGGAATCGAACCCGGGCCTCCCGCGTGGCAGGCGAGAATTCTACCACTGAACCACCAGTGCTTCGTAGTCATGTGGCATTTTTAAAAGACTTCTAGGGCTCGTTGCTTGAAAGGCCCGGAAAATCCAAACCTGTTCAGAATAGGTAACACAGTGGCTAGCCCACAAACCAGTCAATTTTGCTTCGTTAAGTGATAGCTTCATTGTGTTATTTTCAAAATTATTTAAACTTTGATCTCGAATGCATACACAACAAACATAAAACAGCTTTCCAGGGGCCCGTTTCTCGAAAGTCCCGATAATTAACGGGCCCGGTAAGTTGTCTCCGTATACATTAAAGATCGAGGTTTCAATAGTTTTGCATCTAACACGACAAAACTGTCAGTTAATGAAACAGATGCAGTAGTTTGCTAGCCAGGACCCGCGCTCTTATTCTTTATATTTCGATTTGAATATTTGATTTCGGACCCGTTAAGTTACCTGTACTTTCGAGAAACGGGCCCCTGGGCCGGGTTGTTCAAAGCTGGGTTAAGATAACCCCAGGTAAGTGCTAAATTTAAATTCAGATATGAAAGCTTTAAAACCAAATTCGGTTATATTATTTTTCTCCACGACTTGATGATTGGATGATCTAAAGAACAAAGAAATTTATTTGGTAAAAATGCTTATAAAATTTAGCCTGGGTTAGCGTTAACGAGGAGGACAAAAAAAATGCTTAAAATATTTTGGCCATACACACTGACCAAGGACCTGAAAAACGCTGTGGTTCTTACAAGACTGGACCGATATGATAATGCGACTCTTTAACCAATTTCAAATCGAGTGTTCAGCTATAGTTTTACACGTCGCTGTTAAGTAGAGATTTACCCGAGCTTTTTCTTGTTCTTTTCCTGTGTGTCTTGCTCTTCTCATGTTGGTATACTCAACTACCTCAGACGATAAATGAAAAACGAAAATGATGTTTTGAGGAAAAAAATCCAGTCAGGACCTTCAAGAGGATTTTTCTTTCCAAATGGTACTGACTGATCAATCATTGGTTGTTTCGAGATTCCTAAACTGTTCGCAGTCCCCTGTTTTCCCGCAATCAAAAAAAAAAAGATCGTCAAGATCCAACGCTTTGCGTTAAAGGCGGCCATCGGTGACACTCGGTACGCATGAAACCAAGATGGCTGCCCATATCGGTAGCTGTCGATCCTGACGATCTAATATGAAAAAAGGGAACTGTGAACAGTCCGGATCTACAGTACTAGATTCCAGCCATGTTCGAACCAGTTGCAAATAAGTGGGAAGTTACTTCCTGGGAAATCGATATAGAAACTTTATATTAAAATCAGATTTTAAAGTCATGCGAGTTGCTGATAAAGGGAACGTTACTGGTAACGTTGGTATAATAATGATGATGATAACCAACAATTACTTTACACAGGGTGATGGTTGAGGAGCTCACCCGACAAAAGGAGGCTGAAAAAAGACACGAACTGCTCAAAATGGTACGAATATAATTAATTGATGACCAAAGTAGAACAGATTGAGAACAAGTTACTGCGAAAATTATAGTATGGCGTTTGGGCCTTTTTGGTCTGAAAACGGGTATGGTTTTCGATGGAACTACGGGAGCGTATGAACGTAGTTACCGTTTCAATTTAACAGAAATATACGAATTCGAAATGCATTTAAAGAATTTTATGTTTGCGCTCTAATCTAAGTAATGATGACATAATTTCTGCCTAGAGGCCAGGTCTGAAAACGGGTATGGAGTTTAGAAGCCTGCACTGAAAACGGGTGACTGTGGAATATGACATATTTTTGTCCGGAAATAGGGTCGGGATTTGGAGAACCAAGCGGCACACCCCCACCAAGAATTCCCAGTACGAAGTACCCCCCGGGGGTAGTACGTTATCTCATGGTATCCCAAAGGGCCAATAGCTGTTTATTACACTTGGACAGTCAGTCAATCGGTCAGTCAGTTTGTCTGTCCAGTTAGTTTCTTAACGAGTTATATACAAACAATTTGTGATAAATAAGAAAAAATCGGCATTCGTAGTTATCTCCGAATTAAGGTGAAGGAATTACAACCTTGAAATGCAGTGCATCAGATTAAGCCGCGACATTAAAACGGCAAACATCGACATTATCAACTGACGCAGATTTTCGTAAATAGCGAGAAGTCCGCAAGGCTAGCGATACCTTTTTTTGTTTCTAAACAGATATAAACCTAAAACTGTCATTGAAGGAAATTATGCTGGGGTAATCGGAATTTTTTCCTTTACCGATTGCGATTAGGATTCCATTCGTACACATTTTCGCCGTTCGTGTCTTTCCTCGGCCTCTTTTTGTCGGGTGAGCTCCTCAACCATCGCCTTGTGTAAAGCTGAATTGTTGGTTATCATCATCATTATTATATATACCAACGTTCATCATGCACAACCATATTTTTAATACAGTTTCTATATTGAATTGCACTAGGAAAGGAACTACCCACTTATTTGCAGCTGGGTAGAAACAGGTCTAACATGGCTGGAATCTAGTAGACTGTTCATAGTCCCCTATTTTTTCTTGTAAGATGGTCAGGAGCGAGTGCTTACCTGTACAGGAAGGCGGGAAGTCTTGGTTTCATATGTACAGAGTGACACTCATCGAAGATGGCTGGATCTCAACGATCTCACTAGAAAATAGGGGACTCTTAAAGCATCACTGCTTGTCTGGTCTTCTTGTCAGTAATTATAGTCAGGAGCACCCAACGACGGTGTCCTGCTAAATACATTTGAGTCATGTTCCACGAAAGAAATGGGCACGGATAATGGATAGATTGTAGTATGGTGTCAATTTCTAAATTATTAACCCAATTACTGAATGGAGCCCGCTGATTGGTTGAATAATAAAAAACGCCAAAAAATAGTCCAAAAATGACTTTTTCCACATTACTTTCCCGTTTTTTCGGTCCCAGGGTTCCATTTCTTGTACATGCCAAGTTTCGTTGTCATAGGAAACGGGGAACCGGAACCACTGAAGGGCTAGCACGGGCCTCACGACAAGACCACCGAAAGTGCATTCTAAGCGGCGCCATAAAGTTTGTATCTGTTCGGTAATCATAGGAGAACTTGCAATTGAGTCTTTACGAGATTACAAGGGTTTAGAATCACTTCCCGAAAATTTTAGATGTAAATTAGAAACGTTTTCCGATTCCGATCTCCGTCAAATTTTCGAATTCGAAAGTTTTAGGTTTCCTTTTACTTCAAAATATAGCTTAAGCTGGAAAGGGGGACGTGAAAAATCAAACTTCAGAAAATTGTAGGCGATTAATTATCTAAGCTTCGAAAATTAGAGGTGAAGCAGAAAAGCCGCGGTCATCTATAAATTTTTAGCCGCTTGAAAACAAATTGCCTCTAGGTCAAAATTATCCCGGCAAGACAATGTACTTCTCCAATACTTAGTGTTTCGTCATGTCCATAACCCGCTAAGTTTTCATACACAAGAGGAGAACGTTTGCAGTGAAATTGTCTTCATGTTCCTTGTGAAAAAGACTTCATCCGAGAACGTTTAGTTGCATACGGTAGTAGTATTGCTTCTGGTATGCTGTACTTCATCAGGACCCCAAACGACCGGTGCCCCAATTTTTGGAAATGTCTTTCCAGTTTCATTAACGTCTGAATATCATGATATGTACAAGTAAGTATCAGGTATAAAAAATTTGTTATAATTAAATAAGGAGAAACTCGTACGATTTGGCCGCGGAGGAATGGACGATTAAATTGAAGGTAATGCCAGACCTGAAATTAAATGCTGTGCACTCATGGGCGATTTTAAAAGTAAACAACACAAAACGTATATAGCAGTCAGGGGACAATTCGTTCATTGAAATTTTCTTAAACCCTGCCAGGGTTTTTCAAATACAATTACCACCATATCAGGAATTCACGACTGAGCGTTTTGGTCAAAGAAGAACTCTTCTTTTGCAGTATACACACGTTATCGAAATCTCTTAGAAGCCGTTGTATCTGTTTTATCCTTTACGTATTGGCAAGCAGAAAAATGCGTGTCTACATTCTTCTTCTTAGTGTTTCTAAAGTAAAACAAAATGATGAAATTAGTTAGGATAACTGAGTGTGTTAGTTCTTTTTGGTAGCGCGCGGCTAGCATGCGCAGCGAAGTCGAAAGAGAGAAACAATTTGTCTCGTCTCTTAAAATAATAATAATAATGAATAGTTTATTAAAACTCTCTTGCAGTAAAAAGAACTGAATTATAGAGTCGTTTTACAATCTTAAGGCAACTATTATCTAGAGTATAGTAATTTACAGTTATAACAATGATAATAACAATTGAATCACTTAAAATATATTAAAAGTAAAGAAGTCCTCCACTCTCTTTGTTCTACATACCTGCATGTTCCGGAAAAGATTATACTTTTGTGTTTTCTGCCTTACTGGGGTAGTTAGGCGCGTCCAGAAGAGGGCTGGGAAGTAGGTGCTGCAGAAAGTGGCTGGGGTACTTCATTTTCGCTATATATTTATAGCACAAGTGTACTCTTCTATCATCTAACCTATCTAGTTTACCTAACTGTAAGGCATGAGCATTTGACTCTGCCTCGGGGTAGATTATGTTAAGCGCCCTTTTTTGCACTCGCTCTATGGCTTCGGACAGGTAAGCAGGCATGTCCTGCCAGACTGGTACAGCATACTCTAAAACTGGCCGGACTGTGCTAAGGTATATCCTCAAGATGTTGGGTTGGCTCACCCTGGCTCTGCGGAGAACTCTAAGGGAGTATAACTTCTTACAAGCTTTCTTAATAATGTAATCAACATGAGAGTTCCACTTCAGGTCATTGTCCATAATAACTCCTAAGATCTTATGGGTATTGACACGCTTGATGACATTGCCGCCAATTATTATCGGGTTAATGAGACAATTAGAGTTGCGTAGGAAATTAATATACATTTCTTTACACTTGGTTGGGTTGAGTCTCATATTATGAGCAATGGCGAAATTGTGAATGTCTGAGCCTACTACATTAAGTAAGCTAGGGGAATTCCTTGGAATTATTTCGAGAGCACTGGTATCATCGACGTATTTGATGCGCAGCCGCCAGTCAGAAAGCAGTTTGTTTGTCATTACCGTAAAGAGGATCACACTCAGTTTAGTTCCTTGGGGCACTCCTAATTTTAGTGTTAACCAATCTGACAGAGTTCTTCCGATTCTAACTGCAGCTGGTTGCTTCCGGTATGTCAAGAATGCCGCAATCCAAGATAAAAGGACTGGATGAACTTCAAGATCTGCAAGTTCTTGCATCAATATTGAATGATCAATTAAATTAAACCCCTTAGAAAAATCTGCGAAGACAATCCGAGCCGACGCCTCACCACTATCAACTGCCTCGTAGATCGCTTGAAGCATATATATAAGGGCATCTGTCGTAGAATGCCCCTTGCGGGAGAACTGATAAGGGTCGATCTTTTTTTCCAACTGGGGCAGGAGTCTGGAACAGGTAAAGCCCTCCATGACAGGTAAGAGATATAGGTCTTAGATCTTGTTCGATAAGACCGGGTGGAGACACCTTAGGGATAGGTGTAACAATAGACGATTTCAGAAGAGCTGGTATGTACCCCTCCCTTAGAGACTGGTTGTAAATGTCACAAACGAGGGGAGCTAACTCCAAGGCAAAATCTTTCAGAATCCGGTTAGGTATGTTGTAAGGGCCGACTGCTTTCGATGTCTGAAGTGAGGACAAGGACTTGTATGCCTCATACTCTGAAATTAATAATTCATCAGGAACAGATAGCAGGAGCACTCCCTGACACAGGGGTGGGAAATGGTCAGTCAGCCCAACAAAATAGCTATTGATCTTATTTGCTAAGCGCTTGATATCTGTGTCTTCATCAAGGAACTGATGGTACCACTCCTGCTTAGCAACCTGGCCAGCTAGCTTTTTTATTTCCCTCCACCATTTCGCGGGATTCACATGTTCGACCTCAGCAACCTTTTCCTGATAGTAGTGGTGTTTTGCTGTTTTTATTGCACCTTGAACTTTGTTTCTCCAATGACGATAGGCACCTGAGTCCTTTCCATGTCTAGAAAATGCAGAAAATGTTTCTTTATGATCTTCTGCGGGAGAAAAATACTAATGGCGCCATCAAGCTCTGACGTGAGCAGCTGAAACTTTTGCTCACACGAAGAGGCATTGAGAATTGGGGTCCAGTCCTTTTGAGTTATCCATCGTCCGAGAGCACGCCACACGCTATCTCGCATATCACGCACAACAGATTTCTCTGCTGTGTGGGTAGAGATAGGAGCTGATACTGGTTTAGCTAGGATAGTGTAATGATCTCCGACCTTCGGAAGCTGCGCCAGTAGAGTAAATAGCTTAAATATATTAGTAAAAAACCAGTCGAGCGTGCCAGTATCGCGGGTTTTAAAGGATACAAGCTGTTTCAGTGGGTTCACCCCGGCTTATGTTGCACCATGTAAGGGAATTCAAGAAAGTCTTGGAATGTGGTTTCAACGCCGTGGATTCCGGATTTCAGGCACTGGATTCCAGTCTTTGTCAGTGGAATTTGGATTCTGGGTTCCCCGAGCTGTATTCCGGATTCCAAAACCCAGGATTTCGTATTCCACAGGCAAAAGTTCCTTGGATTTTGTTTCGCCCAATTACCGAAATGGCCGCCGTCAAAAAATTCTTCAAGTTCTACTTATTTCCACTATCTCTCGACCAAGTTTATTTTGTTTTGGTTTTGATCAATCACAAAGCACAAAACCGATATCCAGAAATAATTATGGCCCGGACTGTTTATTGTTACTAAGTTAATGATTGATAGTGTTCCTTTTCTCGATGTAGAAAAAAAATACCAGGGGGTACTCCCTTAGGGACGGACCATTAGAAAACTTATTGGGGGGGGGGGGGGGCGGGCGACGTACAAAAAAAAAAAATTGGCGCAAGGGAAAATTAAATGAAAAAAAAATTTTGCAAGCCAATTAACCCTAAAAATATTCATGCTTTGGCCTAAAATTCATACGAGGAATCTGATAACGAAAAAAAATTCCTGCGACTCGAAAATTCCCCCCCCCATAACTTTTCCAATGGTCCGTCCCCTTAAATTAACTTTATAGGTATTGCTCTGAAATAGTGTCAAGCCTTAGGAGAGCCCGACGGCACACCCCCACTGCGACTTCCCAGAAATACCTGTGGGGAGAAAATGAAAGGTATTTCATAAACTGGGCCCGCCTTGAAGCAGCCCACTAAAATAGTGCTCGTACGGGCTCCAAAGTGGAGACTAATCTTTTCGTTGTCTGACTCACAAACTCATCGATGCCTTTGTCCAGTTCTCCTCAATCGTTGAACTGACAGAATGTATGAGCAATTCAATGTCCATTTCCATCTTCTTCGATGGCAAAAAGGGGAAGTAAAGTGTTTTATAATCCCGTGGGTGTTTTTTATATCCTGATAGTCACGGTCCAACACGTTTAACAAACAAAGATCATAATACCTTACGTCACGGCTATCGTGATAATGACGAACCATTCTGCTCACTAACCACTGGCGCTATCTTCTTCCGCCCTTAAGTTTCCCGGAACCTTAAGAGTTGTTCTTTCCCTTTAGCTTCGATGATGGAACCAATGTTGGCTCCGTTAGAAGAGCAAGAGCAACATGAGTCACCAGCAGAGAATATTCAGAGAATATTGAATATTGATGAACCCCTGTATGGAGGATACGATTTTGTGTTTGTAGATCAACTGTCGCCAGGCCAAACTTGCTCTATCTGTCTGGTCGCTATGAGGAATCCTGTTCAGACCGTTTGTGGCCATCGCTTCTGCGAAGACTGCCTTGTGGGAACATTTAGGTAGACGATCATTTACCTTGTTCTATGTAATATCAGTAATATGTTAAAAAAAAAAAAATAATTGGTATAATGTATTTCAACGTCGATCACACAGAAATTTGTTCAATTGATAAAACGATATGGCGCACTAGTCCCCCACTACTTTTCATCGCACCGCTCTGCACTATCTGAACGCTTGGAACAGGCTATTTTGATTCTTGCTTTTTGATGCAAGCGATTGCCAAATTTTGACTCATGGATTGACACGACTGGGGCACCGAGCGATATCGTCTCTAAAATAATTGTTCGTAAGAGCAAATGTTACCAAGAAAGTTCTGGTAATCGTTTCGTTCGTCTAAGAAACTCGGGGTTTTTCAACTATGAACTCACCTACCTACTATTCTTGCAGTTGACATTATTGTGAAAATTTCGATATAGAGACAAAACCTCCGCTACAATCTCATTTTTAAAAGTACGGCAACTACTTGTCCTCTACCTTTCAACGGACGCGGAAGTTATCATGTAGGGTAGCTAATATATTCGAATGAGACGAGCGAAAAAGGCGACTAAAGCGCTCGAGGCAAGAATCGCCAGAAGGCGATTTTAAAAGGGCTGCCACGAGGCGATTTTTTTGAGGGGAGGGGGCGGATGTACACACTCACACTAAAACCTTGTCGCCGACCGTTGCGTGACAAATAGAATCTCATATGAGAGTGAAACATTGTACCCTTTTGGAAGACTTTTGTAACAAGAAAAATGAGTACCACTTTATGTCGGGGCTGTATAGTAACTTTTAAATTCCACTATCATAAAGAAATAAGCAAGTTAGCCATTCGAAGCCGGAAACGATTTGCATTATTTTAACGCAGTCCTCTCCCAATCCCCCTGCCCCCCTCCACCCCCTCCCCCCCCCCCGAAAAAAAAAATATAGCGTGACAGTATAAAGTGTGTGATTTGACCTACCCGGAAATTTAAAAAATTATTGTCATTCTACGGGTCATGAAACGCGACAGGGTCAGCTATACTGTTAACAAGAAGCCAGCTTGCAGTGCTTGCAGTCCCCTCTCGTTCTTATCTAAGCCAGCGCGATTGTAAACCATGACGTTCTGTTACAATAAGGGATTAGGACCAAACGAGAAAAGAAGGACTGCGGACTCTTTTGTAGTAAACAAACCCTCCGTCAGCTCAGAAACGGAGTAACCGATTTCGTCAATTTTACATATGTTGATAGATCATTGACCCGGGGTGGGGGGGGGGTGCTTTAGGAATTTCTGGGTGGGGCTGTGCCGCTGGGAGCCTGGAACCCTTAACCTTTACCAGAGCTAGTTCAGCTGAATTTTGCTACCCTATGCTAGAGTAAACTTCCCAAATCTCCCTATCCTAGAGTAGCTGTGTACCTAGCCTAGATAAAATCTTCAACCAACTGATCAGTTTCCTGAAAAATGATACCCTATTCTAGAGCCAAACGCTCTGATTTATATATCCTATCCTAGAGTAAACTGCTCGAAAACCATACCCTTCACAGCGGCACATACCTATATAGCCCATATATGGCAGTACCCCCCCGGGGTGGTGAAGAGCTGCAAGCGATAAAAATAGTCACGCGTCACAACTAACTCCTAACAAAAACAAAACGAGCGATAATCGCTTGTATTATAAACTAAAACGCCCAGGATATCTTACAGTAGGAAAAAGCTGTAAATTTCTTCAAGAGAAAGGAATTCAAGGCAATCTAATCAGATGTAAAGAAAGTGTAGTTTTTCAATTGTTTATGTTCTATTTATAAATCGTTTCAAGTTACTAGGGTTTAATTGGTTAATTAAATTACCTTGACAGCTTCGTTGTACCCAGACAGAACAAAGAATTCAAATAACAGAATCCAAGAGGCCTGGTACTTATTAACCCGGGAAATCCTACAGGTATTGCGAAGCTATTTTAAAAATTAAGTGCAGTACTAAATCAGTAATCGGCCTGGACACATAAGCCTCTGTGCAGAAGTCTCCTTTTCCTTGTGATCGCAAGATGCTTGCTTTTTAAACAGCACTGACTGATTGTCAGTGTCAGTGATCAAACGTATCTGGTCCAATTAAGTACCCTTTCATATACCAGTCCTGAAGTCTCAAAAAGGTACCCCTTTCTGGCGGAGCCTCCCCGTTGAAGCCATTATAGAGAGTACCCCCGGGATTAAAACCAATTGTCGTACTGCTGTATATGCCTCCTTTCTTTATAGGCCAGGTCTTAAAGCTACGACAATATTAAGGAAGTGATCAAGTTTTGCGCTCGAGAAAAACTGGTTTTATTTGCTGATGGGGTGTACCATGCCAAGAAACAATGTTTACTAACGAGGTCCAGTTTCACTCTTGCAAGAAGGTTCTGAGAGACCTGGGTCCCGAATACAACAAGTTCCAATTGATGTCGATAAATTCTGCCTCGAAAGAGTTTTATGGCGAGTAAGTCTTGATCTGACAAGTAATTGCTTTTATATGATATAACGATCAACAGAGGGAAAGCATAAGTCACAAAAACAACAACAACAACAACAAGCCTGTATTCATGAAATGGCGGAGATTTTATCACTACACAAAAAGGTTTTATCATTTCTGACACCCATGGCCAGTAGCGCCCGCGAAATAATATGGAATGTATTAAAATGAGACATTTATTGCAAGAAGTATATTTATAATTGGTTTCGTCTTAATTTTCTGAAACGCAGGATCAGTGAAAGAATATGCTATGTGGCCTGGTTTAAACAAAGAAACAAACAAACAAAAACAAAAAACATTCAAAACAAATCCAAAGTATACTCTGACCAAATTAAACAATGACAATGGAGTTGGATGATCGGATCCATTGAACCCTGCTAATAGAAAGGCATAGCTGACCGAAGCCTGGGTGAGAAACGTTTGTTGTAATTATTATTTGTTTTTAATTTAGATGCTGGTCTTTTTTAGGTGTGGTTTGAGGGGTGCTTACATAGAGCTTGTAGGATTTAGCAAAGAGGTTTTATTCCAAGTTAGGAGGTATTGTTCCCCGCCATGCAATGTACCGTCATCTATTGCGCAGGTATTTTAACAATTAAAGTCATTAAAACGTGATTTATAAAACGATGTTGATTGAGTTGAGGAGCTGGGACTTGAATTCTTTGAACCAGTCCTGTGGGATTTGTATCTTTTTTATGTAAAGATTTTTTCGTTCCAATAAATTTACCTGCGACGTAGTTAATTGAGTGGAATGGTTATGAAACCCGTCAGACTCCTTTGTTATATGTTTTTTTGTGGACCTGAAAGTGCACAACGTTCAAAAGAATTCCTATCATTTTTATTGTATTGACCAATAAAAACGTTGCATTAATTTATTCCGTAACAATTGGCCAACAGAAAACAAAGGATTGTACACTTTCAGGGTGCTTCCAACATAAACTGCAGCACTGTTGTTTTTATCATTGATGTTTGCCGCTTTTCATAACCAGTCTCCTCTTATAACTATGCCTGCAATCAGGGACAAATTATTAATAAGTAGTTGACACACTTGTCTAAAACGCGCGCCTTTATCAACAATTTTTTTCAACTCTGTTTAAAGGACGTAAATCTTTCCACCCCTGAATCAATGAGGTTTTGTAGTTGAAAAAAGATTTGTGTCTGCATGTTTAAAACACAACAATAGGGAACTTAAGCAAAGACGTTTTTGAGCGACGTACGTCAACCGGAGGTCAGGCCTTTTCCCATTTAACATGGCTTAACGCTATTAAAATTGTACTGCTAAGTGTCCTTTCTCTTGTAGAGAAGATTTGCCGAAAAGTTGGGTAAAGCTACTGCCTAAGGATGCAAAAAGCCCACTTCCGGTTAATGTGCGTCACTCAAAAACGTCTTTGCTTAAGTCCCCTGATGACTTTGGGGGAGCGGGGAGTACAAAGGGGGAGGGGATAGAGATATACGGAAGTGTCTCAATCGGCTTTTGTTCCCGGCCTCAGTGTAGTTGCTGGCCAGGTGAGTGATAACTCTTTAGATTGTCTTAACTGATTATAAATGTGTTTTTCCAGCTGACCTTTTTTGTCATCTGTAGGCTGCTGTTAGTGCAATTTGTAATCCCCCTCAGCCTGGTGACGAGTCGTACGAGACGTTTATTAAGGTAAGTACAGTCAAACCTCTCTTTACAGGCACCCGCTATATACGGACACCTCATTATTACGGACAGTTTGCTTTGTCTCTGGGGAAAGAAAGCCCTTAATTTTCTCTCAATTCAACCCGCTTAATACGAACACCCCGTTAATGCAGACACTCTCTATGGCCCCCTCAGTGGCCATATTAACGGGGTTTCACTGTATAATGCCGTGCGTGTCTAATCTAGAGGGACTGGACCTAGATCCGGGACTGAAGAGTATTACGCCGGGGAGCGTTCTTCCTAGTGATAGAAATGTGCCGCTGGATGGGGTCGCCGCTAATTTTCCCAACTGGATTGACTATAATGGGGCACATTTTTAAATGAGGTACTAGAATGGGGTCGCACATTTTCAGGATTTTGGGGTTAAGAAAATTTTTTGTATCCAGGAATTTAAAAAAGGTGTGAATTAATTTTAGAATGACTGGCTATGAAATACATTTGCGCAAACGCCCGAGGCTTAACAGAGACTTAGAGTCTTTTTACATGGAGGTGAGGGATTCCAGCTTGGTGAGGTAACCCGCTTAGGTGTTGTAACCCGCCTTTCCATATAATCTCTCATATGGTTACCCCTGCCACCTATCATGTAAACTTGATCAAATTAAAATGAGTCAGATTATATGGGCAGGTGGGTTACCCCACCTAAGCGGGGAGCCTCACCCACCTGGGTTCCCCCACTTCCATGTAAACAGGCCCTAAAATAGAGTCAATATTTGACCACCAAAAAGACTCGGACATGACGAAATTGGTTTCTCAAATGTTGTTCTTGATGGTCTGGGGGGTGAGTAGGATAAACGAATCTGCGGAGATCGGAATCCACGGGTTGAATATTTAATTCAAGGGCAGTGTGTGTAAAAACCGTTCACGTGCCATCGAGGTTAACAGACTGGATAATAATTATTTGAAAGAAGATCATCGCAATTATAGACGTAACTTTTTGGTCACCGGGCGGTATCGCACAGGTCAAGGTTTCGAATCCTGTTCAAGCCTAAATTTTTTCAGGCTTTCTTTTCGCAACTGCAAAAATTGCGTCTATAACTGGGATGGTCTTCTTTCGTACAATTCTTCACCCCGCAGTTCTCATAAATGATTTTCGTGTATTCATAACTCCATCATCATCCTTTCGCGGGTTTAATACGAACCAATTCAACGACCTGCTCCCAGTCGGCTTGTTAGCTCAATTGGTAAGAGCGCTGCACCGGTATTACAGAGGCCAAGGGTTTGAATCCCGTAAAAGCCTGAATTTTTTCAGGCTTTCTGTTCGCAAGTGCAAAAGTTGCGGCTGTAACTGCGATGATCTTCCTTCATATAATTCTTCACCCCGCAGTTGTCATATATGATTTTCATATATTAATTTAACTTCATCAGACTGGATAAGTTTGAAAAAACGTCAGCACATGCCCGCTAAGTGGCAGCTTTAGACTCAGTTTTTAAGATTTAATTTATTTCTTAAACGTCTATCTTAGAAGGAAAATGTTGATTTTTCCGCAGGAGAAAATGGCCATATTGGATTCTTATCAGAGAAAAGCCAAGATAACAACAAAGATGCTGAATTCTCTTAAAGACGTCTCGTGTAATCCTGTTACTGGTTCATTGTATGCATTTCCCAAAGTTATTCTTCCACAAAAAGCCGTCGAAGAGGCTAAGGTGAGGCGTAGTTCCTCGAAACCAATAGACCTTTTGCGATATGGCGGCCATATTGAATTTATTAGATTTAAGGCGTATAATGGGATACCCAGGGAGCCCTCGCCCAGTGTTTATTCGCGCTTTTCGGGCAAAAAGAGAACTTCACTGTATATTTCTCGGGGAAAAAAGGCAATCATTATTACATCCAAACACGGCACAACGATCTTTTTTTTTCCATTACAATCTTCTTCTAGGAAACCTTAAAAAAACAAGTTGGCCCGAAAAGCGCGCGTAAATACTGAGCGAGTATATCGGATCGTGCTCATGCCCCCTGGGCATCCCATAATACTCCTTAAATCTTAGTAATTCAATATGGCCGCCGTATCGGTAAAAAGGTTTATAGAGAGTTTAGGCAGTGTTAACGCTATAGTGGATAGCGTTTCGTCTCGACGCCAAAAGGTGTTAGGTATAGCATAAACAGCAACTGCCCTGGACCTGAACAAGTAGCTCACACACATCGAACATCGTACTGAGCGGTTGGCCGAGAGCCAGCTTGGTGAACTAAGTCCCAAATCTCACTCCTGAATATTTATTTCGTCTCAGTGGGTTCCAATCCCCGCCGCTACGTATTCACTTCCTCGACGGACCGAAAAAGTGTAAGGGCCAGAACCTATTCGACATATGACGCTCTACAGTGTTCGAGATTGGCGCGGCGTAGCTTCGCTCCGTCACAGAAATCGCGCCAAAATCACCGTTCTTGTGTATGAACAGAAGCACTATCCGGTACGGTTTTCGCGCCTGCGCAAAAGCTATCTTGTATAATGTGAACAAAGCCTTACGCAACGAACACGCGACGGAATCGAGAACGGCAAAAAAGAACTCTGCACTATATGAACAACTTTGCACGTGCATCACGCTTTTTTGTACATTTCTTTGCCGTTACTGCACGACTACGACGTGAAAATGCCTAATTTCACGTTTTGTGGGGGACGTGAACACATAACAATGACTTTCTTTTTCTTTTCCTGAACTTTGATATAGTCTTTTAGAATGCAACTCCAGAAAAATTAGCCGATGTTTGACGAAATGAACGAGATGAAATAACGCGATAAAGTTTGAAGCAGCGCGAATTCACTTATTCAGTGACGAAGCCGTAGCCGTCGTTGAAGCTTAAGCTCCCTCCCTAATATAGATTCCCTTGGGCTTTATTCCAAAGCCCGCAACGGAAATGTGCAACCTCATTCCCAGGGTCTTCTTCAACCCGCAGGGACGAGTAAGAGACGACCCCGGGACGAGGTTAGGAAATGCGTTCATCTTTTTCAGCTTAAGAATTGTGCACCTGACAAATTCTACTGCTGGCAGATGTTAGAAGCGACTGGTATAAGTCCTGTACCGGGAAATTCGTTCGGACAAAAAGAAGGAACATATCATTTTAGGTCAGAGCTAAGTTGTTATTCGCGTCGCTTTATTAATTATTTTATATACTTGTTTCTCTTGTTGGGAAATGGGGAAAGTCGCGTTGCTGATCGGCTGGGACGGAGTAATTGGCCTCTGAAGTTGAACAAGAGACTGGCTCACCAGGAGGAGACTGTTTTGGGAGACACCTTTTTGGCACCTATGCTGGGTTGTTCAAACCTGGGTGAAGAAAACCCAAGGCTATTGCGAAATTTGAATTCAAACATGAAAGCGTAAAAAGCCAATTCAGATTGATTCTTTTTGTCTGCAATTTGATGATAAGATACTCTAAAAGTGCTTGGAAAATTATCCAAGAAAACACTTTTGAACAAAAGAAAAAGAAAGCCGGATTAGAATTACACCCCCCATTAGAGCTAATCAGCCTTCTAACAACAGACCTTTTCAGTTGTAGGTTTTGTTTTCCCATTGCAGACCACGTGATTTTACACTTGAGAACTGTTTCTTTCAAATGACGTCCTATGAATGTGCATCCACGTGCATATGCGTGCATAACTAATGAAAATACAAAAGGCAAATTCCCCTGAGAACATCACGATGTCTGAATTGGATAAAAACAACTGACAAGCTAAAAAGGTCTATTGGGCCCTGTCCTGGGGTAAATTTAATAAAACTTTTACACTTGTAATTTATAAGTGTAGTCATTGTTTAAGAGTCTGAAAACAATAGCTACACTTGTAAATTACACTTGTGAAAGTTTTATAAAATTTACCCCTGCGGAACTTCAAAATAGCCAAAAACCGAGGCGATCGAATGTCCTCAAGCAGTCCCATATTGCTATTCGGCACAACTTCCGACCCAGCCTCGCTCGTAACCTCCAAAGGACAATTCTTAAGGTGACTCGACCCAGTATTTTTTTAGGTACACCTTCCATCTTTGGTCTCTTAGACTTAAACAAATTTATCTTTATAATATTGCAAACAATTATAACTGATGTATTACACACGTTGAAAACTTTTAGTTGTTTCCAATAGCTCCTGTATCTTTTATTTAAAAAGTGAAATAAACCTGACTTTAATTACTTTTTGGAAAAGCAAAATTATTATAAATCAGGATATATAATGTTTCAAAGTCTTTATTTTTTCTTTGTCGCAGGTTAACCATCTTGCCATCTGAGGAAAAGGTAGTTTCCATGTTCGACAGAATGAGCAAGTTTCATGAGGAATTCATGCAAAAATACAGAAATGACAAGGATAATCAACACTAATTTAGCAAACATAATTCCGCTTGTTAATTACTGGGCTCCATGCAACCGTTGCAGCCGGCATACATTAACTCATAGTTAAGAAAGTGGAATGGTTTTCAAACCGTGCACAGCGTTCAATAGCATTCCTATCATTTTGAACTTACTAAGCAATAGAAACTTTTACATCGCATTGATTTATTCAGTCACTATTTGTGAGCCATAAGCAAAGGATTGTGCACGGTCAGGGAGCTTCCAACATAAACTGCAGCACCGTTTTTTTTATCTTTGATATTTACCGCCTTTCATAACCAGTCTCCTTTACTAAATATACTTAAAGGGATATTTTTATTTATATTTTTATAATTTCAGTTTTTAGCTATTAATAGTAATTTAATTGGCTATTATTCGTGACGAGAAATTGCACTTTGGGTGAGGTTAATCTTTGGTCAAACAAGCAAATCAATGTAGTGAGTTTCCTAATGCCCAAATAGACCTTTTTACCGATACGGCGGCCATATTGAATTAATTCGATTTAAGGAGTATTATAGGATGCCCAGGGAGGATTATCACGTTTCGTTTGTATTTTTGAGCGCTTTTCGGGACATTTTTTTGTTAAATTTTTCTTAGAATAAGATTCTAATGGGAAAAAAGATCCTTGTGCCGGGTTTGGATGTAATAATGATCGCCTTTTTCTAGTTTAGTATTAGAAATATGGTCTTTCACTGTATATCTCTGGGAAAAAAAGCGATCATTATTACATTAAAACACGGCTAGGCCTTTCCCGATTGCGCTGAGCACCTTTTGAGCACTTTTTTGAGTTTGGAGCACTATTTTGCATTTTGAGCACCCTTAAGCACTTTTTCGCACTTTGGGCAACATTTGAGCAATATTTCACATTTCGAGCAAATTTCGAGCAACATATGTCTTCTAAAACATTTTAAAGCAAAAACTGTGTGTCGCTCGCAACGAGAATCGTGTTCCAGGTCATAAATTTGAATAACAAAAAGACTATTGTCATGGAAAGGCACGTGGACTTATCCTTACTGAGCGTGAGAACAGAAGTTTCTGATTGGCTGATGTATCATGCGTGTGTCATCTCAAATTTCTAAATCATCTGATGGCTTTGCACTAGTACTGCTGAATTTATTTACAATTCGTAACCGGCTTTAGTTTTTTAAAAATATTATTGTTCTTTATTCTATCAACCTTTCGTAACAGCCTGTCGAATAACACTACGCAAAATAGATTGTTAATTACTTCAGTAAAAATTGACATATTTACGAAAAGGTTAGAGGTAACTGTTCACAACTTTTAGCACTTTTTGAGCACTATTTTGAGATTTTAAGCACTTTTTGAGCACTTTTTAGCCATTTTTGCCAGCACGTTTTTAGGATTTTACCAGCGCAATCGGGAAAGGTCTAAACACGACAGAAGGATTTTTTTTCCCATTACAATCTTGTTTTAAGAAAACTTTAAGAAAAAAAAGGTCCCAAAAAGCGCTCGAAAATACAAACGAAATGTGCTCGTGCCCCCTGGGCATCCTATAATACTCCTTAAATCGAATTAATATGGCCGCCGTATCGGTAAAAAGGTCTATTGCCATAGGACCAATCGCCAAAGTAACCTCCATTGAATAAGACTTATTTATATCATTCTTGTTTTTAGTCATTTGCGGGGAAATTCTCAGGTTGGGTTATTACAGTACAGGACGACGAACTGTCCTATTGAATTTTCACCAGCCTTTAGGCAGAGTTTCTAACTAAAAATATATATATAAGTACAGCTTCAGTTATAATGTAGTTCCAATTTAATCAAACGTTTTAGATATAGGCGATAAACACTAGCAAACGTTGTGACTTTTTTGCGGCGTCACACGTAACATTTTCTCTATCTTTTGACCTTTTGACTTGTATTTATTTTTTACTTTATATCGGGGCTCAACTGAATGTGACAGCTCTTGTACTTACCAATAAACTTCATTGTAACGAAAACTGATAAAATAAATAAATATAATACGTGACTGTTCACTGGATAGAGCAGCTAACCAGTTAACTTTCAGGAAAA
This sequence comes from Porites lutea, assembly GCF_958299795.1. Classification (NCBI taxonomy): domain Eukaryota; kingdom Metazoa; phylum Cnidaria; class Anthozoa; order Scleractinia; family Poritidae; genus Porites; species Porites lutea. The sequence continues at coordinate 6,896,856 of NC_133202.1, read as the reverse complement.
GTTTTACGAGAATTAGCACCGATGTTCGATTTTTTTTTTCTATTTTAGAAGACCTCTTAAGCTCTATTTGCAAACTTTTTATCTGGTCCCTGAGTATGTGATAATACAGGGTTGATATAAAAATGATTAGAAATTTATCACATCGACAAAAATAATGTAAAAAGTAAAGAAATCGAATGCACTGGCCGGGAATCGAACCCGGGCCTCCCGCGTGGCAGGCGAGAATTCTACCACTGAACCACCAGTGCTTCGTATACGAATGACATTATTTTTTAAGACTTTTTTACCGGGTTGTTCAAAGTAGGGTTAAGATATAGATAACCCAGGGTTAGTGCGAAATTTGAATTCAGAGATGATAGCTTAAAAAGTTAATTCAGTTTAAGTCTTTTTGTCAACAAGTTGATGTTTGGATGCTCTTAAAAATAACGGAGAAAATTATCCGAGAAAATGCTTTTGAACAAAAGAAAAAGAAACCTGAGTTAAATTTAACTCTGGGTTAAGCGCTTACCGGCCTTCGAACAACCAGGAACGGATTACTAAACAAGGTGGACAGAAAAATGCTAAAAAATACTTTTGCCACGGCCATACACACTGACCAAGGACCTGAAAAACGCTGTGGTACGTATAAGACTGGACCGATAGTGCGACTCTTTAATCAATTTTCAATCGAATGTTCAGCTATATTTTTACATGTCGCCTTAGAGATTTGACGCACGCTGGTCGCGCGCGCAGCATGTCACAATGGCTATCCGACGTACACCAGTTAATAAAATTCTAGTTTGAGAATATTGCAAAAGTTGTTTGCCAGTGTTATATTAATTTACTCAGCGCTCTACGAGAATGGGTTTCTTGCGTTTTTTCAAGCAGTTAAATTGTTTTGGTTGTAGTCAGAGAAAAGAGAAATCGACGTAAGTAACTAATAGACAAACTGTTGAGCTTTTTTTTATCTTTTTCCTTCTGTGGTTTTTGCTCTTCTCATGTTGGTATACTTTATACTTAACCTCAGACGAGAAATGAAAAAAGAAATGGATGCTTTGAGAAAAAAAATTCAAGACCTTCAAGAGGATGTTTTTTCCAAAAGGTATTGACTGATCAATCATTGGTTGTTTCTATTTTTCTAGACTGTTCACAGTCTCCTATTTTTCCGTAAGATATATATCGCCAAGATCCAGCGCTTTGCGTTTCGAGCTGCCATGGGTGATACTCGGTACACATGAAACCAAGTTGGCCGCCCGTACAGGCAACTCTCGATCCTGACGGTCTTACACAAAAAAATAGGGGACTGTGAACAGTCCGAATCTACAGTACTAGATTCCAGCCATGTTCGAACCAGTTGCAAATAAGTGGGACGCGAGTTGCTGTTAAAGGGAACGTTGCTGTCAACATTGGGGGGTATAATAATGATCATGTTGTTACCAACAATTACTTTACACAGGATGATGGTTGAGGAACTCACCCGACAAAAAGAGGCGGAAGAAAGACGCGTTCTGCTTAAAAACGTTCGAATGGAACTAATGACCAAAGTGGAACAGATTGAGCTAAAGTTACAGAGAAAACTACAACACCGTCAAACGGTGTTGACTGAGTTAATGTGAGTATCTTAAAGAATCCCGTTAAGTACAATGCATGAAGTTCATTGTCTGACTCATGGCGTTAAGCGATTTCCCGACCCTTTAAAGTTTCTTTTACACTGTTTCATGAGATTTGTTAAACTGAGCCAAGTCTTTAATTAATTAGACGAGCTGCAGTTTTCTATCAAGAACTAAGAGTAAAACACGACGCACAGCCGAGCGTTTTGATCAGGACTTGTTGATAAAACCGAATAGATAGATAACTGCAAGTTTTAATTAATTGTCCAGCTTCAGAACTTTCCTCGATCGTAGATCTGTTCACGAGTCTGATTATTTTCCGGAAAACATAGGAGCGAAAAGCAAGGTCCTTAAGTTGTCTTGGTTTTATCAGATAGAAAAAAAAAACACCGACACGCTATTAGTTTTCTCTTCTTTTGTTAGTTCTTTAACGTGAGTAAAGTTCTAAATGGATATTTATGGCAACCCAAAAATACTGTCCTTTCCTTATTGTTATTTATTTATTTATTTTAAATTTTTTTTTCACAGCCAACTCAATCTTGGAAGATTGGTGCAACAAAAGAAACTAGAAGCAGTACAAAGAGAAGCAACATCCTTCATGGAGGAACTGTCAAGAAATGAAAAAAGAGCAAGAGCATGGAAGGAAAATCTGCGTCGTGTCGGTTCAGAGAGCAACATACACACTGTCGTATTACAGCCGCGGCTGGTGTCTTATGCTGTCTGAACAGTCATAAATTAAAACTAGTTGATTTATTTAGGGCATCGAAAGCATGGACCCAGTTCTGACATATTCTGATTAGAGTGGATTTAGTTGCCAGTGATTTCTGCAGAATCCTCGCAAGTAAGCGTTAAAAATCAACAAAAGCACTACTAGTGAAAGTCAGCCTGTACCCTTCAGCCCCTCCCTCATGCACTCCTGACACCGCCGATCTTGCTTTCGATGCGTCTCCATCCCCCTAAGGACGGACGGAAAACAATTAATGCGTCGCATGAGACAAGGCGCATACATGCTTCATACATCGGTCAACGGACAGGACATATGCTGGTGACATAATAAAAAACTATCAAAATAACTCGACTCTTTGAGCATCACGGCATGTAAAGGTTGTTATGTCGGTAACTTGAGCTTGGGAGCTTGAGACAGGAAAATGTACTTCTTTCCCGGGTGTTTCGTCATGTCATGCCCAGCCCTTTCACACGCGGTAGGAAAAAGTTTGCAGTCAGTTTCTTCATGCTCCTTGCGAATAAAGATCATGATCATAACATACTGTGCATTACGTTGTCCCTGTGATGATCGTATACCCCCAAAGGGCCACTATTTGTTCCTTACACTTGGATAGTCATTTTCGTACGTCAGTCTATTCAGTTACACTTCTGAATGTGATCGTATGTTCAAATAAGTATCAGGTACAATCAAACCTCCATTAACGACCATCTGCATGAGTCCACAACGGCCACCTCTCTAGTAACAGCCAATTTTTTGGCGGACAGTCCATGCATTGACTCTTGTTTAAACCCTCCTCAACGGACAAAAACAACCACCTTTTTCTGTCCCCAAGGTGGCTGTTGTGAAGAGGTTTAACCGTATAAACCATTTTATGTTATATACGGAAAAATTGAAATGCGAAAAGAATGTCTAGATGAGGTGACAAGAACGCTGTCAATCTTGAAGTGCAGTGCAGCGGCTGTACGACATTATCGATATGCGCGAGGTTTCCGTAAAATACTAACGAGTAATGAGCAAGGCTAGACTAAGCGATACCGTTTTTTAACAGATATAATCTTAAATTGTCATTTTATTACGAAATTATTCTGGAGTAATCAGAATTTTTCCTTTACCGATGATCGATTGCGACAAGCGTAAGGAATTATCTATAAACTGAAAACGCTTTGGGCAAAAGTTTGCCATCAAAGAGGCCATGACAAGCAGTGTGCTGTTGTTGCCTTAGAATCCCTTGCAAGCGATCAATACAAAATCGATGACCATACATTAGTCTTGACAGAATCTTTAATAGGCAATAGACTTCAACTTAGTAATTAACTGCCCCTTATCCTCCAAACGTTTTCCGTTTTCATTGGGTCCAATTTAATGTGGGTGTTAGCCAACTTCTCATGAACAGTGAAACCATCACGAAAGCACTCAATACTGCTGAGCTTTTTAACTCTTCGTTTGTCAATCATTTAATATCTCCCCCGCCGAGCCCGGTTTTCAAAATGCTCAATAAATTCATTTAAATGCCTGCACACTGACAAGCAAAACGACATGCAGCTGCAGCTGGGATGGTCTTGTTTAACTGCGTAAGCATTATAATAGTCTAGCAGGTATTCTCTCTTGCTGAACCAGGTTCATGTACTAAATACTATCACGACAGTCATTGTAATTTCAATCAAAATTTTTCGTTTTGGTGGAATATTCATGCGAAAGTTACGCCAGTTCTTAAAAACCTTAGGGCTCGAACAATGACATCCAAAAGCTTTTCAGAGGCTGGATTGCAATCTGGGTTTCGAATAATAAGCATTCAATCGATACTGCGAAGGTTCGATTAGTATACCGTCCAGTTGCTTTTAATTTTGATATATTGACAACATAATGTGGCTGGTCTTGTTTGCGTCGCATTCAGTAAAACCGGACCTTTACCCGGGACTTTTAAGTCCATTGTTAAAATAATGGACTTCTTCTTGCTAAACTGAAGGAGTATAGATTATGATGATATCGATTATTGTAGCCTACAAATTGTGTAGAAGCAATCTTGCTAATCGAAAGCAGTATGTCAGCGTAAACGAACGCGAGCAGTTCGACCTTTGCTTAGTGTTACACATGGAGTATAAACAGAATAATAAAAAACGCATTAACAGTATTATATACATCAGTTGTAAACATTCGATGGAGCAAAAAAAATCAGCTCTAGTAAATGAATTGACGCTGTTTTGAATTCTTTGAAGCCTTCTTTGGCCTGCCTTGAGTTCAAAAACATCACCTTTAGGACTTTGTCGACGTTTGAAAGATCGTTCTCAAAAAAAAAAAAAAGATGGAAAAACACCGAGCTCACACATTATCCACTCCCTAGAAGGTGAACGATGTTGAATAGTCCGAGATGGCGAGCCAATCAGATTGCTTAAAACACCAACATCACTGAGTGTGTACATACTAACACCACTTATTCTAATTTCACAAATCTGAAATGTAATGCTTGATTGCAGCCAAAGATAATCGAAGATCGCGGATCAAATTTTGTCTTGCCGGAAATCTCAGCCAGTTTTCGTCTTTTTTCTACATGAACACGCCAGAAACTAAATATCAAGATATAACAGCTGTGTTACAATCCGACTCTAGGTCTAACTGATTCAGCTTTGTCAGTGTTGTTAAGGCTAGGGCGTGTGTAACTTTGCAAAAATTTTCTCTGTGCATCCAGTGCATCTTTTTGAAGTTTAATCCTATCACCCGATGTAAGGCCACCGGTCACGGTGTTGCCGAGACCAGTCCTTGGCGATCTGCGCATACTCTCTGGTACTTGAAACCTGTAAGCTTCTGGTGTCATTTTTTGAGGAATTTTTGCTTCCACAATCTTTATCTTCTCTATTATGACTTGATTGAATTTCTTTTGCCCGACATTCTCCTTCACCAGCCTATTTACTGCAGCTGACAATTCTCGAAGCTCGCTGCGACATTCAGCAACGGACTCCTTCATCTCTTGATTTACTTCTTGAACTTCGTAGAATTTATCTTTCATGGTACTGATCTCTTTTTTTGCCAAAATGAGTGAATTCCATGCCATTTCTAAATGACCATCCGCGCTTACCTCCAAGTGGTCCTCTAGGTAAGCTCTTTTATCCTAACAAATAATAAAATATGACTATTTTTAATAACGTATTATTTGACTTAAAGCGCTAATATAAATACCAGCGTCACATTTTTCTCCAACTTCGTTCCCAGGGTCCTCTCCTACTCGCCCTAAGAGAGGACCCTGGAAACAGGGTTATACAATTCTCCTAGTAATGTATTAGTGACCAAGGCCTGTCACCATATATAAATGTTCCCAAGAGCTACGCATGTCAGGTTTTTCAAAGTACCTCTGTTATGTCTAACAAAGACCAAAATATGCGCTGAAGCACACACTACCAACTCTGCGGTATGGCCAGTACCTTACGCATGCGCACAGCCATATCACCCTGGTAGTGACAGCCATGGAAAGCTGTTTCGTCCTTCGCCAGGACGAACCCGCTGTCCATGGCTGCCACTGCCGGAGTGATATGGCTGTGCGCATGCGTAAGGTATTGGCCAGATCGCGGAGTTGGTAGTGTGTGCTGCAGTGCATATTTTGTCTTCTTTAGGTCTAACCATACTGGAATGACAGACCAGGCAAAAGACAGCCTCGTTGAATATTTCACCGTGGGAAAATAAGTCATGGGTCACTATGTTTCAACCTGTTTATAAAAACAGTCACTACCCTGGGTGCCGGAGATTTCCGGTTTCTGGTTAGTGTTTATAGTGACCGGCGAGCCTAAATTGTATTCAGAAGTTGAGTCTCCTGCAATTATAAGATTGCCACAGGTTCATTTCATTACCTCAAATAGACAACCAGCTTCAGAGTATGGACACAGAACAACTGTCATCAGACATTTCTCAGAGACATGGCTTGCCATCTGAAAATCATAGTAATAACAATAATAATTGAAATGATAACGTTAATGATGAGGAAGAGGATAATGCTAATGATAATGATAATGATAATGATAATACTAATAACGATTAAGATAACAATAATGAGCATCAGGAAATGGACAGAAGACATGGAACCTTCTGACAATATATCGATCTTTTAACCACCAGGCAGATGTTAATAGGCTTTACATTGACTAAAAACGAGGGTGAAAGCCTCAATAATAATGTTGACAGCAGGCAAGAAAGAATGGGATGGACGACGCAGCAGAAGAGAAGGTGCTGAAGAGAGGTTAGGACTTAAAAGTATTACGGTTACGGATGCTGTACGAGCAGAAAGAAAATTACTAGTGAAATCCCCTACATAGTCAATTTTTAAGGGCCAAAGTGGATGCTGAAGAGCATGGAGATGAGCTACGTATGGGTCAGGCAAAGAAAGAGACAGAAGGATTCATTACTGCTGCTCAGAGCCAAGCCTTAAGAAAGAACAGTAAAAAAATCACTTATCGACAAGCAGAACATCCCGCCAAAATTCAGGTTAAGTGTGGAGAGAGGGGACTGTAAAAATAGATTTAAAAAATCATTTAAAAATTCATTTCAATCAAAAAAAGCTATTCCAATTAAAAAGAAAATTATTTCAGTTAAAAAAAAAACAATGAATTTGATTTTTAAAAAAAAACAATTTTCTAAAGTAAACATAATCTAATTAAAATATCGTTCTCAATTGTCTTATCGAATGTTTCGCGAGTCCTTTTTCAATATCTAAATCCACTTTGTCCGACATTTCTAAACAGACTCAGTTCTAGACCCTCGCGATCCTCGGGATCCAAAGCAAAGCTGATCTTAGCAGGGCAAATGATACTAACAATATAAATGATAATAATTATTAAGCTTGTTTGTTGCGCACAACTAGGTCAAATTATTTGATGAGGTTAGTCGAACAATAGAGCCGGTTTTCAGTAACAAGAAAGCCAAATTTAATACTGAGAACAACTGACTGAGACCATTAAAGCTTATGACAGACCTGCACTCGAACAAGTAGATGAAATGTGAACAAAAATAAGCGAGCAAAGTTAAATAAACATACCTCTTCTCTGGGTATTTCGTCATGTCCACAATTGTTTTCACAGACCAGAGGGAAACGCTTGCAGTAAATGTCTTCATGTGGCTAGTACATAATCATGATACATAATCAGCGGAAAGATCATATTTTAGCAGCACCGAGTTAACCACTATATAGTCACTATCTAAATCGCTTTACTAACGAACTTGCTAGGCTTTAGTAAGTGATTTTAGTAACGTGTAAAGCATGTATATTGTATATTGTATATTGTACATGACATTTTGATCTCGTGATCAACCGGCAAGATTAATGCTGCTGGTGTGGATTCAATTACACAAGTAAGCTTATTTAACAATGCGCCACCAGAAGTCTGATCATCTTTTACCGGCAAAGTGCCTAATATATTCCCTGCCTTACGTGTATAGAAGGCCAGTAAGAATCTGAACCCGTGGGTGTTCTCCCCTATTAAGTGACGGGGATGCTCGTCGTACCTTTTAGGGGTTTAAATTTGTGGATTGGTACCGCTTACGGTGCTGAAACCTAAAATGACTGCTGTCAGATAAAGATTAATGACAATACCCCTCAAAAAGCCCTTAAAGTTGTTCGAAAGTTATTTATCACTATTAGAATTAGCAGTGCCAACTGTAATATGATTTACTGTTGTTGAATTGGTACCTCTTAGGGGTGGAAATAAATTTGGGTCACGCCCATAAAACAAGATTCTGGTACCTTTTAGGGGTGTTCTCGAAACATTCCGATTAACACCCCCGTCACTTTTATAGGGGAGAACTCCCCCCCCCCCCCCCCCAAGGAAAAATGAACTGCTGTTCACGTAAAATATTAATCCCAGTACAAGGTCCCATGAAAAATATTCACGACTATCTTCACTAAAGAGACTACCTGACGCTATGCTATACCAACGCCAGGCAGTATAAAACTCATGAACAAACACTCGATACATGAATTACAGGGTGGCAACATGACAAAACGTGTAAGGCCAAAACCCATATCAAAAGCCGGTCTAGCATGTTAACTGACATTTTGCTGGACCCGTTTATCGATAATAAAGGGGCGCGGAAAGCTGTTGTCGTTAATCCCCAATGAGGTTTTAGTAGGTTCGCAGGTAATATTTCAAAACTATAATAATAAATAACGATTAATAATTAATAAATAATTATAAAGAATATTGATTGTCTTTTTAGCTTGGAACCGCGTTTATATTCTTAAACTGTTTTGATTTGAATATTCGATTGTGGACCCGTAAACACCGAACTTTGGAGAAATGAGCACCTTTAGCTAGACCGGCATGAAAGTATTTCCTTTTTATATAAAATCTGTATTCAATAACAGTTAGGTAATACAGACCTGTTTTTCGATAAAAAAGAACTCATCCTGGCAGTACACACATTCAACAATTCTCTTAGGACATTCATCCGTAAGATGGGTCCCTAGCAGCCGCCTTTGTATGCTGCCTTGGCAAGCAGAACATGGGACATGTTCATAAGGGCACACTTCTTGGTGCTCCTAAAGAAATACACCATGAGAAAATTCACTTAGCTTCAATTTAGCGTTAATAGCGAATTCTGAGCCTGCGAACACAGACATTCGCTTTGCGCCCGGCTTCATGACCATCATTTCTCGTCGTTCAATTTTGTTAGCTTATTTTCCTGGAGTTTATCCAAGTTCGGAAAAAAAAGAAAAAGAAAATTATTTGCGTTGACACCATCAAATTGTTTGCGTTTACACCACTAAATTGACCAGAGTAATCGGAGCGCTTAAGCGTGTGACACAATTTGTTCCTCCGTCGACCCTCCTAACAATGTACTACTCTTTCGGCTCAAACGTACTTTGACTATTGCAGCGCTGTTTGGTAGGGTCTGTGTTTTGAACTAGCTCTGAAGCTTCAAAAACTACAAAACCGCGCAGCTGGCATCATAAACTTTTCTATAGTTATGATTCTATCTCTGCCCCCCCTGCTGCAAGAGCTGGGTTGGGCTATACCTTTTGGTTGTAGGGGCGCAGGTATTTGGAATAAATTACCCGAGGATTTGCGTGAACGCAAATCAATGAACGTTTTTAAATCCAAAATGTACCTATCGCTTCCTAGCATCTTTGATTCCCTAATATAATCCAAGCTTAAAATTATTTTATCAAATGTTAATACCTAGTTCTATAAATATTTTTTCCTTTTTCAAACTTATTAATATCAACTCGGAACTGCTGATAGATATATACATTTTTTTTTTAAACACGGCTTTTATGTAAACTATAATCCTGGACAAAACGTCTTGACGAAAAAAAACTATTTCCAAACCGGCAGCTTTGTGAAAAGAAATCACTTTCCCCAGTTCGGTGTTGCTTCCTACAAACGCTGAGGGACCAGGCTTTCTTTTGAACACACATCAACATTTCTACCAGGGGAAGGGGAAAATCGGTATGTCCAAGATTGTAGCTTTTGCTGATAAAACTACCGTGTCTAGATAAAATCTCTCTCTCTAAAATCTCTAAATCTCTCTCTCCCTCATCGATAAAACGTGAAATTAGGACGTTTTAAGTTGTCGTCGTACGCGGGGAGTTACGGTAAAGAAATGTGTGGTAGCCTGATAGGCTCCTAGATATACCAAAAAGTGTGCTGCACGTGAAAAGTTGTTGTTTTGCTAATCTAATGCTATAAAGCATTTTCACTCAAGCGGACAGCATCTGTGCAATGTATTGGACAAAAGAACGTTTTACATAAGAAAAGACTTCAACTGCCAGTAGCAATGTACCATGGTCACGAGCTGACGACACACCATGTTCGCATACAACGGTCACACCATCTACGAACATGTTCAAACATGATCGGCAATGAAAAACCCTGGTACCATAGTCAACCACTTTCCGGGGACAGGATGGCCATGGGTTTAGAACACTAACATGGTCGCTGTTCCATTTTTTTGGAACAACAACTAATGGCGGCAGTGATGGCATGTAAAAAAACGCTCTATTGCTTTTCTGACGTTCTCGTTGCCGTCCGGTGTCGTGACATCTTACCAATTACTCCAGTTCCTAAGGTATAGTAAGCGTGGGTGTCTCTATATAGTCCTGAATAAACAGACTATCGGTTACTAACAGTGACTGAAGATTCTATGCCCTATGTGGACGTTATTTATAATAAGGCTGAAAGTAGATACCTCCGCATATCGCAGTTGACCAATCCATTCACATCCTCTGGAATTCTGCTGGCATTTGATTCGGAGGGACAATATATCCCTGGCCCAGGCTTTGTCTGCATAGAACTATAACGCATATAAAACAGATTGAATAATAAATATATAGATTTCATATGGTAGAACAATGGGATGAAGAATTTAACGTAAGGAAGATCATCGCAGTAGACGCACTTTTTGCAGTTGCGCAAGGCGACGTTCACGCATCGGATGAATTTTTGATCAGCTACGGAAGAATTTGTCAATGACCGGACACTTCCTTCACACGGAAGCAGTTAAAATATTTGCGCTTTGTTCACACGGAACTGACGAACCAGGCTGAATTTCAACTTTATGCCAATAAATCCAATGTGGCTGAAATGGTGTCCCCCAGCTAGATACGCATCAAATGCAACCACGCTGTTGTGGTAAAAAAATTTACTTGAGGTCACACCACGTCGATCAAAATATTCCAACCGTACCGGCTACATTATTTTTCTTCGACTTTGGAGTTCAAATTTTTGAACGGTTGGCGTTTAAATTTTCGCACGCGGGATAGGTATGGTTCCTTGCCTACGGAACGCCGTATGAAAGTAGCCTCAGGCTTCACGCGGGGATTCAAACCCTTGACTGGCCTCTGCGATACATATCGGGAGCGATCTATTGAACTAACAAATCAACTGGAGGCTGATCGTCAAAAATATTTTTATCATGTCAAAGTGACTGATTGATTTGATTTTCTCCGGGTCATACAAACTATAGCTTGTGAAATATTTGGCCACATTTTGGAATCCTGCACCGCTACCAAGATGACGGCCGCACCGCTCTCACGTCAAATCGTAAAATGATGTCAAACATCTTCCAAATATGGTTAGCGCCTTTTAGTTATTAAGAACAGGCTGTAGCATTAATGGCAATCCGACAGAGAAAAATATATTATTTCGAAAGAGTAATAATATTAACTGTGCTGCGCATCATTTCATATAACAAAATGTTTCTAAGGTCAAGTACTTACACCGCCTTCCTCTTCAATTTCCTGACGATCATTTGGACGAACTGGATGACTACTCCTGTGGGGCAAACAATTGCTAATCATAAAAATCTGTTTTAAAACTAAACGCTCAAATGCGTTCCTAGCCATAAGCGGGTGTCCGTAAAGCAGGGCTCATAGCGAAGCGAATTGTATTCACTCGAATATAAGCACCGTGGCGCTTATTTAATTTTTTTACGCTGCAGTGCGGCGCTTATTTGAGGGCGACGTTCATTTGAAAGTTGGACGACAAAAAGAATCGTATTAACTTAGGTATTATTAATTTCCTTTTTAACCTAACACAATTAACGTCTTTTTATTTTATTATTTTAGGGTCCCGGCGCTTATAAACTTTTTTCTTCAAAAAATGTGCGCGAAATGTGGGTTCGTAATAAAACATTTAACCGTTATCTTGTCTTCGATGCACTGTTTTACGAAGGGAAATAAGTCTTCTCAAGGGCGACAGCGAGGCCACAATAACAACTGACATTCATCGTAGAAATACCTTCATACCTTAAAGAACACGTTTGACGAATGAAGCTCCAAAATAATATACTTCATTCAGCTCCAGAAAACAGGCTGCAAATGCTGGTAGTGAACATATAATATCGTTGTTAAAACTATTCGCAGAAAATGCTTCTCTAGCACTTCTTCAGACCATATTGACGTATGCGCATACCAATTGCCCTTTTGTTGGTTTGGGATTCGCCCGTTCGGGGAACCAGCCATGATATTTCACTGTTACCATCAGCTATAAAAAAAATGTGCCGCATTGTCAAAACAGAATGCGCGAAAACTACGCGAATGGAACCCATGTATGGACCCACCTGATGTAACATTTTTTGTCCGAGAGCGAATTTGAAACGAAGGATGTTCAGGATTAGTAAACAGATCCATTCTGTCTTCCTGGGGAACGGGAATTGTCAAGTAAAAATGGCCAATTTTCGACTTTTCTGATACTTTCTGGTTGGAACTAACTGATGTAGTTAGTTTATTATACAATATGAACGCTTCAGAAGCGTGAACGGTCAGCACTGAGCATGCATATTATGTACGTAATTGACCAACCAGCATCCTATGTCTTCACTAATATGACCGCCTTCTAACTATTACAAAATAAACTGAGAACGACGTGAACCCAGGAAGGTCTTAACATTACTTGGCCACGAAGATAGAGTACCGGTCACTACAAATATAAAGCGCGGAAAATATAATTATGCTAGCAATCAAGATTGTCCTCAACATCACTGGGATCATCAAATAGACAAGAAATATACAAAAAGCTACAGTCGCACGAGCGTTTATTACCTAAAGTTCAATGACTAAGATTACGTGATATTAATATTAGCGCCACTGATCTACCTTAGAATATTCTCCTCCAAACAACCCCTGCAGAATCGATGACCACACTCTGTAGTCTGCACAGGATCTTTCATGGGCAGGAGGCACACCGGACATTTTTGACTCGGTGACACCTCACCCACAAACTCATACTCGTAGCCTCCAAAGTGAAGATGAATCTCTTCGTTGTCTACATACTCAGCAATCTCACCGAGGTCAACTTCAACCTCAGAGTCCTCCTCGATGAACTCGACAGGTGACTCAAGTTCTTCCTCGTCGGTCTCGTCGCGATCGCTCTCGGCTGAAAAAATCGAAGTATCCGAAGAAAATGACTGAAATTGTTCATCGTCCGTTTCCATCTTCTCTCGTGGCAAGAAGGAAAGTTTTACTGTTCTCAAAGGTTCAAAAAGCTGACTGACAATACGTCAGGGTCATTGTGAAAAGCATTTCGACCAATGATCATTTAAGAAACTTCTGGAAAATGCTGTCCGAAGCACTTTCACGTTCAATTCCACTTCCGTCCTAATTTGTCGTGATAAGTCTTTGATTACGTATCACGTACTAAAAATAAATACGCAGAAGGTAAATTTAGCGGTAGAGCTACAATAGCTGGCTACCGAATCCACAAAAAGCTTGTTTGTCCTGAACATTTCATCGATGATATAGAAAGAGTATACATCTGTTCTGCGCTTAAACGACGACTTTCCAACAAAATGATCTATTCAAAAGAGTAGTCTTGGGGCGACCGCGGTTTCTTTGAAAGCAAAGCAGAGGGCCGGGTTTACGGTATTGCGGTATCAACCAGCCCTGCGGTATGCGGTATTACAGCCTTTTCGCTAACGGTATTCGGTAAAGAAGATCCTTCACGGTATTGCGGTACCGTTCATTTGGCCTCTCCCAGTGTAATTGCTGCGGAGCGACCGTAGGGAGCGAGCAGCAACATAATCAGGATTTAAGGGAAATATATAAGGGGCGACGAATTCTCGAATTCATCACTTTTTACCACAATGCATTGCATTTAACCAGAATGCATTGCGCCACGAACAACTCAAATAAAAACACGGGGAAGTTCGCATCGTTCGCTGCCCAGACTCAGAGTTTTCTTTGTAGCAAATTTTCTACCGCACGGTTAGAGGTCTTACCAAATTTACGACACGCAGGGGTCTTTCAGATGAGTACGATGGTTAACTTGGGGATTGGATTTCAATTCAAGAGCCTTTAATTTGACTCGTCCAGGTGTTAAACCTGACGAGAAGATGAGCATTTGCTCGTCGACTCCGCAACACGGGGGATATACAAATTCCAGCTTGCTAGAAGGTGATGTGAAAGTGAGAAAATGTCATGCCATGCTATTCTTAAGAACCTGTATGAGCCGAAAATGGATGTGATTTTGACCATTCGCTTCAAAATAACAGCGGAAATCGAGATAACAAAACATATGTTTTGTGTCCTACGTTGCAGACGAGGACGTGTATCGGCGTTTTGAAAAGCATAATTATGTTCTTTCATTCATTCATTGCCATGGAATATGCGTTTATATTGTGCTTTTACTGTTCATAGCTCGATTAATGCGGCTGGCGATCATCTTGCCGGCGGAAGTTTCATGGAAAAGTCATTAAATGAAAGACTTTACCCACAATTACGTAATCAGTCTCTGTGGTGTAGTGGTTAGATGTAGTCGCGACGAGCCGATGGTGCCGGGTTTGAGTCCTACCGAACTTTTTTTTCCTTCTTTCTTTTTTTTCCCGTTTTTTGTGTTGTTGTTTTCTTTAAATATATAGCTAAATAACTGTTACTTAATAAAGTGCAATAAACAGCAAGAAAAGTATCGTGTTTCCAGAGAAAAGATACTACACCGTATATGAAATATATGGATAAACAATCTGAATTTCTATCATTTCCTACAATTTACTGTGGGAAAACCAGAGTTGATAACCACTTGATCATTTTCTAAACAACGTTACCACGAGTTCTTTGTATAGACGGATAGTAATTATTCTAGTACTTTTCAACATGTAAATAGGACATTCAATGTCATTTTCGATTCTTTTAAGTCCCACTGTCTAACTAATGCCAGTATCAACAGAATGTGCCGCAGCATTACTATCTTTTAGATACCCTAGTGTAGGTCAATATTTGGAAGACTTAAAATGAATACACAATTTCTGACGGTAACTCTATGATGAAATTGGTAGGACATCTAATAACCTGGCTTTTCGATCGTTGTACCGATCAATTCGACATCTCACGTTTTCTCGCGAAGGCTGAGGTTGATTTCTGGTGTATATACACATGCATGCTTGAGATAAAAAAACACGTGAGATGGGATGGATACAACTTTAAGTAAGGGACGGACCATTAGAAAAGTTACGGGGGACG
>NC_133202.1:6861606-6874106 GCF_958299795.1 Porites lutea | reverse complement strand
ACCTTTTTGAGAAATAATGGGGAAGCTCTTTGGAAAATCTCGAGCAACTTGTGGAAAGCCCGAGGCTGGATCGCAAGGTACTGCAGAAAACTGCGCTGCTTCGTTGCAGTTGGACAGAAAATTGCAGAAAAGCCCGATTTGCAGTTTTGTGTATACTCTTAAGGTGGCTCAACTCAGTATTTTAAAAGGTACACCGGCCTCCATCTTTGAATCTCTCATACTTATACAAATAGATCTTTAACTACACATGAAAACGTATGAATCAGAGTAAAACGTAATGCTGAACTCTGTTTGTAATTTCTAAGGCTACTTTCACAAAAACGGCAACAAAACTTTGAACAGGAAACTTGAATCTGCGAACTATTATTCTTCAAAAGCCCTCTTAAATTTCGGAAACAGCTTGGATAATGATGCGATATTGTCTGCTGTAAACATGCAATCACTGGAACATAGACTGTACTATCAATCTCTCGTCCTCCTTTTTAAATGTATAAAAGGAAATTGGGCCTAACTATATTTCTGATTTATTCGAACCTCGTATATTGCGCTACAATTTAAGGAACGGCGATCACAATCTCACTCAACCATCCTATAATAATCGATATTATCACAATTATTTCACTTACAAGGCTTCGCATTTGTGGAATCAGCTTCCTTGTTACATTAAGAGATCGACTGAATTGAGGGAATATCGTAAGCATTTAAGGTCTTTTAATCTTACAATCTTAAGAGCCAGTTGTAAATGCAATTTTTGTATATATTAGGGTTTTACTATATCTGTCTTTTTTCTTTTTTTTCTCCCCTTAGGGTTTTAGACTTTTTCTTACGGTTTTTAGTTTTTAATTAATTCCCTGGGATTCGAGTGGGTGTAGCTTTGTGCATTCACGGATATGTTTTTGTTAATTGTTTTCATACATTTATGATCTTTTTAAATTATTTTTTATTCAGATGCATTGTATCTTTATTGACTTAGTATTTTTATTATCATGCGTTTTATACATGAGCCTCTGGCTCGGATGATCGGGGCAACCCCATCCCATGTATTGACGTTAATAAATTGAAGCTAATTGATTGACTGATTGAAACAGCGATTAAAACAAAATTCGTCAATAGATTTTTTTAAAAAAGTTTCAGTACATTAGTTGATCAGTGTACTATTAAATCCCCGAATTTCGTGTCGATTTAAAACTCTTAAAGTTTTCTTACACATATTACGACCGCCACTTAATCCCGTCTCTAAGGGTAGCTCATATGTCGTAAAGAAGTTTGAAAGTGTATTTATTATAGAGCGGAGTTATTAAAAGCAACCAGGCCGTTTGTCAAAAAAATGGCCCGCGATATATTTCATTAATGACATGCGCCGTTTGGACAGGAACCTGCTATGCAAACTAATAAGCGAGCTAATTCGGTCTCTGACTCATCGTGTTTTTTAGGGTGTAAGTAAACCTTTTAATGAAGTTATAAAACATTTTGGAGACCCACAGGCTTTTGGACAGCCCCCAGTTTCCTCTCTGAGGCAGGTAGGATCATTTTTTAAAGCTAAAGATCTTTGTTTTCTGTGCATAGATTTGTTTTTTTGTTATAATTTTGGTTACTCGCGTCAGTTTCTCAATCTTTTATGATGGTAAATAACGTAAATTTAACTGACTCCAGCCAGCAGAGGCGGATCCAGGGGTGGGGATGGTTTGGGTGGCTAGCCCTCGGCACCCTCCTTTAAAAAAGCCCACAGAAAAAAAATATAATACGTGGAAAAACCAACGGAAATACGTGGGTCGAAAAAACCTTGTGTATAGCCAACCAGCCTTCGTCCTTCCTAAATCGACATGTTTTGGGACAAACGTAGGACAACTTAAAATAAATTAAGGTATAGTTTGATGGCCGATAGGTATCATCCACCCCCACCAAAAAATTCTGGATCCGCCCCTGGCTAGATCCCCAGCTATGAAAGAGGCCCCGGTTGTTCAAACGTTGAACAACCGGGGCCTCTTTCATAGCTGGGGATCTAGCCAGGGGCGGGTCCAGGATTTTTTTCAGCTTTTGAACAACTGGGGCCAGATTTCAAAAGGTAATCCGCTGTCCCTTTAGCCACATCTAAACCTGTGAACAGTTTTAAAAATTTCCGTTTGCTCTAACCGGGCTCCAAAAATAGCGAGGAGAAGGCGAGGGAAAAACGGCAGAGGGGAAGTGGGGAAATGGGGAGGCCCCCTCCCTAGCTAGTCCTTATTCCTTGCTCGCAGATTTCTCTCCCCTTTTCCCTTCTAATAAGCCTGGTCCCAGGCTACACTCCGGCCCTTATGCAAAGGAATCAAATCTCCCCGAAGCTTATCTTTGTCAAATGCCCGGGGTGCCCGATGGAGAAGTTGAAGCTTCGATTTGGCCGATCCATAACGTGCGTGCGTTTAGATTTTGAAAGTCAGTTCTTGAGTGATTGTCAGTGACATCTTTGCATTTTTCTTCAAGCTTCTGTCATGCCTCATTTGTCCACGTTCCCTTGAAGAACCAAGCTACCCAAAGGATATAAAGGAAAAAGCTCGAAGGATCCTGGAGGCAACCGAACATTTCTCAATAGGTGCCATTTGTACTTTATTTTTCTGATTAGTCTGTTACCTTGTGTAATCGATTAAACGCTCTCTACCAAAGATACACTACCGTATGTTCACCAGACTCAGTTTTTGAAAAAATATTCAAGCCACACCTAGTGCGTTCAACCGAGAAAATCAGAAGGGATTTTAAGATCCAGCGACGCGGCGGCAAAACGAAAACGTCACTTAAAAAGTGAACTTGCGTTCTTTCATTCTTTATCGCAATCATTGCTATCCACAATGTAGGCGACTCCTCCTGGAGTTGAATTCCGAGGGACCATTTCCAACTTCAGAGAGAGAAATAAAATTTCGTCGTTGCTTGTTTATGTACTCCATAAAACGTGAAATTAGGCATTTTCAAGTCGTAGTCGTGCAAAAACGGGCAAAGGAATGTACAAAAAAGCGTGATGCACGTGCAAAGTTGTTGTTTTTCTTATAAAAGCTATTGTTTTTCGACGTTCTCGTCGCCGTCCGCGTCGTAAGATCTTAAAGTTCCTTTTTAGGGAGTTTAAGCAGCGACGTTTTTGAGCGAAGCATGTCAACTGGAGGTAAGCCTTTTTCTCTTTTACAAAGCCTTGACGCCACCATATTTGTATTGCCAAGTGTCTTAATTCTTATAGAGATGATTTGCGCAAAAACTTGCTCAAAATCACGGCTCCAGAGTGCAAAAAGTCAACTTCCGGTTGACGTGCGTCGCTGATACTTAAACACCCTATTAATATGGTATACATGTTTACATGATGAGGAGGGCATGGGGGTCTACGGTATTGCGGTACTGAGCTTTTTTTTCGAGCGGATTTCGATAATTTTTCAAATTTTCTTACGGTATTGAGGTATTGGGAAACCCTAATGTCCCCCTCCATGATGGAAGGCCTGGTACTGAGATTATTTTGTCTCCGTAAATCTTGTGCGGTGGATCTCAGCGAACGCGTATCGGGTGTTGCCCATCTATGCAAAAGTTTCCATACCAGATGTAATTTTCCTCAAAAGTGGGTTGTTTACCATTTACAAATTTTTCAGGAAAACCAGGTGAGAAATCAAATGGAACACGACTTTGTGGGAGCAACGGAACATCTTTAAAAGTAGTCGTGGTTGTCTCTTTACCATTTAAAAAACTTTTACAGTAAATCATTTTGGAAAGTATAAAATTGAACACGATTTTTTGGGGCTTTCAAGGGGGAAGGGGAGGGGAAGGAAGATTTCCTTCCTTTCTTCCCCACCCCCTCCCCACTCTTTTAATTGCGCCATTTTCCGCGTAGTCTTTGACTCTTGTTCCTCGTTCTTTGCTCCTAAACCGCACGGAAACGCTTGCTATGCAGGCTAAATGGAAGGCAGCCGTAATATATAATGTGCTGAATTAAATGCCGTGTTAAATGGTTTGCTTAAAACTACTTGTGAAACAAAAATCGGTCAATTTAATACAAAGTTAAATTTATTCCTGAAATGTTTTCAATGTAGGTTCGTATACTGACTCTCTTGGATTAAGAATTGTTCGGGAACATGTCGCCCAGTTTATCACTAAAAGAGATGGTTATGCCGCTGACCCAGATAGCATCTTCTTGACGAATGGAGGAACAACTGGAATAAGGGTGTGTAATTAACTTTCATTACTAGGCTCTAGTTTTCAAAGAGATCACATGCATTTGAAGGGAACTACAAAGGACGAGCTGAGGATAAAAAGCCGAGAGGAAACTGGGGGGAAGGCCGAGAAAAGGAACCTCTCCCCAGTTCTATTCTCAGTTTGTTCGCTCTCCAGTCCTGCCGAGCCTCGATTAGCTCGATTGACCGAAAAGGGACTGCTTGTGGCGTCTGGATTGTCTGTAGTCTAATTCTCTGAATTTTCTTCTAATTGCTGCACTTTTCGATGGATACCGAAGTCCTCCGCGGATTTTTCAAGCAATTACATTAGTAACGCTTAAACTGATGGTGAGTTAAACAATATTACACGCGCGCCTTCGCATTTTAAGCCACCGGCTAGTCTGAGTGATTTTTTATTGACGACTAGTTTTGATCAATTTTTAACAACTTAGTATACCGCTTTAATGGCAAGGTTTAGATTTAAGTAAACGTTAATCGTGCTTAAGTCATGTGATTTTCTTGCTTCCAGATCGCCTTCGCAACGTTAGCAACTGGTTGTTTATGCAGCGACAAGGACAGGGCAGGACTCATGATTCCCATTCCAGGTTACCCTCAGTATGTTGCTAGGATCAAACAGTTCAACATGTACAAGATTCCTTATTATTTAAACGAAGATAACAACTGGGCTTTAAATATCTGTGAACTGGAGAGAGCGTTGGATGAGTCGAGGCCTCACTGTAGACCGAGAGGCCTGGTACTTATTAACCCGGGAAACCCCACAGGTAAGAGATATTATGGACCTTTCATTGCAGCTTTAAATATGGCAAGGGATTTTTCCAGTCATTTTTGGTGGGTGACGTAGCAGAAGAAGAGGGATAACCTGTCAAAAAGAGGGGGATTATTTAAAACTATAGCGGCGACCCGTGGCAAGCCATCTCATTTCAAAAGAGGTATCACTGAAACTGACTGATCACTGTAGGCGGGAGATAAATAAACAAAGGTTTTACAGACTTCTTTTATCATTCAAATATAGTAAACCTAAGCGGTGAGCTTGTGAATAAAGAATAAAGAATATGCTTTATTTTGACATCTTAAGCCGTAATTATAATAGCCGAAATCATAAGAATTGGTTGAAGTAGAAATTAGTTCATGTTTACAACTGATTTAGGGATTTTGAAATTAGCGTAACAGTGAAATCAATGTGACAGTAGGTGTGAGGGGGGCGAGTTACTATAGATGGGAAGGATAATGGAGAAGAGGGAGGTGATGGCTTATTAGATGGACTACGCGATTATCGTTTCTTAAGCATAGGCTTGTGTAATAGAGTTTTCGAACAACATAAGTTAAAAAAATACAACTAAACAAGCAACAACAAAAGCAAAAAAGAAAACTGACAGCCAGGGAACCCTGTCACTGAGCAATTCAAATAATTGATATATTATTCGCTTGTTCCTGAACACGATTTGTTCAGTTTTGTTAGCCATTGGCGTCGTCAAGTTTGTTCAGACAAAACTTTTTTGGGAAAAACAGGAAACATGCAGGAACAGTGAAAATGGAGAAAATATATATACCATGAGGGTCATGATTTAATTTTATGACTAAACTATTCTTGCGGCAGACTATCTATTCTGGTCATGAAACTGCAATCTCAGGCCTTAATTTTTGTAAAACTGCAGAGTCAAACTAAAGGCGCGGTCAAATGTTTTCGCTACAATAAAAATAATTATCCCACAACGGTATGCATTCTTTCGCAGGCCAGGTCTTAAGTTATGACAATATCAGGGAAGTTATCAAGTTTTGCTCCCGGGAAAAACTGGTGTTATTAGCTGATGAGGTATACCAAGAGACAGTGTTTACTAACGAGGTCCAGTTTCACTCGTGCAAGAAGGTTCTGAGAGACCTGGGTCCCGAATACAACAAGTTCCAATTGATGTCGATTCATTCTGCCTCGAAAGGGTTTTATGGCGAGTATGTACAAGTAGATTTTGTCATTTCTAAAACCCAACAACGTTCAATGAGAGGTGCACTTAAACAAGCGAAAATAAAATAAAAAATTCTAAAACAAAGTAATATTCCAAATTATAGTAATCATATAGGACTCATGCAAAGTTTTTTTTTTTTTTTTATCAGATAACATTTTAATGCGACCTGGTTAAAAAAGAAAAAAGCAAATAAACAGACAACAAGACTCATTCAAAATTAATTTAGCTACACACAATGGACTCAGAGGATCTATTACATTTGTCCAAAGCTCTGTCGCACCTCTTAGGTGATAGGTGTTTTGATGCAGATAACCTGTTTTTAAACTACAACTGGTTTTTTTAGGTGTGGTCTGAGGGGTGGTTACATAGAGGTTGTAGGATTTAGCAAAGAGGTTCTAGCTCAGTTTAAGAGGTATCTGTCTTCACCACACAAGGCACCGTCAACTGCAGGGCAGGTATTTCCGCAAAGTTACTAGTTGGGGAGCAAGGGATGGCGCAGTGGTGAGAGCGCTCGCCTCCCACCAATGTGGCCCGGGTTCAAATCCCGGCGTCGACGCCATATGTGGGTTGAGTTTGTTGTTGGTTCTCTCCTTTGCTCCGAGAGGTTTTTCTCCGGGTACTCCGGTTTTCCCCTCTCCTCAAAAAACAAAATTTCCAAATTCCAGTTCGATCAGGAATCAGGTCAGAGGAAAATTTCGTATACGAAAGATCCGAAGAAATGTTTTACTCAAATTTTTAGAGGTTTGTGTAGAGACGCCATGCTGGTGCCCACCTGGATGGGCACCAACATGGCGGACGAAAACCATGAGAAACATCTCTTACCGAGTTTTGCTACAAAAGCATGAATTTATCCGTCGAGGAACTCATAAACATTACAGTAATACTTTTTATCATACATTTTAAACTGTTTAGACAGCAAAATTCCCCGGAATAAGTCACTTTTTTAACCTACGTTATAGCTCTCCCCGCCGTCATGTAAATGCCGCGTCACGCAAAAGCTTAGAAATTCCAGCGTTCTCTATCAAAACACCATGCAAGCACCGTTTTGAAGCAAAATTTGTATGAAATATAGTTTTCAGCTGCTCTAATACATCATGAAAGTAAAATCTCAGTAGGATCGATAGTTTTGGAGTCTGAATTTTAGTGACGTCGTGTGAAAATCAACAATAAATGCATTGTACCAGCTAATCTTTTTCTTATCGTCGGTAGGCTGCAGTCAGTGCAATTTGTAATCCCCCTCAGCCTGGTGACGAGTCGTACGAGACATTTATTAAGGTAAGTGTAATGTCAGGCGTGTCTGAACTACAGCTACATAGGGGTCGGGACCTAGATCCTAAACATTCCAAAACTGGCACTACTGGAGTATTTAATTTATTTGTAATATTTTTCAACGTGACGAATTGGTTTCGCGAATGTTGTTGAAGTGTATCTGGGCTGTAATGAATAAGATAAAAGAATCTGCAGGAGATCGGGGGTCAAGGGCAATGTGTGCAAAAAACCGCTGTCTGGGCTTTCGATGGAGGTTAACTATAATGAAGAGGGCTGAAGACCCTCAGCGCAGGCGCGTTGTGTGGCAGTTTTTTGCTTGATTTTCAAGTTTTGATCTTTAAAATTTGATCGTGGAGGCGATTTCGTCTACTTTTCTTCTCACTGATTATTAAGCTTCTTGATTCCCCAAATTTTGACTATGACAATCTACAGGTTGTTATTTCAGCCAACAAACATTGCGGATATGCGATAAAAACAATAAATTAATGATAAACATGTTTCCAACTGAATTGCTAGTCAGTGCAATTCCGTCAGTTTTTTAATGGACATCGAAATTAGAAAAAAGCATTTTTTTTTTTAATTTTTTCTGCAGGAGAAAATGTCCATTATGGATTCTTATCAAAGAAAGGCGGGGATAACCACAAAGATGCTGAATTCTCTTAAAGACGTCTCGTGTAATGCTATAATTGGCTCATTGTATGCATTTCCCAAAGTTATTCTTCCACAAAAAGCTATTGAAGAGGCCAAGGTGAATTGTTGGCGTAGTTCTTTGAAACTAATAGTGAGCTTAAGCAACGGTGCTGGACGGTGACGTCAACGAGAACGACAATAAAGCAATGGTTTAGTGTGACAAAACAACAACTTTGCACCTGCATCATGCTTTCTGTATATTTCTTTGCCTTCACTGCTGGACTACGACGTGAAAGTGCCTAATTGCACGTTTTGTAGAGGACGTAAACACGACACAACGACTTTATTTTTCTTTTCCTGAACTTCGATACAGTCTTTTAGAATTCAAGTCCAGAAAAACTTGCCGATGTTTGACGAAATGAACGAGATGAAATTAGTGCGATTAGGCTTAAAGTAGCGTGAATTCACTTTTTAAGTGACATTTTCGTAGCCCTTCCTCCCCAAAAATATAGATTCCCTTAGGCTTTATTCAGAAGTCCACATAACAACGGAAATGCGCAACCTCATTCCCAGTGTCTTCTCTTACCCGCAGCGACGGGTATGACTGGGTAGAACAGGACCCTTGGAAACGAGGTTGGAAAATGCGTTAATTTTTTTTTAGCTCAACAACTGCACACCTGACGAATTCTACTGCTGGCAGATGTTAGAAGCGACTGGCATAAACTCTTTACCGGGAAATTCGTTCGGACAAAAGGAAGGAACATATCATTTTAGGTTAGAGCTAACTTGTCGAACGTCTCTTTTTCTTTATTGTTTTATCATGCTTGTCTTTATTGCTAGGTGATGGGGAAGTCGATCAGCGTTGATGTGCGACGGAGAAATAGGCCTTTTGCATTAGCTGATCACTTGATCTACTTCTGTAAACACGAAAACCGTTCGCTGTCATACAAATCCTTGTAAATTTCGAAATTTTCAAGCTGCAGTAAAATATTTCCTTAAACATTATGGGTCTCAAATCTCCTTTTAAATCATAACAGGCAATTTGAGCTATTTAATGCACAAGGAGAAGATTTGACGACATTGAAGTAAAGCAAGAGACTGACTCACTAGGAGTCTGTTTTGGGAGACAACTTTTTGGCCCCCTGCCGCGTTGTTCAATCCTGGGGAGGAACCCAAGGCTAATGCGAAATTTGAATTCAAATATGAAAGCGTAAAAAAGCCAACTCAGATTAGTTCTTTTTGTCTGCAATTTGATGATTAGCTTCCCTAAAAAGGATAGGGAAAATTAACCTAGAAAATACTTTTGAACAAAAGAAAACCCGGGTTAGAATTAAATGCCCGGTTAGAGCTTGGCAGTCGAACAGTAGAAGACTCTTTGAGCTTTTAGGTTTTGTTTTCCCCATTGCAGACCACGTGATTTTACTCCAGAGAACTGTTTGTTTTAACTGTCGTCCTATGAACTTGCATCCACGTGCATTTGCGTGCAGAGCTAATGAAAAGACAAAAGGCAAATTCCCTTGAGAACATCAGGTGGTCTGAATAGACCCTTTTACCGATACGGCGGCCATATTGAATTAATTCGATTTAAGGAGTATTATAGGATGCCTAGGGGACATGAGCACATTTCGTTTGTATTTTCGAGCACTTTTCGGGACATTTTTTCGTAAAGTTTTCTTAGAATAAGATTGTAATGGGAAAAAAGGTCCTTGTGCCGTGTTTGGATGTATATAAGACCATATTTCTAATACTAAACTAGAAAAAGACGATCATTATTACATCCAAACACGGCACAAGGATCTTTTTTCCCATTACAATCTTATTCTAAGAAAACTTTAGGAAAAACGTCCCGAAAGCGCCCGAAAATACAAACGAAATGTGCTCATGCCCCCTGGGCATCCTATAATACTCCTTAAATCGAATTAATTCAATATGGCCGTCGTATCGGTAAAAAGGTCTATTGGGAAAAAAGAACTTACATGCTAATTGGTCTATTGGGCCATATCCTGCGCAGCTTCGAAATAGTCTAGTTGATTAGCGATATTGCATGTTTTACCACCCACGTTCGAACCTGTCTTCAAAAAAAGGGGGTTCAGGGTTTCTTTTTACGGGATGGTTAAACGAGCAACACCGCTATTTAACTTGTTTTGCAGAAATTTTGCGAAACAAGTTGCTCGTTTTTTTGGCCTGTTTAACAGTACCTTTGGTTAAAGTTCCGCCCTCACGCAGGTAATAAAAGCAACTGAGCCAACCAATGGATAAATGGATTCATTTGCGTCATGAGCGCTGGCCATCGCACTTGCGCTGATATTTTTATTGTTTTTGAGCATAAAAACGTTAAATATCCCTTTGGAAGTAGATGAAGTCGCTGCTATAAATCTTTTGTAAGATATGGCCGGCATTTTTATCAAAAAAAAATATGTTACAGCTGGGTGTAAGATGGAGGATATCCTTCCCGCTAGGTATAGTAAAGGTCAGGACTTCGTTTCTGTTGTCTTAATCTCCTGTGTAATTAAATATTTTTAAATATTAAAATTCTCATTGTTTTCATAAAAAAGTGAAATAAACCTGACCTTACTTGGAAAAGCAAAATTATTATAAATCAGGATATATAATCTTTGAGAGTATTTTTTTTTTATTTGCCGCAGGTTAACCATCTTGCCATCTGAGGAAAAGGTAGTTCCCATGTTCGACAAAATTAGCAAGTTTCATGAGGAATTCATGCAAAAATACAGAAGTGACAAGAGTAATCAACAATAATTTAGCAAACTTAATTCTTGTTAATTACTGGGCTCCATGCCACCGTTGCAGCCATACATTAACTCAAAGTTAACAAAGTGAAACGGTTATGAAACCCAACAGACTGTTAGCTTTTTAGACTTGACCGTGCACAGCGTTCAATAACATTCCTATTATTTTGAACTTACTGAGCAATAGAAACATTACATTGATTTATTCAGTCACAATTTGTGAGCCAAAAGCAAAGGATTGTGCACGGTCAGGGAGCTTCCAACGTAAACTGCGGCACCGTTGCTTTCATCTTTGATATTTACCGGCTTTCATAACCAGTCTCAGCTCTAATAACTATAGTTAAAAGGATATGAATTTCAGTTTTTAACTAATTTAATTGGCTATTGTTCGTGACGAGCAATTGCACATCGGGTGAGGTTAATCTTTGGTCAAACAATAGACTGCAAAACAGTCCGTATATTTGCGTATTCAAGTACACTTTACGCACGAACATTTATTAAACAAAAGCTGAAAACGGAGAGCGAGACTGGGGCGAGACGCTTCGTGCGCGTAAGGCTCTTACGCCGCTCTCCTCTAATCCAATTTTGAGAAAAAACCAACTGTTTTGCAGTCTATAGTCAAACAAGCAAATCAATGTAGTGAGTTTCCCAATGCCCAATTGCCATAGGACCAATTGCCCAGGCAACCTTCATTGAATAAGACTTATCTATATATATCAAAACAAATACAGCTTCACTTACAGTGTAGTTCCAAGTTAAAACTTTTAGATAAGGCCATAAACACTATAGCTAGGACTTCTCTGCGGCGTCACGTTGTACAAAGTCCAGCAGCGTAATTTTGTTCCTCCTTTTTTTTTTCTCGTATTTATGTTTTACTTTATATCGGAGCTCAACTGAATGTAACAGCTCTTGTGCTTACCAGTAAAATTCATTGTGTCGAAAACTGATGAAATAAATAAATATAATACGCGACTTTTCACTAGATAAAAGCAGTTGAAGTTAACCAGTTAACTTTCAGGGAAAATTTTACAGCAATTAGCCCCGGTTTTTGATTGTATACATATTTTTTCTGCTTTTGAAGACATTGCAATCTCTGTTTACAAGCTTTTTACTTGGTCCCTTAGTATGTGGCAATACAGGATTGGTAGTCAATGATTAGAAAGTTATCATATCGACAAGTACAATGTAAAAAGGAACGAAAACGAGTGCACTGGCCGGGAATCGAACCCGGGCCTCCCGCGTGGCAGGCGAGAATTCTACCACTGAACCACCAGTGCTTCGTATTCATGTGGCTTCTAGGGCTCGTTGCTTGAAAGGCCCGGAAAATCCAAACCTGTTGAATAGGTAACACAGTGGCTAGCCCACAAACCAGTCAATTTTGCTTCGTTAAGTGATAGTTTCATTGTGTTATTTTCAAAATTATTTAAACTTTGATCTCGAATGCAAACACAACAAACACAAAACAGCTTTCCAGCCCCGAAAAGTTACCTGTATTTTCGAGAAACGGACCCCTGGGCCGGGTTGTTCAAAGCTGGGTTAAGATAACCCCAGGTAAGTGCGAAATTTAAATTCAGATATGAAAGCATTAAAACCAAATTCAGTTATATTATTTTCCTCTACAACTTGATGATTGGATGATCTAAAAAACAGAAAAAATTATTTGGTAAAAATGCTTATGAACCAAAAAAAAAAAAAAGAGGATTAAGATTTAG
>NC_133202.1:6841606-6856606 GCF_958299795.1 Porites lutea | reverse complement strand
CAAGACAGTTACACAAAAGCAAATGAAAGTGGCGAGGAAGCCCAAACAGAAACCATGAGGCTTATAGACACTGGGCTCCCTCAGAGTAAAAATAAAGTTAACAGTAACGGTAAGGCCAGGATCGAAAGCAAAATACAATGAAGGTAAGTATAAATTAACTAATTACATAGACTGAGTTGACAAAATATAAGGTATGGTACAAGTAACAATAAGTATAAAAATAATATCAGACATGGAAGAAATACTAATACTAAAATTAAAATACTAATACTAAACCTTTTTCTTAACCATTCTTAAATACTCTATATGATGAACCATCCGAAGCAAGAGCCGCCCATGCAAGCTAATGCTCCGAAGCACAATAATAAATCATTAGGCCTTTAAATAGACTTGTTGAAGGAAACCTAGATAGTGCTGATTCCTAGCAAGAGCCGCACACACAGTCACACAGAATTATTCTTATCAAAGTCTGATTATTCTCATCAAAGTCTGCAATAGCTCACTGACATAAAATAACTGATTAAAATGAAATATGTGGGATGGCTGTATGGCCCTTGCACACACAGACGCCCAATAATATTATTCTTATCCAAAGCCTAAAATATATGTAGCTCCCTGATGTACAGTAACTGATTAAAATGAAATCTGTGAGATGGCTGTATGGCCCCTGCACACACAGTCACCCTGAACTAGACTAATAACAATACTGAAATAACTAGTAAAATTAAAAATCTGCGAGATGGCTGTATGGCCCGTGCTCACACAATCATCTTGAAATCATCCTGAATTACGTGAATAACTTTATGTAATAAAATGGGCCGGATGGCCCTGACTCATGCAGTGAGAATTCTATATATGACCATGTCACTGTCCATCTGTCTTCGTTGTGTAAACGCAAGTACCATATGGCATACTATACTCTTGCGCCGGAATTATGTGATGCAGCCCAGAGAGGACAAGCAAGGAAACAGAAACCAGACAGTTCATACCCAACTGCAGTGTATCAATATCCAGCATTAAGCCAAGGTTGCCTGTGCTGCCTAATTAGCTGTAGATGCCATATACTGAGGGAAGCAGCAGCTGGTCTTGCGTAGCCACGCACTATTAGATGCAACTCCTGGATAACTGATCAGCAGAACATGTACCACTACATGTATGTTGAATTGAATTGATGAGCTACAGAGAATGCAAAGTTACGTGTGTTGACTCTCTCAAGAGAGAACTCTGACCCATGACAGAACTAAAAATCTAAATAGGGTGGCTAAAACAGTTAACACCCGTGAAAAAGCTTAGGGTGGCTAAAACAGTTAACACCCGTGAACAAGCTTAGGGTGGCTAAAACAGTTAACACCCATGACAGAACTAAAAATCTAAACAGGGTGGCTAAAACAGTTAACACCCGTGAAAAAGCTAAGAACATGGTGGCTTGAACAGTTAGCACCGTAGAAAATAGGGTGGCTAAAACAGTTAACACCCATGACGGAACTAAAAATAATGGTGGCTTGAACAGTAGCACCATAGAAAATAGGGTGGCTCAAACCGTTAACACCTGTGAAAAAGCTAACAACATGGTGGCTTGAACAGTTAGCACTGTAAAAAATTGGGCGGCTCAAACAATTAACACCCGTGAGAAAGCTACTAATATGGTGGCTTGAAGATTTGGTGGCTTGAATATTTAGCACCATAGAAAATAGGGTGGCTCCAACAGTTAACACCCGTGAAATAACTATTCCCGTGGAGGAACAAATCCTCACAATGAAAAACACTGGCAACAGAATGTCGCCGACAGTGAGTAAAGGAAAAAAACAGAACATGACGATACAACACGTAACACGACATTGACCAGCACACAATAACCCTCATAAAATTATGCTCATACCTCCGAGATAACTTTTAAGAATAGTTGCTATGTAATTTCTAAGACCTTGCAAATGCGTTGAGGGAATGGAACATAAAGTTTTAGCCGGTAGGGTTGGATAATGTATCTTTTTCTTTTTTTTTTTTTGATAATAATTAAAGGTTACCAGTAAGCTGAGTCCAAAGGTAAAAAAGGCTCAAACGTGCAAAATTGTAACGTCAGAATATCAATAAAATAAATTGCCTTTATATTATTAGAACACAGCTAAGATTATGAATAAAGGGATCCATTACTGGGCTGGTAAAAACAAATATTTCAAACTGAATATCGATCGAGTGATATTTTGCGCTAGTTGGCACCAGCGATACAACTAGCTGAAGTAGGAACACGAGGTACCACGAAGTATGAACAACGAACGGAATAGCACGCCAGTGTAACTGCCAACATTTAACTGGCCGATTGAACGAAGAATTCGATTTTATATGCGCATAAACGACCGTAACGTGTATCAATTCTTGCAATCAACAAGACGATCGTGTGCATGCACATCATATCAGATCTGTGCACTTCAACACAGCACCGAGAGTAAGCGGTAAGCCATCTGGCAATAATCTAGTGCTTATCTCAAAGAAGAGGTGACGCTCGGTAGATAAAACCCAAGAAGATCAAAGGAGACTGATAAATCACCAGCAACCTGCATCCAAACCTGCCCACCGTCTAAAAATGTTTTCCAACTTTCTTATTGCAGTGAGCAGAGAGGCCTTGTGCTTTGCTTTCATGTCTTAAAAACACAATATATAATGTCCCGGATGGCAGGAACGCCCCCTCCCCAGTAACTGTAGAAATGACACATTAATCAGTCACATTACGCATAAAACCATTTATTTCTTTCAGAAATAAATTTCCTTTAAAATATGCCATGATGCGACATTTTCTACCTTGACATCATTTTACTGCCGTGATGCAACATTTTCTACCTTGATATCTTTTTACTGCCCTAATGCAACATTTTCTACCTTGATATCATTTCACTGCCGTGATGTGACATTTCCTACTTTGAAATCATTTTACTGCCGAGATGGAACATTTTCTACCTTGATATCATTCCGAGCGTAGCGACTTTACAATCTTGTCGCGCGAAGCGCGCGCGCAGTCTGCTAACCGCGCGTGGTCTTAGCCAGCTGCGAAATTCGAGGCTTCATTAGGGCAGTAAAAAGATATCAAGGTAGAAAATGTTGCATCACGGCAGTAAAATGATATCAAGGTAGAAAATGTCGCATCACGGCGGCAAAATGATATCAAGGTAGAAAATGTCGCATCACGGCAGTAAAATGATATCAAGGTAGAGAATGTTGCATCACGGCAGAAAAAAAATATCAAGGTAGAAAATGTCGCATCACGGCAGTAAAATGATATCAAGGTAGAAAATGTCGCATCACGGCAGCAAAATGATATCAAGGTAGAAAATGTCGCATCACGGCAGTAAAATGATATCAAGGTAGAAAATGTTGCATCACGGCAGAAAAAAAATATCAAGGTAGAAAATGTCGCATCACGGCAGTAAAATGATATCAAGGTAGAAAATGTCGCATCACGGCAGCAAAATGATATCAAGGTAGAAAATGTCGCATCACGGCAGTAAAATGATATCAAGGTAGAGAATGTCACATCACGGCAGTAAAATGATATCAAGGTAGAAAATGTCGCATCACGGCAGTAAAATGATATCAAGGTAGAGAATGTCACATCACGGCAGTAAAATGATATCAAGGTAGAAAATGTCGCATCACGGCAGTAAAATGATATCAAGGTAGAAAATGTCGCATCACGGCAGTAAAATGATATCAAGGTAGAAAATGTCGCATCACGGCAGCAAAATAAATATCAAGGTAGAAAATGTTGCATCACGGCAGTAAAATGATATCAAGGTAGAAAATGTTGCATCACGGCAGTAAAAAGATATCAAGGTAGAAAATGTTTTATCACGAACCGTAAAATGATATAAAGGTGAAAAATAACAATGGCTGATTGATGCTATCACAGGAACATTTTATTGGATATGTCACAACCACATCAAACAATACGTTTACAAATAATTTTGAAACAAACGGCGCGCCATAACACGTCATGTATTTTTACCAATGATATAGTGATGAACCTTATCACATAAATGCTTTTCTAAGCACTTTCATTTTGTACTTCCGCCCTAAGTTCCGTCATAATCGCTAAGTTATTTTGCTTTCGATTCAATGATGGAACCAGAAGAAAATACAGCGCCTGAACATGAACTCCAGTTTGGAGGGCACGATTTTATGTTCGTTGATGAGCCGTCTTCCGAACAATTTTGCTCTGTATGTCTTCTTGTTATGAAAAATGCTGTTCAGACAGTATGTGGTCATCGCTTCTGCAGACACTGCCTCGTTGGGACATTCAGGTACCAAGATTTTGTTAATTTAACATAGACATGCTAAACTTCACTCACTAATAGGCCGATGGTCATGAAGTTATAATCGTTGCGTTCTCTGATGCATACACTCGACTGATTCGATAGAATTTCAAGCTGTCACAGTTTTTTGTCCGCGACGAAACATGCTATCAACAAATCTTTAATCAGACAAGTACTGTTCCGCTGTATCATAAATCACTTCTGAGGTATCCGAAAAAGGAACATTGAAATTCATGGTTTGAGGTCTTTCAAGGCCCATCGTCATACGGCGATTCAGTCGAAGCTTTTTCAAAAAAATACTTTTTGTGGGATGAAGGTCTTCTTGCACGCCATCGGCAAATAATCAGTCACGCACGGCACCGCCATGTAATGAATTATTTGCGAAGAATACATCTGCGCAAAGGAAGTAGAAAAGAAATAGGAGACGTCTCTGCACGCAGGCTAAGGATGCAAAAAAGTAAAAAAGGTTTATTTCTATGTCTGTATTTTATTTCCTGTAATAAAGTTTACTTTTTTGAGCCCAAGATTCTTCCTTTTTCAGGGAAGGTCAACATGCCTGTCCACAGGATAGAAATCCTATTCCCGAGGAGGGAGGGGTGAGTACATTATTTGCTGCAAGATATATGAAACACACCAAGAGTCATCCTCTCTTGATACCACAGAACAGTCGATAAATAAAATCGGTATTAGTTAACTTGTCAACTGTTTTGCCTCATCAGTCGAACAAAACTTGTTATTAGAGTGATTTTTACTTAACCTGTGAAAAAGGGTAGTAGAATACATTGTACTACGCACTATTATGCACTAATTCCATTGTCTTCTTTTGTTTACTTGTAGCTATTTTGCACTAGTTGTTATTTTCTGTTTCATGGGTCAAGTAAAATCACTCTGTTTCGGTATGGGTGAATGTTTTGAACTAGAAAGCGAGTTTGCCGTTGAATAAAATTTTAACTGACGCGTCCCGACCTGTTTCCCGCTGAAATGCACATCTACTGTCGGTTCACGCCGTTCTTCTGTTTTTTTTTTTCTCCTCGAGTCTCTGTAAGACGCGCAGACAACAACAGGATCCGTCTCTGAAATAGTTGACTGCCTTTGCCAAGATTCATATTTGCCAGTTAACTTTGAATTCTATTATATTTTATAATTTGCATGATATGCTGTACCAAAAATAACCAACTGAGCAGTGAAACACATGCAGTGCACTTTCAGGGACCGCGCAGGGGGTGGGGCTGGGGGGGCTTTAGCCCCCCCACTTTTTTGGCTGTTGATGTTAAAACATTGAATGTTCAACTGGAAATATTTAAGGTGTTGATGAAGGACGGATAATTTACCTGTTTTGATGACATTTTAGCCAAGATCAAGCAGCTTTCTGAAGCCGAAAAGTGTATGAAAACTGAAATCATAACCCTATGTAAACTTCTTCTTGTAAATCCAGCAACCAGTGCAGCAGGCGAGAGATCCTTTTCTTCTGCTCGGAAACTGAAAACATGGCTACGCTCGACGATGACACAAACAAGATTTAGCAATCTGACAATACTTAACACCCACAAGCAGAGAACAGACAAACCTTGTCTTATAGATGTTGCCAATGAGTTTGTAGCTCTCAATGAAAATCGAAAAGCAACTATGGCACCTTCAAAGAATCCGACTTAAAAATGTCCGGGTGACACTCATCCGTTTGCGTCTGTTGGGTTTAGCTTAGAAGTTAGTCTATTCATTTAATATTTGGTCAAACGTGAAGGCCAGTTTGTTACTCGTTGTTTTATAAGAATGAAAAATTAACTTCCCTTTTCGCAGTTTTAGATCCATTTCTAGCCATTTCAGAAGACTTCAGTTTCAAATTTTCCCGGGGAGCATGCCCCCGGACCCCCCTAGTTGGCTCACGCTAACGCGTTCACATTAGCCCCCCGACTTGAAAATCCGCTCCGCGGGCCCTGACTTTTCAGACTTTTGAAAACAAAGTCGATTGAAGTGCATGCTATACGAAATGAAACACATTGAAGAAGTTGTTCCTTTGTATTCCTGCTTTTGCAGTTTTTTCCTGATGTGGCCTGGGAGAGGAATATACTGTCGCTTCGGGTAAAATGTAAAATGAGTAAAAGAGGCTGTGATTGGACAGGACAATTACGTCATTTTCAGGTAATGTGAAAGGAGGATTATGCAGTCTTCCCCTGATGCATTGCGCCGTAATATGTTATCCAATTGGTTTGTGACGTCATCACTTTTTAAGATGGATGCATCGAGTAAACAACTCCATCAAGCTCCTGTCTTCGGGGAAGATTCAGACGTGAGTTATTAGAATTGCGATTTGAATACCAAAAAAGACCTTACATTACCTTCGCTGCAATTTTTACGGCTGAATGTGGTCTTCGGCCAATTCATTTTCGTCAGCTCTTTGGTGGAGAGGCGTTAGTATATGCAGTGGTATATGTTAGCGGCTAACAGGCGAATTTTGGATAAACTCAACGGCGTGAGATTTCTATTTATTGTACAGGTTATTGAGAAAGCTCAAAAGAAAGCTCAATTTTCTTTTCGTGGGCAAGAAAACTTTTCATTATGAAATTGTTCTTCGATTAATTCAACCTAGCTTATTTTCTTCACGGCGGAGCGCTTGGCCTGTTTTCTGCTGTTTTGAAATGCAACCAAGGCAGCGACGTTTTGGAGAATTTTGAGGTACAGATTTACTCTATGGTCAAGGAAATTACGTTTTTAAAAGGAAATTTATGTATTTATAAATGTTTCATAGACAATTAATTCATTTTGGTATCGGTGTTTATCGAAAAATTACAAAAATTAAATGTACCGCGATTGGAGATGGTGTGATTTATTGTGTTGAATTTTGCCGTGTGCTGATTTTTACTTGCGTAAACGGATCCAAGTCCTAAGTAGTGTTCGGCAAATTGCTTTTAAGGATTAACTAATGGATTTTTTTTTGAAAAAAATTTGTCAAGGAATTAATTTCTCTGTCTATTGTTTTGTGTTTGTTCATTCATGACTTAAAACATTGGCTCAAAACACGATCGTCAGACTATGCTACTCACATATATACACGCATCAC
Organism: Porites lutea; assembly: GCF_958299795.1. Classification (NCBI taxonomy): domain Eukaryota; kingdom Metazoa; phylum Cnidaria; class Anthozoa; order Scleractinia; family Poritidae; genus Porites; species Porites lutea. The sequence continues at coordinate 6,849,244 of NC_133202.1, read as the reverse complement.
TTCTGCAAGAGATTTCGGTGAATTTTTGGGCACTGTGCGATACACAGCTACTGAATTTTATTTAATGATTATTCTGGTTATATAAAGAGATAATTCTTTAAGCCTAATTTTTATGGATATTTTCACTCTAAGTTTGCCGCGCAGGTGGGTCAGCACCGAAGTATCTTGTTTTTTGTTAAAATGACAACTCGCTTCGCGCGGTCGTCAGCCAATTGAACTGTCATGTTCAATTTCGATTTGTCGACGTCTAAGTTGAGGTACAACGAGGTACATTGTCATTCCTTGAAATTATATTCCTTCTTCTCTTCAAAAATTATTGGTTTAATTCACAGAACCTTGACTATTGTAGTCGGAAACTGACACATTTCTTGAAGTACCCGAGCGTGAGAGTGAAGATAATACCTTCATCATTAAAATTCACCTCTCTTCGTCGTGAAAATAAGGCATTTAATTTTTCATTTAATAGCTTGGAAAATTCGCTCAGTATATCAATTCAGAGTGCCAATCAAAAGGAATGAAACAAAAGACACTCACTTCAAGCCGTCAAACAAGCTCTTTTGAAAGGTCGAAAAATCATCTCCGACGCTCATGATGCATCCACTTGATAATGACCATGCTGCACGCGAAAACCGCGAAAAATTGTCGCATGGAATTATGGGAAGACTGCATAATCCTCCTTTGGTGACGTGTTTCTGTATTGCCTAGCATGTAGAGTCTACATTGTAGGCTCGAAACGGGGAGGTCGGACATGACGAAGGGAGGCCAAATTCGTAGGAAAAAAGTGAGGACATAGACAGCGCGCAGCATTTATATCAATTTTGCATTGATGTATAGTGATTTAGCCCCCGTAATGGTTAGCTTTTACTTTAGTGTTTTGGAAACTCCACAGAATGTGCTATAAATTTAAGAAAATTCAGTACCTGGATAAGAAGTGAGAAAATAAAGCGGCTACGATTATGTTTTGTACAGGTCTATGGGTGGTGGTTAGGGTTAGGTACTGATTTAGAAATGGTTGGCTTCCATTACTGTTTTGGAAACTCCATAGAAATACTATGAAATTAGGTACTGCTTGGTACTGTTTTCCCCGTTGGTGTACGTGCATTGGCTAAGTAAGAAATAAATGTAGTGAACCGTGTTTACGGCTCCCTGCCGACTCTCCTTTACTTTGGTCTCTCTTCTATTTCTTCAAAAACCGGTTTAAAATTTAAGACAGTTAATTAAGGTTTCCTCTCTGTGTAGGGTGGGTTCATGAGGTTTCCAAACTACGGTTGCCTAGAAGGAAGACTGAAGGCAGTTCCTCTGGATGGTAGCGTGAGCGAGGCGGCAATCTAGGGAGATCAACCAAGCTTACCAAGCACATAGTTTTTTAGCAGTATCTGCTCATCTAGTCAAGAAAGTAAAGCAGCAAACGAGAAAAGGAAGCAATAAAATAGTTGGGTGTAGCTACAAATTCGGGAATTGCTTGATGTGAGAAGTGATTTTTTGGAGGTAGCAAAGAGTGATATGAGTGGGGAAAAGAGTGGTTCGTGCCCCGACCATAGCAACAAGCACACACGTACATTTAATAAATTGAATCTGTTTGTTAGCGTTTTACACATTCAAATTGTTTATTTCTTAGCACCTTTCGATGGGCCGATACATTGTAAATGTTTTACCACCATGTTACAAAGCCACCTGTACCAGTGCGAACAGCTCACATTGACTACAATTGACTACCTAATTAGGTTAATATTGAAGAGAGCTGTGTCTGGTTATTGCAAAAATCAAAATTCGTTACTTCATCCTGAATATTTTGTTGATTTATTTGTTCAGTTGTTTGTTTGTTTTCACATAATGACAAGTTAAAATTGTCACTGCGCATTATGAATTATCTATTACGTTTGCTGTTTTGTTCACTGTAATAAACACTTTCAACGTTTCGATTTTTTTGTAGAGTCATTCCGATGATTGTCAATATGAAGATGTAACTTGCGATGATTGCGATGAGGAGATGCAAAGGAGGTTTTTGGATACTCACTTAACATCGGAGTGTAGCGAAAGGGTTGTGCAGTGTGTTTACTGTAAAGATGAATTTGCTTTCTGGCGCTTGGAGGTAAGCCTACCAAGGTACATTAAGTGCCTCTGTTGGATCCGAGATAATATATAGATTTAGCCAGGTCTAAAAGCGAAGCTCCCGTTAATAAATTCATAATTTAAATCAAACAATAAACTTGTAATCCACAGATCAGGGCACATTCATTTGACTTTTGAGGCAAAGGCTAAGTGATTTTAGAGAAAAATAATTTGACAGTCCAAGAGTGAAACAAATTTTACATCGAGTTATTAAATAGTCTTATTTGTACACCCAAAAATAGCAATCATGTTCGATCACAGTAGATTAGGCCTGGAAAACAAATAGACCTATTCGTGTATTGTATTTGCATTAGCTGTTGCATCATAATGTGGCATTCACCAGTCTCTCCTACATTGCTCCGTTAGAGAGACTATGGATAATTGGACAAGTTCGACAAGTTTAGTTTACTACTAAAAATTAAAGGGGAGTGAGGCAAGGGTGCCCGCTTTTCGGGATGCTTTTTATTCTTGCCGTAGAGACTCTTGCTATTCAGATCAGAACAAGCAAATCGATCAAAGAACGGAAACAAAGAATCTAAAGTCAGCTTATATGCCGATGATACCACTACTTTTATTCACGACGACTCGTCTGCAGTAGCCCTTTCCGCTTTGCTTGATCGATTCAGTACGCTTTCCGGTCTGAGAATAAATAAGTCGAAAACTGAAGGGTTGTGGCTGGGATTGTGGAAAAACAGATTAGGTAAAGACGAGCCTTTTGGAATCTCTTGGCCGAAGCAATACGTCTCCTCCCTCGGCGTAGTTTTCGCTCATGAAACGCACTTTGGCGAGAAAATCAACTTTAATGAACGGCTTGTTAAAATGAAAAAGGTGTTAAATCTTTGGTCAGGTCGGCGCTTGTCAATCCTGGGACGAATTGCTATTGTCAAAACATTAGCACTGTCTAAACTTGTTTATAATTGCTCTGTACTTGATACTCCGACCGATTTTGCTAAAGAAGTTAATAAGGTCATTTTCCCTTTCATATGGAACTTTAAGCCTGATAAAATCAAAAGAAACACACTGACAGGCCCAATCTCCAAAGGTAGCCTTAACATGTCAATTTCGCGGACGTAGAAAAATCTATCTTAAAGCTGCCTGGGTAAATCGCTATTAGACTGCTATTGTTCATCGGATGGTCATCATTGGTGTGCGCTTCTTGACTCTCATCTTGAAAAATTCGGAGGCTCTTTTTTGTTTCAGTGTAATTACGATTTGAAATTCTTAGATCTAGAAGGTCTCCCCCTCTTTTATAGGAACATTTTAACGGTCTGGCAGATCCTTCATTCCAAGGTACCCCTTAGTGTTAATGAAATTAAAGAGGAAATACTTTGGAATAACCGCTTTATTAAGATCGGCGGAAAGACGGTTTTTTATAGAGCATGGGTTAGTAAAGGTATTTTAAGAATCAAAGATATCCTCAATTCTCACGATAACTTCCTATCTTTCCAAGAGCTTAAAGACACTTTTCACATTCGTGGTACCTTTCTTGATTACGGTGGTCTTCTGGCCGCGATTTCTAAAGATTGGAAAAATGCTATCTTACATGGCAATCAGGAACACACCAACGAACCAAAGGTGATACAACTAACCGTTGGAAATGTTTCAGCAAAATATGCTCGACTAAAGTTTGCTGAGAAATCTTTCTGCCCTCCATTAACTGAATCCTATTTAAGAGAACAAACATTCACTCCTAGTGCCGTATATGAGCTTCCATTCAAAATCGCCATTGAAAATAAGCTAAGAAGTTTTCAGTTCAAACTCATCCACAATATTCTTCCGACCAATGAATGTTAAATCTTCGCCAAAATGCGAACAATGTGATGCTCCTTATGAAACTATTAGCCATATGTTTTACGAGTGTCCTGAGGTAAAAAGTTTTTGGGAAAAAGTCATAGATTGGTGGAATCGTAAACGTTCTGAAAACATAAATCCCAATCCAACGGAAGTTCTTTATGGATACAAACCTGAATCTAACAGCTTTCATACTTTTAACCATTATCTCTTAATTGCTGGATATTACGTTTACTTAGCTAGAAACAAGTTTGAGACCTCAGAGCTGGAAGTTTTCATTGTTTTCCTGGAAATTAAAATCCAGTGCGAAAAAGAAATTGCAATAACAAAAAGAAATCTTAACAAATACAGAAATAAGTGGACCACGCTGTGCATTTCTGATTAGTGTTGGATTTATAGTAATTTAGCAAACATTTTTCCATTTGTTCTGCTTGTTGTCGTTAATCTGTTGAACCTTCGTATTTCGCTTTATTTTGCTTGTTTGTTCATTTATTTATTTTACTGTTTCGCCTCCTTTTTATCTGCCGCCCTGTTATTGTAAAGTTCATTGTAAATTTTGTTATGTTAAATGATGTTTAATAAATAAATTATTAAAAAAATGTACATGTAATTAGTTTTACAAATTTGAGTTTTACTGTAGTTTTTTAAGTTGTTAAGCGTTGTTGATCAGTGAATGTAAATAGCGCTCTAGAAGTTATTAAATTATTACTATTATAAAAAAAAAGAAGTAAATCTTGGCGACGAATCTGGTGGCGTGTAAACCAGCCTTTTAAACATACTTTTTCTCATCACGTCTCAGGTAAACAGTACTCTGAGGCCCTTTTTATCATACAGACAGACCTCGGACAGAATTTGTTCTTATTTGCCCTATTTAAACCTATAATTCTGCAGTTTTTCACAATTTTGCAAGAGAATTTGCACTCATTCAATATCCACGACGATCAAAGCACGCGCTTCCTTTGCACAACAAATTATAGCATTGAAATATAAAACGTTTTCATGAAGAGAATTCTCAGATAATGCCGGGACTTTTCAGTTAGAAAAATCTGGTCCTATGTGATATGCAGGGTAAAAATCATGAATAATAGACCTTGTCACGGTTTTCGACGCCATCTTGACGAGTAGGCAAACGCGTGAGAAATTACAGTGTTTGTATGAGAATCTAATGTCGAATAATTTCCGTAAAACGGCTGTTCTGAAAAAAATATCTATTGTAAACTAAAGCTACAAAGCAAAGGATTGTCCTAAAAAATTTGGGGGGTGTACCTGTGCTTAAATTTCTCCAGAGGCTTGCTTTGATTTTCCATATATTTGTCTGTAATTTTCCCGGGACTTTCTTACAGACAAATGTATAGAAAATTGAAACAAGTGGTTCAAGGTCTTCTAGTGCATGTAACGCCCTCAAATTTTTTCAGGAGAATCCTTAGGAGTGAAGCTTTAGTTTACAATAGATATTTTTTTCAGAACAGCCGTTCTACGGAAATTATTCGACATTAGATTCTCATACAAACACTGTAATTTTTCGCGCGTTTGCCTACTCGTCAAGATGGCGTCGAAAACCGTGACAAGGTCTATTACGAGCTTTTAATGAAAACGATAAAAAAAATTCCCTAAATCACTTTCGGCCAGCCGGACGGGTTCTCACTTTTGACAGGCACCGCTTCAACATTATAGAGAAATTGTTATGTTTAGGTTTCCCTTTATTTATTAAACTGTGTATGGTTTTGTTATGTGTAATCTTTAAAAGCGAGTGATATTTACGCGCGGAATTTTCGCGCGGCGTTTTGAGTAGTCTAGTATTCCTGCATGCGATGTTTATGTTTGACTGGAAACAACCGGTGCAGCGATAAAAATTGCGAGAGGGACTACTAACAATCAATAAAATAAATATAATTCGGTGAAACATGTACAGAGACAATAATTTTCATTCACGAAGAGAAGTATTGAGAGTAAAGTGTCCCTGAAAATCATGAGTCAGGTAAGCATAAGCTTATTTATGTTTTAAGCCGGCTCCCGGTGTTTGCTCTTTTTCAAGATGAACTCGAGGCAAGAAAATCGCTCAGAGCTTTCTGTTTACAGCCAAAATCATAAGAAAATAATCTTCGGAACCTTTCCTTTGAATTTGCGGCTCTTTAGAAGACCACTTTTTAGCAGCTGTATTTCATTTTGTACACCAAGTAGAAAAAGACAGTTTAAAACATCACAAGATGACACAAAACTCTGTCAGCTTATGGATAATCCATGGTCAGCTCCAGCTATCAGTAATCAAGTTTCCAGACGCTGCATAAATTTTCCGCATGAACTCACCTGTCAAATTTTGACCAATTAGAACATAAGAATTGGACGTAGAGCGTGATCAATGCGTGACAGTGAGAAAAGTCAAACGCGATTACCTTCCCTGCATGTAAATGTAATAGCCGGTTGAATTTTCGCGTCCGAGGTCAGTTCGAAATCAACATTTTAAAAGTGCTGCTCATGAACACGACTTATTTCATATGCATTTTAAAAAAATTGAACTTGAGCCTGCGATCATTTGAAAAGTATCAACTTGTCAGCGGATACCTTCAAAAAACACTCGAACTCGGTGGGTCGATACCTGAGCCCGCGATACGGTCAGGCGATACTGGTTAGCAGAAACACTATTTTGACAGCTGTCAATTAATCAAAACATGGATGTAGAATATCAGGTTGCAGGCTCCCAAACTAGCTAGAAAGTGTGAGATTAAACATTGGTATGCCTGTGGTGAGGACGGACGGAAGGTTGGGTAGTCGGTGTACGGTCACGTGACTGCCGAATTTTCCAGGATGGATAGATTTTCTAAGCTACGGGGCTTCGAATTGAGCCCGTGATCAAATAAAATATCAGCGCAAAACTTTAAACACTACGTGACCTCAATGGATAGAAAAATGAGCCCGCGATACACTCAGGTGATGATGGTCAGCGTATACTCTAGTTTGACAGCTGTCAATTAACCTTCATTAGAATGGCGAATATTCGAATTAACAGACTACGAGTGTGAGTAAGACATATCCGTCCGGCATGTAGTGGAAAATGCTAGATCGTGTACCTGAACGAACCTGAGCCCACGTTATTAGTTTTCTGATAGTGGTCTGTACATGTCCTATTTTGACAGCTGTCAATTGACCTTAATTTGGCTTGCCAATATAACTTTAAACGACTGTCAGCCAACTGGCAGCCTTGCCCGGCGTAGTTTCGTTTTTTATGTTGAATTGGTAAGTGTGACATATTATATCAGCTTATATGTAGGGGAAAAACGACTGGTCTTTCATCTGAGCCCGCGAGATGGTCATGTGATAATTGTCAGCGGATGTCTGATTTTGACAGCTGTCAATCTAAACGTACTTATACGGATGGCTTACATAACTAAGAGGCTAGTCAAGTTGTGCAAGATCTATTGTGACATTTGACATCGGCTTACATGAAGTGTGTGTACGGGTGGGCGGGCGCTACGTCATAACCAAATTTTCTCGGTTGGATAGTTTACCAAATTTTCTTACCCATGGTGCTCCGCTGTGCGCGCGCGAAGCGCGCGAGAGCTCCGCTATAATGGCCTATAATGGGAGCTGAGGCTTCGCCCGAAGGGGTACCTGGTACCTTTTTCAAGCATCAGGTATATGAAAGGGTAGGGATTTCACAAGTTGAAGTATATGAAAGGGTGGGTCAATCTGTCATCGTTGGTAACGGGCTCAAAAGGGATAACATGCATTTTATGG
>NC_133202.1:6814106-6836606 GCF_958299795.1 Porites lutea | reverse complement strand
ACTGTATAAGCTTTTATATTTTAATTCATTTTGGCTTTCCTCTTTTAAATGATCCTGTACCCACGAATTAAAACTCCTCAGTTATAACCACCCAGCACTGCTGTAAACATGGTTCACCAGTACCTTTCCCTTCGGTTCCCTTCGGGTGGCTAATAAGCACAAGCGTTTGAAAGTTATAATCATGGCCATAATAAGTTATGAATTTACCGTACATCATTTCCCCTTTTTCAAAGTATTCCTCTTACAAAAAGGAAAGCCCCAAAGCTGTGGCACAAGAAACTAAGAAAGAAGAGGTACGAACTTTTACGTATTTTAACAACTATCTCTTCATGCTGGGACAACTCAGTTTAAAGATTGAAAGCTTTCCGAAGCATTGTGGAAAACTCTTAAACCAAATGAATTCTTCCTACCACATGGCTTTCATCATTTGGAGGGGCCCTAGCTACCACGTTACCCTTCAAACGCCTCCAACGCAATCTACTGTAATTATAAGCGTTTCAGTGAAAGTTCTAATGAAGGTTTTTGTAAAATAAATACTTGTGCTTAGGAACGGACCGTTAGAAAACTTATGGGGGCCGAGGCGCAGTACAATATTCGTGCAAGGGAAAATTAAATGAAAAAGCCATGCACGCCAAGCAAGCCTTAAACAGATATTCATGGACTGCCCTAAGAAAATTGTTAAGAAAAAAAAACCTCATACGACTCGAAAATTCCCCACTCCTCCATAACTGTTGTAATGGTTCCTCCCCTATGAATATCCGGTCTACACTATTTCTTGCCCCAGGGTCCCCGTTAACAATAAACAATTGGTGCATGAGACAATACGCCAAGAGTTCCTCGGCTGTTAAAGCATATTCTTTTTTTGTGTGTAGATATATTCTCTAAAAGCATGTGACAATTTGTATTTTGAGTGGCTTAACAAATATACAGTCGGGCCTCCGCCACTTCTCTGCAACAGCCCCTTTTCTTCGTCCTGACGGACAAAAGGTCCAACCAACTAGTTTCTTCTGACCTCAAATTAAGATGGCTGTTGTAGAGAGGTTCAACTGTATACGCTTTAATTCATTTTGGCTTTCCTGCTTTAAATAATCCTGTAGTCGGACTTAAAATTCCTCAGTTATAACCACCCTTTCAATTATAGTACCCAGCACAGCAGTACAATCTCCGTCGGGATTATCAGCCTCCCTACCAAAGGGGAGTCGAAGCGAAACAACAAGCTGTCGTACAAGAAACTAAGAAAAACCAGGTACGAACTTTTACGCATTTTAACTAACAACTATCTCTTCATGCTGGTTCAGCATTGAAAACTTTCGGATGCATTGTGGAAAAATCTTGAACCACATAAATTCTTCCTACCTCATGGCTTTCATAATTTGGTGGGGCCCTATCCGCGCGTTACCCTTCAAACGCCTCCCACCTAATTTACTGTACAGTTATAAGCGTTTCAGTGACAGTTCTAATAAAGGTTTTTTTAAAATAAATACTTTCGCTTAGGGACAGACCATTAGAAAACTTAAAAAATGTTACTACTAAACTATCGGTTGTCTGTAAGGAGATATATATTATCCGACGTCAGGCAAAAACAGTGGCGTGGTGGCTCAGGTGTTTCTGTCGTTTCTGGTAGCACCAAAGCCTGAGAATGCGTGCACCTCAGTGCCAACCGTTTTTTGATAGAATGAGAAAATGGAATTCAAATTTCATTTTTATTTTTCGTTTTTCTTCGGCCAATTTTTCGTTTTTCATTTACCCGTGACATTGAAAAACGGATTGGATTTTTGTATGTTTTCGCCACACTTTGAAAAACTGATTTGAATTTTAGATTTTGTTTTTCGTTTTCGCCTCACTTTGAAAAAGAGATTTGAATTTCGGTTTTCGTATTTCGTTTTTCGCCTCACTTTGAAAAACGGAATTGACTTTCCTTTTTCGTTTTCGCATCACTTTGAAAAACGTATGGCATCCCAATGCGTGTACCTTAGTGCCAACCGTTTTTCGATGGCATAAACAAATGGAATTCAAATTTCATTTTTATTTTTCGTATTTCTTCGGCCTTGTAAAATGGAATTCCATTTCCATTTCTATTTTTCGTTTTTCGTCGACTTGTGACATTGAAAAACGGATTTGAATTTTGTTTTTCGTTTTCGCCGCACTTTGAAAAGGGGATTTGAATTTCGGTTTTTGTTTTTCGTTTTCTCATCACTTTGAAAAACGGATTTGAATTTCGTTTTTCGTGTTTCGTTTTCGCATCACTTTGAAAAACGGATTTCAATTTCGTTTTTCGTATTTGCACTGCTTGTTATCATCCACTCACTCTCACTGAAAAACAGATTGGAGTTTTTTGCATGAATTTGAAAAGTGGATTAATACACCAGTCATTTGAAACTCCACCCCCCCTCCCCCCCTAAGGGGATGACCGGGGTAATCATAGTCACTCAATCACCCCATTTTTATTCCCCGGTAGGTGGGGGATACGCTAGAAATCCCGGTCTTTGTCTCCCTGACCGGGGAATAAGCAGGGCAGTCACTCTGTGGTAAGCGTTTCCATTTTCGCAACGCGTAGTAATTTTGCATACGTTTTTGTCGCTTCTCGCAGCTGAAGAAATACATGTATGCTTTGTAAAGTGTCTTTTGACGCTGCTTACATAAGACAAGTCTTAAATAAGACACAAACTGTACCATTTATACGAGCATATAAGGAGTGTCTTAGCTGAGTCCCGTTTTATTCAAGTCTTGAACACAATTTTTGTGCCACTTATAGGAGAAGTTAACTAGACGCGTCTTATTTTTCCCCGTTCAAGTGGCCCAATTGTTTAATACCTTATGATGTTGTAATTTGTTATATCCTGGAAATGACGACAAGAAAGACACTTTGCAATGATTGAGTCATTCTACAAAAACTCCAGAAGACTGTGAAACTTGATTTGTAATTTTTTGTTATCTCGCATTTTGTGACTTCAAGTTGTAAAGTGTTCAAACGTTCGTCATTTTCCTTCTCCTTCGAGGATATGTAAGTGTTGCCGCTGCGTGTTTTTTCGCGGCTATCATCATAGCGGAGCTCTGGCGCGCGAAGCGCGCCTGCGGAGCACCATGGGTAAGTAAATCTACCCATCCCAGAAAATTTGGTAATCACGTGACCGTACACCGCCCGCCCGCCCGTCCGTCCGCACCACAGGGTAACCAGTGTTTAATCCTCACACTTTCTTGCTAGTTTGGGAGTACAGGAAGACTGATACTGACAGGCATTCATCCCCTCCTGTTTATGCTTAGCCACAAGATGCTCGGTAACTTTTCGGCAACTTTGAGATTTGGGGTAACTTTTGAGGGGATTTTCGGCAAGTATTAAAATTCTCGGCAACTTTTGATTTTTTTAGCATTTTTGAAATTGTTTTTTACTTTTTTCGTTTATGCTACTGTGTGTGTGTGTTGCAGGGGGGGAATGCGTGTACCTTAGGGCCAACCGTTCTTCGATGGCATGGGAGAAAGGAATTCAAGTGCCATATCCATTTTTCGTTTTCGCATGGCATTGAAAAACAGATTTGAATTTTTCTTTTTGTTTTTCGTTTTCGCCTAACTTTGAAAAACGGTTTTGAACTTCGTATTCCGTTTTTCGTTTTCAATATCAGTTTTCGTTTTTCGTTTTCGCATCAGTTTGAAAAACGGATATGAATTTCGTTTTTCGTTTTTCGTTTTCGCATTACTTTGAAAAACGGATTTGAATTTTTCGTTTTCTCATCACTTTGAAAAACAGATCTGAATTTCGTTTGTCATTTTGGCATGACTTTGAAAAACGGATCACTGCACCAGTTCAGTCATTTGAAGCCCCGGCCACCCCTCGGGGTTGACCGGGCCATTCACTTTTTATGTAACTAAAAGTAAGTGAATTTTCCCCTCTCCGGGGCCAAAGTGAGTAGTAAATTCCCCCCCCCCCCCCCCCAATGATATGTCTTACACACACACGGTACTCCTTTTTTTAACAATGGATGACAAATAATAATATATAGATTTAGCCAGGGCTAAAAGCGAAGCTCCTATACATTAACTCGAATTTATAATTTAAATCAAACAATAAACTTGTTTTCCACAATTTAGTTAACTTAAGAGCACATTCATGTGACTTTTGAGGGAAAGGTTAAGTGATTTTAGAGAAAAGTAATTTGCAAACAGTCCAAGCTAAGAGTGAACTTAATCTTACATCGAGTTGATAGCCTTATATGTTTACCCAAAAAATAGCAATCATCTTCGATCACATTTAAGAGCGCGGGCTCTTGATCACAGTAGATTAGTCCTGGAAAACAAATTCTTGGAAAACAAATCAGGCCGAATTTTTTGCGTTCGACAAGTTTACTTTACAAAATATTGCCAACAAGTCTTTTACGTGTAACCCAACCTTTTATACTTTTTATACATCACATCTGAGGTGAAACAGTACCATGTGGCGCTGTTTTTATCATACAGACCTCGGACAGAATGCAGTATTTCACAATTTTGCAATACAAATTGAACTCGCTCAATATTCAGGACGATCGAAGCACGTGTGGGCTTTTAGCGAAACCGTTAAAAAAATTTCCAAAATCACCTATACGGCTAGCCGGTTCTCACTTTTGACAAGCGCCAAAGTCGACTGTTTAAATTATGATTAATAGAGTTATACGCTTCAACGTAATAAAAAATTTATTATGTTTATTTTTTATTTAATGGTTTTATGACGATGTGTAATCGTCAAAAGCGTTTGGTACGCGCGGCATTTTGACTACTCCTGCATGCAAGCGATGTTCATGAGCGACTGAAATCAAACGGCACAGCGATAAAGATTGCAAACGAGACTACTAACAATCAATAAAAGGAAAATCATTCGGTTAAACATATACAGAGACAACAATTTTCATTCACGAAGACAAGTATTAAAGTGTCTCTGAAAATCCTTGTTTATGTTTTTCATTTTGTAAGCCGGCTTCCCGGTGTTTGCTTTTTCAAAGATAAACTCGAGGCAAGAAAATCGCTCAAAGCTTTCTTTTACAGCCAGAATTATAACTAAATATTCTTTGGAACGTTTTCTTTCTATTTGCGGTGAGAAAATGTCTAAAGGCTTTTTAAAGTTCTATAAGCTTATAATCAAACCTGATACCCGGTGAGATCATTGTCTCAAATCTTACAATTAAAAACGTGCATAAACTAAATAGCCGCATAAACTATGCTCGCCTTCATTAAATTAGATATAAAAAACAAACGTCAAGTACAATAATTACTCAGGCTTACCATTCGAGAAGCACTGAAATCTATCAAGTAAGGCCAGAATCGCTTCAGACTTTTCAACCCTCTTACGCATCAAGCAAGGTGAAAAACGAAAACGATGCAATCCCTGCCTCGTACCCAGACGTCTCTCTTTTGATGAAAATGTGCGCGCAAAGGAAGGCGGGAAGGAGACAACGGGCGAGACGTCTGGCAGATCTTGTTTTCAAGATGGCGGGAAGAGTAATGGCGGACGAATATGCAATTTTTAAATAAGTTCACCCCTGTTCATTTTGCGAATTTTGAGCAAATCATTGCCTATCCACGTCGTGTGTATGAAGAGGAAGCTGTTTTCACCCCACACATTGGACTCAAGCATCATAATGTTTACTACCGAACTACATAATGTTTCCTACCGAACTTTAAATCGAAAAACTACTAGCCGCGGACGGGACAGTACTGCCTTTAATGAAATTCCGCACGCCAAGGTAACAGACGGTCAGGAAAGTTAGTAAGTTAGTAATCTTTTCTGTTAAGGTCCCTAGTGATGAAACGATCTCTTCAGTCGAAGTGAAAACATGATGGCGAGCTGAGAATTGTTGCAACAGCCAAACGAAGCCAAATGTAAAGCTTTAATACTATTTGCTGCACGCTGCATCTTGAGTACTTGAAAAGGCAACAAACCAGTCTGACTAGTCTCAAGACGTCTAAGTTATGTTATTAAAAAGATAATAAATCTGTTAAATTTTTGTCTCAGGATTTCGCATTGTGTATCATTTGCTGGACAATGTAAGCTTATGTACTTACAGGAAAAACAGCCACAAAACTAGCTCTAGGTTTTTTTTACTTACATTTTTTTATTGTTCGATTACCTCACTGGGTACTAGACTTGTCACTGAATGCACAGCCCGGTGTGAATAAATCCTACTTACTTTTTATTTATATGCCTGGTCTGTATTGTTTTTTATTTGTTTTTGTGATATTACACAGTAGACCAATTTAGTTTTGCCATGCTCTTTTATAACACATCATTTGTGTCTTAAATTATTGGTAACTTAGATTTTAAGTGGATAGACGATTTTGTTACCCTGATGGAAGAGGGTGATGTGGTTGATGAGATACCATCGTAACTACCATTTAGCCAGACAGGAGACGTTGCCCTAGACACTTTTTTTAAAAAATAATTGTGTTTGAATATTTCAAATTTCATGGCAAACAAGGTGCTGTGAATGCCATTTTAGAGAATAATGATTGCATTGTCCTAATGCCAACTGGTGGTAGGAAAGACTGAGTATTATGAAGTTCTTGGGATCATTCTACCCTGATTCAACATTGTTGTTCCTGTGATTGCTTATACATGGTTCCTTTCTTGGCAAACCTGTGGTAGCATAAATTTTCCCTCACAAGTCTTCTGAAGGGGTAGTTTTTGACCTGCTTTGGAGTTCCAGAGGAATACAAGATCATATAATAATTATCAATGGACCCAGAATTGCCAAATGCAAAAGATGGTTCTGCAGAACTACTAACCCCCTTCCTAGAAATTTTAACTACAAAATTATAATCAAGATACAAGCATTGAATGGAAAGAACAGGAAAAACAGGCCCCTGGACAAACTGGAAGAATATGCAGTAAAAAACACTACACTACACTATTTAGTAGGCTGATGTCAGGTCCATTAACAGTGTCAAGCGGTGAAAAATGCCAGCTGTTTTAAGTATGGACCAGAAGCTCAGCCATGCAAAACCCTCACCCCTTCCCATTGCTTCCACCTCACCCAGAGAAATAGAAAATATTGCTCCTATTCCTTAAATTAGTGTCACTGGACATTGAAATGATGTATGCTTTATGAACTTCTGCCAAGATTATTCAACGGAGATGTGCTCAGGTCATTGAACTATGGTCAGCAAAAGAGAAAACCCGCAGCCCTAATCAAACTTAAACTCGATCTAGCTGTCTTGCCCAAAGTAATAAAATACTTTGCTCCGGCTATAATTCCTTCGTTTTGGACAATGAAAATTGGCTTGATGTGTGTTTTTTGAACTAATACTGTGACAAAAGCATGTGTACAGTTGCCCCTTCCCCCGCACATGGGTCACTGAGATTATTGAATGGGCATGTTGTCATTGAACTGACTTCTGTTAAAAAAGGTTTAAGCCCGTTCCCCTTCTTTTACATTTGCGTGTCCCAATAAAGTTACATTGAGACTATAGACCTGGGCCCAGTACTGTTGTTCGAAGGCCGATTAGCTCTTAACCCGGGGTTAAATTTAACCCGGATTTCTTTGTCTTGTGTTCAAAAGCATTTTCTCGGATAATTTTGTCTGTTATTTTTAGAGCTTCCAATCGTCAACTTGTAGACAAAAAGAATTTAAACTGAAATGCTTTTTAACCTTTCAAATCTGAATTCAAATCTCGCACTAACCCTAGGTTAATGTAACCCAGCTTTGAACAACTCGGCCCTGGAGTTTGAGTGAGATGTAGTAGTGTGGTCATTGAATCATTGTGTTTTAACTGAACAAAATACTTTATTCAACCTTCATTCAAACATTTTTAGTCTTGCAATAGGGGTGCCATCATGCCAGACATCTAGCTAGATAAAATTAGTAGTGTAACAATTAATCAAATTCTCTATTAATTGTGATTATGACCATTCAGTTCCATTCAGGATTGTTTGCTTCCATGTTTCGAGTTTGGTTCGACTTTTGCACACCTTCTCCAGGGTGCCCTCAGTGAGTTATTATATTCTAAAATAAGAATCCAGAACTCTTTAATGTGCGTTTTTGATTGATGAGCAAAGACAATAGTAGTTCGTGCGCCATTTTGTGTTGCCTGGTAAAAATGTTGTCCTTCAACCTCCCGTTGAGAATTTCCAAATAAGGCAATTAACCGTGTGCGACACACTCTTTGTCAGGATCTGAAACATGGCGACGAACCAAGCGACTGTGATTCCTCCTGTCCCTGTTACTATTCTTATATTGAGGGTTTAGGGTTGCATGCTGTTTACATTACGCGTTATGTATAAGAATTAAGAAACATTTACATAATCAAATCGAAATCATCGAAATCGAAAGGCAATAATCAAAATCGAATCGCAAGGAATATGAATCGGTACACCCGTAAATAAAATGAAATAAAGTTAAAACTAATGATAGCAATAACAAAATCTCCTACAAAAGATAAAATCGATAAAAATATTATGGCATTAATTATTGTACAATATTACAAAATACTAAAAAAATAAGCTAGAAAAGACTGCCTTTATAACTGGAGATTTTCGTCTCCCTCATCAAGATTGACAGAGATAGTCCAAAATGATGGATTGATCAATGCTGGCACCTTCCTTCTCTTCAACCCCTTCCCTAATCCGATAATAAAGTTCATTCACTTATCTCTCGAGAATCTAAGGATCTTATACCGAGAGTCAGGTAATTGTAACCTTCAACAAGTTATGCATTTTTATTTATTTTGTCAAAAGCATCAACTTAAACATATCAATCTGTCCCTGGTTTCATAGTTAGTAACGTCGCAGATTTAAATCTTGGTGTAAGGACATAATGTGGTCTTGATAATTAACTCCTGACCTTGCACAATCTAGCTAGGCCTTGCAGTTCTTTTAGTTCACAAGGTTACTTGCTCGTTGTTCGGTGGATTTGACCTAAAAGAGCGAAAAATAGAAACATGGTCGCCTGCGCTGTACTTTACTAATCCGGATTCTGGAATAAACGACAAGTTAAACACTAGAATATAAGACTTACCCGATACCCCCAAGTCATCAAATATTTTGTTAGAGGTCTTCGATTCGTAAGAATCCGACTCCTTTGCAGCCTGTCGATTATTTCTACCTCAGGTTTTGGAAATTTTGAGCCATTCACCTGTCTACTCAAAGTTTACAATGTTCACAACAATATGCTACTAAAATTGATCGCGTCCAAGACTTAAAAAGACCAAAAATTGGGCCCTGCCAAGAAAACGACTTTTTTGCCAAGAAAACGACACAAGATCTGGCAGGCGCTTCGCCTGCCGTCTGTACCCTTCCCATGGTCCCTTGCGGTTCATCACCAGTCACTCGTTTCGCCCTCGCTTTTGCCAAGCGAAAAACGAAGCGCCTGAGGAGGAGGCTGATGCAATCCGAAATCGGATTTCCGACTTTGACAAGCGACGTATTTCTCAACCAAAAACCCAGTAAACAAACTAGCCATGAATAACAGAAGACTCTTGATAGCAGCTGAATTCATTTTGTACATTCAGTGGAAAACGACAGTTAAAAACATCACAAGTTGACACAAAACTCTGTCAGCTTCAGCAAAGTAAACAAGTTTCAAGATGCTGCAAAAATTTTCCGCATGAACTCACCTGTCAAATTTTGACCAATCAGAGCATAAAAATTGGACGTAGAGCGTGACCAACGCGTGACTTTGGTGAGAAGAGTCAAAAGCAACTGGCATGTCTTCCCTGCCTATAAAAACTGGCTGAATTTTAGCTTCCGAGGTCAGTTTGAAATCAACATTTTAATTGTGCGGCACATACAAAACACAACCTATTTCATATGAATTAAAAAAAATAAACTTGAGCCTGCGATCATTTGAAAACTAGTAACTTGTCAGCGGATAACTTCAAAAAGATGTTCGACCTCGATGAGTCGACACCTGAGCCCGCGATACGGTCAGGTGATACTGGTCAGCGGATACCCTGTTTTGACACCTGTCAATTGATCACAACATTGATCTGCAATATATGGGTTCAATATCAGTCTTCCTGTACTGCCAAACTAGCAAGAAAGTGTGAGGATTAAACACTGGTTACCCTGTGGTGCGGACGGACGGGCGGGCGGGCGGTGTACGGTCACGTGATTACCAAATTTTCTGGGATGGGTAGATTTACTTACCCATGGTGCTCCGCAGGCGCGCTTCGCGCGCCAGAGCTCCGCTATGATGATAGCCGCGAAAAAACACGCAGCGGCAACACTTACATATCCTCGAAGGAGAAGGAAAATGACGAACGTTTGAACACTTTACAACTTGAAGTCACAAAATGCGAGATAACAAAAAATTACAAATCAAGTTTCACAGTCTTCTGGAGTTTTTGTAGAATGACTCAATCATTGCAGTGTCTTTCTTGTCGTCATTTCCAGGATATAACAAATTACAACATCATAAGGTATTAAACAATTGGGCCACTTGAACGGGGAAAAATAAGACGCGTCTAGTTAACTTCTCCTATAAGTGGCACAAAAATTGTGTTCAAGACTTGAATAAAACGGGACTCAGCTAAGACACTCCTTATATGCTCGTATAAATGGTACAGTTTGTGTCTTATTTAAGACTTGTCTTATGTAAGCAGCGTCAAAAGACACTTTACAAAGCATACATGTATTTCTTCAGCTGCGAGAAGCGACAAAAACGTATGCAAAATTACTACGCGTTGCGAAAATGGAAACGCTTACCACAGAGTGACTGCCCTGCTTATTCCCCGGTCAGGGAGACAAAGACCGGGATTTCTAGCGTATCCCCCACCTACCGGGGAATAAAAATGGGGTGATTGAGTGACTATGATTACCCCGGTCATCCCCTTAGGGGGGGAGGGGGGGTGGAGTTTCAAATGACTGGTGTATTAATCCACTTTTCAAATTCATGCAAAAAACTCCAATCTGTTTTTCAGTGAGAGTGAGTGGATGATAACAAGCAGTGCAAATACGAAAAACGAAATTGAAATCCGTTTTTCAAAGTGATGCGAAAACGAAACACGAAAAACGAAATTCAAATCCGTTTTTCAAAGTGATGAGAAAACGAAAAACAAAAACCGAAATTCAAATCCCCTTTTCAAAGTGCGGCGAAAACGAAAAACAAAATTCAAATCCGTTTTTCAATGTCACAAGTCGACGAAAAACGAAAAATAGAAATGGAAATAGAATTCCATTTTACAAGGCCGAAGAAATACGAAAAATAAAAATGAAATTTGAATTCCATTTGTTTATGCCATCGAAAAACGGTTGGCACTAAGGTACACGCATTGTAAACGCATTCTCAGAGACAGCAGGATGACTGATGAGACTCTCTAGGTCGCTTTCGTTCCGCGTTTTTGCATCAAAAACTCTGAACGTGTAGCACGCGTTTTGTCACTCACTTAAGCCGAATAGCAGTACGATCGTCGCTTTGATCTCTAATACCGTCGTTTGATCAGTGTTGATCGTCCCGACCCCCGCCCTTTAATTTCTTCGAAATTATCGGTATCCCGATACAGACACCACTGGATAGAGAGGCTCCCACCTATTGCATGTACGTCTGGTAGACTGAAACCCCCCTTTTTTCACATGTAAATGATCGTGATTACGAGAATACCATGATCTCCACAGGAAAGGCGAGGTCGCGGTTCAAAGCAGGGTTATTGATACCCAGGGTAAGTGCCAAATTTGAATTCAGATATGGAAGCTTGAAAAGAAAAGTTAGTTTAATCCTTTTTGTCATCTAAAATTTGACGTTTGGATTCTCTAAAAAGAGCAGCAAAAGAGGGAGGATTCCGGGTAAAATTTAACCCGGGGTTAACCCCAATAGGCCTTCCAACAATTAACTGGGCCAAGTCTTTGGGTCGGCCAGGGTTTTTAGGTATACTGTATATTGGGGCATTTAATTTCAGGTAACACTATTTTTTATGCTTAAAATTAGGTATAAAGTATTCACTCACAACTAATTTTGGGCATAAGGTATACCGTGGTTTTCTTAATTTTGGTAATTTACCCGAGTCTTAGTATAATTTTTGATATATTGGAAGGTTTATTTCGGGTATTTTGGTATTCCTCTACCCTCCACCCCCTGCCCGACCCTGAAGTCTGGGCACACACTTCACTGATTGAAAAAAAAAATCGGTACAGGACAGTGCCAATCGAAGGTTGTCGTACAACTACCGAGGATCGAGCAAATGATTGGAAGAATTTTATCTTAATGTAAGATAAGGAGCTTTCAGGTTCCTTATTTTACATTAAGATATAACTAAAGTTAAAATAGCTTGTGGGCAATCTATTATTAGAGAGCTGAACCATGACTCGCACACACCTTGGTCGTGGCCTTGCATATAAATCACATCTAACGAAAAATGTTTCTTTAATTGCCTTCCAGTACCGTTTGGATGATGACGACATGTAAATATCCTAACTGTTTGGAAACAAGCCGAATAAATCTTGTGGCTTCAGCAAGACGTGTCTGCGTAAACGATTCCTATAAAGAGTGCGCGGAATAACATTGTGAAATTTTTTGTGAGACTGTAACAAAAATATAATAATTGTACTTATACGAGATACAGGATAGCAGTTGCCTTGTACCCGTTCCTTTTTAACACGTTTTTCTCCACTACGGTCCATTTTTTCAAACCCTAAGACGCGCTTCAAAAACTCGGGGATATATTAACAGCGTTTAACTGGGGAAGGGATATTTAGCTTTGCTTGAATTGTTGGGAGGTTCGAAAAAACCGAGTTTTTGAGAGATTCTATTGCAGTTTAAAATATTAAGGAGACAAGCGCAAGACAGGAGCTGCGATAAAACTAAGCCGTGCAACTGACTCTTGTGACAAATCACAAGCAAGTCGAAGCAAAGACCGCAGGTGGATCACGTACGGTTAATAGTAGAACTGAATTGTTAAGAGATCACGCAAATTTTTGAGGTTTAGGCAATGGTTCAGACTAAGAACTGACGGAGAAAGTAAAAATAATGAGACTGAGATCCCGTTTACAAGAACTGACAAAAACTTGCACGGATCCGTCTTTCGTTCACATTGGACTCATAGAACCGCCGTGCAAGTTTTTAAGCGGCCGGCAAACTTGTGTGGACTCGTGTAAACAGTGCTGCAATCTGTAACAGAATTTGCACGGTTTCGTGTAAACGCGTTGCACATGAAGTAAAGAACTTGTCTGTTTAATAATCTGGCCGGACCCGTGTAAACCGGGTCTGAAACGGCAGCCCTTGCTTCCCGCAATTGAAACGTCTGAATAAACATTTGTCGGAGACGACACTGTTTTCAAATTTTCTATAAATGAAATGAAGAAAATACATCTACTTTCTAAGCCTTATAAGTTGCATTGTGTTGTATTTACAAACAGTACTGATCACAATTTACAGATGTAGTCTATCCAGAATACTTAGGCAAAATTATTCAAAATGGCGGCGTCCTTGAAGAGTTCAAAGAAAGTAGTCAGAGGCAAAAATTTTTTCATATTAACAAACTTGATTTAGTCGAATACACCACAGCAAATTCAATTTGCTTTGCAATTTAAACATAGACCTCGTTTAGTTTGGATGGAAACGTAATGACACTATACCACACACATTTATGTTCACTCCTCTTCTCGATAAAAGACTAACACGACTGTATATCCTCTTCTCCCTTCCATGTGTGAACATGTTCTACATCTCATTAACCCAGTCTGGTATATCCTGGTTTGTCCAACCACCTTCCTGGGAGGCCGTTATTTGGAACTTTGAACAAGCCGTCCCTCACTGGATTGTAGCCTGCGTAGCAAGCGTTTCCGTTTGGTTTCCGAGCAAAGAAATACCGAAGGGGACTTTCGGTTTTGACCGCGCGAGAAATGAAACGAGAGCCAAAAAGTGAAAGAGGGCCACTTTTCTTGCGGTCTTTGACTCTCGTTCCTCTTTCTTTTCTGCTAAACCGCACAGTAACGCTTGCTACGCAGGCTAATTGGATTGCTACTGAACAGTTTTTATCAATTATCTTCATTTATTGGTATTTCCTTTTATCTTCCCACTGCAGTGTTATTACGGCCGATAAAATTTAGAAGCACAAAATTATCGATCCAAATTAACTCTGAGTAGGTCTGTGAAACCGCCATTCGACTATTTTGAATATTCATGATTTTTCTGTATTAGTTTAGACTTGGAGAATAATTGATTACTCTTATTTAAGTGCCCTTGAATAACTGAAATACGTGTGGTCTATGGAGACAAAGACGGATTTGGGACGTTTAAGTATCAAAGTTCTTACTATGAATTAAACAAAAATTACATCGTAAAATTTTAAATAAATGATTGTAAAACATTCAAATTCGATTTCATGCGAGATTATTTGCAACTGGTATTTCTTTTGAAAAACATCGGCACATTCAAAGGTGTAATTTCTTCGGAATGTTTACATTTGCTTAAGTAAAACAAAACAGACATTTAATGCTGACATATATCGTATAGTCTTGGATGCAAATATCCTTGAATCTGACTACTTTAATTATTACGTTGCACTGGGTAAAAAGAACGAAAGACGAATGCAGTTCGGGATAGTAACTATTTTAAGTGGCTGATGGAAACATAGTCAATTTTTAGCATGGAATTTCTTTAGCCAAAGAACTGCATCCAACTCTGTTGCTTATCAGAGTTATCGCTCAAGTTCGTCCGTTTATTTGTCTTACAAAAATTACTTGTTGCTTCTATTTCACTGTTACCTTGTATAATTTTCATGTAGAGTCCTTTACTCGCTTCTGGAAGCGCATTTTGTGCGCAGTGAACATGCATACCTGGAGGGAAAAAGTCTGGAAACAAAATTTGATTATTTCGCTCGACGCGACAAGTAGATAAATTGTGTCCCAGATTCCGTTTAAGATAAGGACAAGTTTCAGTTCTATCTTGATCCCGGGATTCCGCGTATTGTTGTTGTTGCGGGCGCGTTTCATTTGTCAATGTTTTTTGAGCGTGCGGCATGGTTGCATTTCTTTGGAAAGTCTTAATACTCGCGGCATGAAACTCGCGGTGCACGTCTTCAACCTTGCGAGCCCTGAGACTGCTCTTGTTGTCTTTAGTTTCTAGAAATGGGAGTTCCTCGCAGTCTTCGTCGGCCTCGTAAATAGGCGGCAAACCAATTAAAGAATTCCTCTTTCTCGGACTAAGCAAAGGAAACTTTGCATATCGAGCGTGTCGTTTTCCACCCCGATTTTCCTCGTGACGATAGATAGTCATTGTCAAAGCACAGTATCGTGACGATAAATGTTTTAATACCCAACCATTGTTCCGTTGTTCTTGTAGTTCAGTTATTCAGACTCCCGTGTTATAACTCTTAAACGCTGCTTTAATTTCTTTGTTGCGAAATATCGTCAATTGCATTCATCAATTTCAAGCCGCTGCACAATCGAACGAACCAGATGAAAGTGATTTTTACGTGCTATTTTGAAGTAACGACTCCCAGGTCAGTTCATTAAATGCGACGATTCCTTCCACGATGGTTTCAATTACTCGTGATCTGTATGTTTTTAGCACCTAGTTCAAATTTGTGCTAAACCACCAGCCCACGTATCAAGCCAGAGTTTAAAAATAAACCCCTTCCGTCAACTTGTTGTTTCAACGAAGTAAGAGGTATGAATTAAGCTCTCTGTGATTGGTTCCGCTAAAACCTCTTTTTTCGATAGGTAACTAGATGCATATCACGTCTGCAGTGGCCAGCCCAATTTCAAAACATACGTAAGCTGCGCTTAGCCTTATTTTTCTGTAGTTTTTACAGTAAGAAATCTACTGACAAAGAGCCCTAACAGCCTGTTCTTTATTGACTCAGAAAATTTAATTTCGTTCTAAATTCAAATCATGTAGACGGGGATGGGAAATGCGATGTCACTTCGATTGTTATGGTGCTGACACAAACTTGTTTTGTGAAAGCGAAATGGGTTTTTCCGTATCATATCACAGCGATTTTTGCAATTTATTGGTCGAGTAGAATGACATGACAATTGAACGGTCCAATACGATAGTACAGGCAGGCAGGTGGAAGAAGTGATATCAGCGGGAAGCCGTTTTGCCCGCAGTCATCTATTAATAGCCAACTGTCAGGACTCTGTAAATAACCTTTTATACCTTACCAAGACACACAAAAGTATGTTTATAATTTATTAAAAGAAAATACTCATATTTTTTGTCCTTCATTGTCGAGCACGATAATGAATTTAGATCTATGCTAAACAATTTGGTCGCTTCTGTCATTCGCATGTATGACAATGAAAACTATAATATTATTTGAGCTCCTAAATCTTAGATTACTGAAACTGCTATAAATTTTCAAACGTAAAAATTGACCTTTTTCGTTTCCTGGAATATTTTATATCGACTTCTCCAAGGTATAATTCAGTTTCTTAATTTAATTTAAATCGTATTTTTTTTAAATTATATTTCTGTTGTTAGTAAATATTTAAAATTTTTTGCTTGTAAGCCGCCGGCAGCAGTCAAAGGCCTGAATTCTCTATTCAGTGTCTTTTTATAGCGCTGACATGTTAGACATATCATGGGATTAATAATTTGAGCACATTCACCATAAACAATTTGGTGAAAACTTATTGTTCGAATTTTATTTTTTGAATTTTCATGCGAACGAGTTGAAATAATTTAGAACTGAATACTCTTCTGCACTAACACGACGACTGTTGGCTTAACAGCGCGGTGTTCTTAGCAGATTTAACTTGAACTCCAATGGTTACAGATGTTTCAGTGTACCTTTATCAAACTCGGCTGTATTGGATTCACAATATATTCAAAGTAAATAATTTAAAATAATTGTTTTTGTTTATATTGCTTCTCTCTCATGCCTTTTAGTTTTCAAAACTAAACAGAATCGTATTTTTCAGTCTTCTGAAATTGAAGCAAGAAATTTTTTTAATCAAACGAATTGTAGTTCCATGTTTGAAATTATCGAATCTGAAGTTTTTATACCCTACAGCTCCAATTAGCGGACTGAATCTTTAGAACGAGTAATAATTCAATGTAACCGAAGTACATACACATAGGATTAACTCTGATTCATAAAACAGTTTGAAACTTAGCTTGAAAAACAAGATCAACGGCTTTTAGGACCTCACGTGATTAATCAATACTATAAAATCACTTTTTGTCTTCCTATAATTCAAGTGAGCACGATTCACCATTCATAAACAATACTAACCAAAATAGTGAGACGAGAGGCAACAAAATGACAGAATTAAACCAAAATAACTTATAACAACCTTGGCGAAACGAGAGGCGTCAAATGCCGGAATGACGTCAAAACAACATCCGAACGCCTATTGAAGTGTTTGCAGTACACGAAGAAATGATTCTTCAGATGGCAAAAACTACGAAAAACAAGCTAAAACTAGCAAGAAAAAGTTTGCATTAAACTAATTTAACGTTGTGATTTAAAGACAATATGTGCTACTCCACATTATAAAAATAAATAACTAAAATCTACAAAAGCAATACTCTTTCGAGAAACTATTGAGGAGGTCATTTGTTTTTAGAGCCGGTAGTTCGTTACACGAGCTATTTATCACAAGAAACTTGGCCTAAAACATAATTACTCGACAAAAAACAAAGTTATTGAGGAAAAATAAAAAGTGATTTTCCATTGAAGTTGTTGTCGTTGTTTTTTCGTTCTCGAAAAAAATTAGAAATAATACTTAAGCAAATGTTTTCTCAGAACGGCATTTAAGAGCAAATACTTCAGAAAATCACTCTAAATTGCTGTAAAAAGGTTTTGGATCGGTAACTTCACACGATTTAAGCCATGACCAGATACGTGCTGTTTACTTATACTACTAAAAAAAAACACTCAAGAGGAAAAAAAAACATTCTCAAAAGGGCTTAGAGATCAACACGTGTTGTTTACCCTTCTTTCTTCAAAAGTTAAGATTACTAATTCACAAGAAGCTTTATGATTCTCTAAAAAAAATACCTAGGAAAATCTTTGGAATTTGATTTTGGCTACTCTCACATATTTTGGGCTGTTTATTTCAAAATATTGAAAGCAAAGTGAGGTACGATGTATGACCCATACTGCTCAAACTTGAGAGAAAACAGTTAAGGAAAACAAATATTCTTGAAAGAGATGCGGGGTTTTTAATACCTTAGTTTTCGAACTGCTAGTAACAAAACACGGCATGGAATTTACCTTAAAACCATTTTTAAAAACAACTCATGAAAAGAAAGAACATATTGTAAGCACGTGCTGTTTACCCCACTCCATATTTTCGCAAAGTCAAAACACTCAGTCTTAGATACCTTTTAATAACTGGAGTGGTAACTAACATAATTTATTAGAGCTGCTAATAGTGTGGCACGTGCTGTTTACCCCGAGAGGCTCTAAAGCAACAGAAATGACTTTAAAAAGAGTAGGCCATTTATGAATCACTCGTGCGAGATAGGAAGAAATAAATGCCAAAGTGACTGTGCGCGTAACCGGGCATTAAACTGATTTTCAGTTGGTTCTTTTCGATGCTTCCGAGAAATCAACAATGAATATATATCAAATAAGAATTAATTCTTTATATTCAATATTTTGGTATACTGCACAATTTATTCCAGTGCCACGAATCACGACTGAATCACAATACTACCAGTTAAGAAACACATTTTATTTTATTCCACTATTGCTTATTGGTTGTTTGTCGATTTGTGCCAAATTTTCCTCGCGAGAAAAAAATTAGCAGGTAACTCACGAAGACCAATTATTTTATATTTTATTATGCGATAGCGTTTTAAACAACAAACAATAACTTCAGATTGAAAAAGTCAAAACTAAAAACAGTACGGGCAAATTAGATCTCTTCTGATTCAGAAGAATCTGACCTTGAAATAACGCTCTATATTGAAAGTCCAAGATATTTAAGGTTAAATCATATTGGCCCAGAAAATGGTAAGGACTGTTTTTTAACACGTTGTTTTAAGGTTTTATAATGCTGTATTTTTTACAATATAATGTACGTGTTTTCTTTATATGCATGTTTTGAATTTTTACCTTCTGTAACAACTAGATCACTATAATTATTAAAACTCCAACTGATTGTCAGTTTTTAAGCAAAAATTACATTATTTCCTGCTGTATTGTTCATGAATTTGTGAGACTAGAATCACGCTCTCTATCACGAGTTAATTTATTGAAAACTGATCAACGGATATATGTGATATTGCAAGACACGTTCTGAACAATAATAACTTAAATCAGGTTTAGTGGACACTGATTATCATGAATAATCGAATCTTTTTTCTTTTTCAAATTAAAAACAACCGCGCCCACATTCTCGGGAAGGAAAATTTGTTTCCTTAGATTCCTAAAAGAAACATTATATTTTTGAGGATTCATTTGCAGGAAAATAAAATCAATATACTGCTTACTACTTAATTCGACTGATAATATATTCAACTCAAAATAATAAGTTTACTGGGGGCTTAGAATATTGTAAGTTTACTTCAAAAACATGACATGTCGTGCTTCATCTACAAGAATTAAGAAGAATAATTAAATAATGTAGTTCAAATAACTGATATTGATCACGAATGATAGTATGGCAAGCAGAAGCTTCTTGGTGGGTACAATGAAACGTGATTAGGACTCATTTATATCCAGCTCAAAATTTACGATATTTGCAGAGACTTGCAGCAAGACGCCGCTTTACAAATTCCAGTGAAAGCGGAGATGGTTAGTAAGAATTAATTGAATAAACATTATTATGTATTTTGATCATAATTGTGTTTCTCGCTTGACGCAAAATTTAGGCGTTTTACGGAAAACGGTCAGATGCCCGAAAATGAAAGGAAATGACACTTTCATAAGTTACAAAATACAGTTTTTTCGGACATACCTTAAACGGTAAGCACGGCGCCATAGGCGGTCGCGTTATCGGAAAACAGTCATGTTTTTTTCCTGGCTTCGAACGTGATATTTCTCCCTTACACCTACACGTGACTTTCAAGCCGCATATTTGCTTTGCTCCCGGCACTGGCTCTCACTGATTGGTAAACAGGGCGGATAAAGGTTGGGCGGTGAAACGAGCGCTCCGCTCTTCATTTAATGTGTGATGCGGAGTAGGACTGGCACGAGCGCTCTTTCCGCGCTTCCGGTGCGCTTGAAGGCCGGCGAAATTTTCCTTTTTGCAAACCGGAAATCCTATTTTCTTTCTGTAATTTCAGGCTACAATGTTAAATAGATAAATTCGTTTCATAACAATATCAATAAACAGTTTCATATGTTTGTGTCTGTACATCTACAAGTCAAACTTGTTGGTTGTATAATGCCAAAATTTGAGTTTTATTTGAAAGTGTTGAATACCTCCTGCTTCTACTAAATATCACCTAATCGTCTTTCACCGTTTCGTTTGCAAAAGCTTAACACTTCTTAACCTCAATTTTTACATATGTTAAAGGGGGATAAATTTGATATAACATAACAAAAAATTAGATTGATATATATTGATATAGTGGCGTTGTACTTCTTCAAACTTTGCTTCTCGTGTGCAACGCGCCATGGCGATTCGCGCAATGCGTTGCAAATCCGGCAACCGCATGTAAACAAAATTTATTGAGGTTAGTTGTAAGGTTTTTTCTCCGTTTTTCTCTCTAAAACAAAACAAGGTAAACAGTAAAAACTGAGGGGAAACTAATCTTGAAGTTTTGAAGTAACAGAAAGACGTATGAGATGTTTTTTTCATTATTAAAAAGAAGGATGATGGTGATTGAAATTAGCATAATTTCACCTTGCACGAGCTGCACGCATTTATAAAATACACTTCATCTACTGCTGTCTTTTAGTTTTGCTAGGGATGACATGAATGAGATTTTCCTTCGTGTTTTAGACAGTACTTAGTTGTTTTTGTTTTGGAATAACATCGACATTGGCGAGTAGCAGAACGAAAATATAATTCAGTGGTAGAGCCATGGAAGTAATAAAAGAAACCCTTTAAAAGAGATGTTTGTCTACTCCAACTAAACCTCCCGCAAAAATAGCAACATTTGCCTCTCGGAGGCAGCGTACCAGCACAAAGTAACGAGGAAGAAGTGCAAGAAAACAATTCAAGCTGCCATAATTCAGTGACAGCGGCAGTGTCTAATGTACAAACCACAACGCAAGCCCTGACCGAAGTCGAAAACAAGCGACATTTCTACGCAGAGTCCCAGTCCACCGCATCACACCTTTTTGCTCGGACGCGCTCGTTTCACCGCCCAACCTTTATCCGCCCTGTTGGTAAACAACACGTCACGTCGCCTTTCAAGATTTTTCGCGTATTTCTAGGCCGAAGCACTATTTATATAGCTCAATTGAACGCTTGAAATTAAAACATCTAGCTGGACGGACAACAAGAATTTGAAGAAAATTTTGAACAGGTTGCTTGCTTTACTGACTGACAGGTGCATATTGAAGGAAAATTTATCAAGCCAGAGCAGATCGTTTCTCGTAAGCAATGGTGAAACAAAGAGGTTATTCCAGCGTTAAAGGCGGTGTTCAATTTCTTCCTACTATAGCAGAAGAAGCAGACCAAGTACCTGAACAGAATGGGTTAGATAAACTCTTGGAAGATAACTTTGAAGGAAAAAAGAAACAAAACAACTGTCACTACATCACACAGGACACAAGGATGATAAGTCGAGAACTGACTACAGGCATCGAGGATTTGTCGGCTCATACCCGTTGTATGTGCAGAGTGTGTTCTCCTCAAGTTTTAACTCATCATCAAGCATCACGGTCAGAAGGCATAAACGAAGCTAGAATTCTTTTTCCGGATTTCTTTCCACGATTTGAAATACAGGAAAGCTGGGAGGACTCCTCGTGGAGAGAGAAACCAACAATGGAACAAATATTTTCGGGACATAACATTGACTTTTCGCGTAAAAACAGTTTACAGAATGCAGAATTTGATCACTGGAAATATTATCAGTTGTCATTTTAGCTTAGTTATACAAGTGCAAGGAGCTGCGTTTTAGTTTCCGATCACAAGATAAATGAATTATTAGAAAATTCTAATAATTTGCTAGTTTGTAAATAATTCATTTCGTTGTTATTGTTATTATACAGCACACTTTCACGAGGATTACAATACAAACATCCATTCTCTGAGTTGTAATAATTACAACTCCCCCCATTAGTATTAATTGTAATACTACAGTCTGTTTTATAATTTCAATTATTATTGCCATTATTGGCCTTTTTATCTCATTGTGGTTTTAAAAAGTTTTTACTTATAGAGGGTTTTCAAATGACGCCACGGCGGCCATATTGGTGTTCGAAAATAATAAAATGGTCAGCATTTAAGATCCCATCGGCCGTAGCCCCTTTCTCCCTTCATGAAATTTACACATGGTAGAACTGTTTTCTGCTTTTGTATCACACTTAGATGATATTCCAAACTGGAAATGTTCATGAAAGTGCAAGTCTCCTCAATTAGAGAGAGAAAAAAAAAAGAAAAACTTAGTAGAATTCGAACCCACGACCTAGATGATCCAGTATACTACGCTAACCAGTAGACCACTGAGGATTTGCTACATGCAGATTTGC
>NC_133202.1:6541606-6804106 GCF_958299795.1 Porites lutea | reverse complement strand
GACAATTCTTGGCGCAATTCATCATTGACTGTCAGGATTAAAACTCGCATGAAGAACAATTAACATACGAAATAGCTCGCTTGAGGCACAGGGTTTGTTATTTTTCCCCAGAAAAAAGAAAATTATGTTTTTTTTGAAATAATTTATTTATAAAGGGACATACACCTGGATTGAAAGAAGATCGTCGGACTAATTAAACAATAGAGATACGATAAAATAACACTGAAAGTTAGTTCAAGATAGTGCGGTGTGAGACGCAGTATGTCAGTCACATCTTTATTAACACTACACGAGTAAATTGATAACTAATTAACATATGAAAAAGACTCATCTTACAGAGAACGTTCGCAACTTAACTTATTTTAAAAGTGTTAGAACGAATGATGTTCAGTAGCTGTATATTACGTTTGGAAACTTCTTTATCGCGAGGAAACAAAACAGTATTTACATAAACAAGCAAAAGACTAATTATGTATTCTGGTTCAGTTCGATCCAGTCATATTTAATAGACCATAACAGATGGACTTGGGATAAATTAACGAAAAGGCTAGAATTTTGTAGCTTTTTCTAAGAAATGCAGCAGTGCTAGACCGAGACTACGTAAAAACCTGCTATTGAAATAAAGTTTCATACGTACATGCATCAGAAGTTTAAAACCTGTGTGATCAGAATTTTTATATTCAGTTGTAATTACTTGCACAAAGGGGAAAAATTGACAAGTAACTCAGGTCTTTGAAAGAGATGTCTCCGATGGATGTTAAAGGGAAATATGGGAACATGTGAGTCAAAGGGCCGTGACGTCAAAGATGACGTGTACGTTTCTACGATCATGCGGTGCAATTATTAAGTAAACTGAACTTATATCTCTGGAAAAGGTCTTGCTCATCAAAAACGCCAAGAGATTGTCAGAGAGTATATCCTTTAGTGCCACATATTCATGGTAAGAGAATAATTCATCAGCACCCTACAAGATTGCAGTTCAGGAATAGATAACTAAAGGTTTTTAAACACAGTTAGGTAGCCTGTGACCTGCATACCTGTCTAGATCTAAAATTGGTACCCTGTTACAAATCCTGCATCTATGAACCAAACCCAGGCGCTTCCCAAGTGTTTGAAAGAGAAAACAAGCCAAGCAGCACTACAGCATACTACGGACATGGTAGGGAACTCCAAGCAAGATAATATTTCGTGTACTCAAGAACCTTCATATACAATTCCGGGTTCTAGGAAGCAAAACGCACAAGAAAACTTTGCTATGGCTTTAAAATTGTTTCCGGAGTTTCTTGTGGAAGATGAAAACGAATGGAATCAACCTCCTGGTGACAGCACTGTGATTAAAGGCTCATCAGCAAATCAAAAAGTAAATGACAGACTCCTTGGCTGCGAAACGACTCAAGACATCGTTCGATGGATTAAAAACGAGTTTGGTATTTAACATTCTTTAGCTGCTGATAGCAAAAGCTGACGAAATGATTTTAGAGAGTCAAAGAATCTTCCACGGTCTAAAACTAATCCACCAATCACAACCTTAGCTATTTTCTCGCACAGGGTCTCCTCAGAAGTCCGCTGTTATAATGCGGGCAGGTCAAAGTTTACCCACGAGTAGTGTCGCAATTTTTCAAACGAAGAGGGCACACATAGATCAAAGGAGATTTCAAGCACTATATGAATGAAACACAATTACTGTTCTTTGTGATAACTAGGCGGCGAAGATTAAATGGGTTAGAATTCGGCTTCTGCAAACAATTTTAAAACAGCCTCGATCTTTGAAGCTGTGAAAAGATCATTGATTGTTGAAGATTTATAAAGCAAATTAGTCTTCGAAGTTCATGATTGTTACGATAAAATTTCCAAACCTTCTTCACAGAAGTGACTTCATTTGTTTGCTTCTCAAGAATTTCTAATGATTCGAAGGAATAAAGACAGGCAAAAACTGAGGGGCCTCACTAATGGAGGTATGTCGGACAGTTGTAAATAGCCTGTGATCATCACCGGCTACTTACTTTTACTTAAATTCCCTGTTTCTGCGTTCGCTATTATCGAACAAAGAACGTACATTAAACTATAATACAAAGGAAGAAATATTTTAAAATGATATTAATTAATACAAAAATTAGGAAACGTTAAGACGAAAATACTAATGAAACATTCCCTACCCTTGTCCCCAGGGCTTTACCTGTGAAAACGGAAAAGCCCTGGGGTCCAAAGATCTCCGAAGATAATTTGCCGATGGCCTTTGTTGGGAGCCTGAAAGACAACCGATTTGAGGTGGCTTCTTAGAGTAAAATAACCGTGAGCAGACTGAGCACTATTATGGCTCGAGCCTTAAAATCCGCGCGACGTCCAGCAAAAATAAAACAGAACATTACTTCTCAGTTTCGAAATATTCCCCGAAAACAGCTTTATTAACTTTCTGGAAGCGCTGCATTATGCAAGAAGTTTGGTCAGCGTAGGTCAAACATTTATGAGAGGAGACGATACTACACGAGTTACAAGTCACCTCAGTTATATCATTCTGTAACTATCGATCTCCATGAGCGTGAATCGTATCATGAACAAAGCAGAGAATTTCCAAAGACATCATTTCTTTCGCTTCAAAAGTAGGCAAAGTTTAAAATAGTAAAGTAAATGGTGAAGAGAAACTTTACAAAGAAAACAAGCAAGTCATGTACACTACCCTGAAGGAAACAATGTTGCTGTAGTTTCTAACCTCTGGTTCTGTGGAAAGATCTGAAAGATCGAGCCAAGTCCAGAAGAAACACTGAAGAATGCCTTAACCGGCGAAGCTCCTCAGTCACGTCATTTCTCTTACATTTGATTTGATAATTTTAAATATCGAAAAGAAATTCTAGAAGTGACTTTAGTTGTCTCATTTCTTGCCAGTTACAGTACTTTTAAATTGTCTTCTTTTTATTAATAGTTTAAGAGCTAATTGCTTTTTAATTAAGAAAAGTAACAAATTGAATATTGGCAAAACCGTCTTAAAATGTTAAAATGTTAAGCGATATCGTTTATATAATGTGGCAAAGAATGAACACATTTCACCGAGGAAAATTAGAAATATTAAGAAAAAATGACCAAAAATAACAAAATTACTGTCTGTTAAACGATGCGAGTAGCCATGGCAACGGCCCTTATGTAGAAAATGAAACTTGAGAAATGAGCGTTCTTATTAGAGGGTCTGAATGGGGTTAGCGTTTAGTGTTATTTGCCCATAATTTTTAGTGTTTGCTGTTTAATTGGCCAATCTTTTAATGTTTACTGTTTCCGAAGAAAATACCGTTGTTTGGAGGGTTCTTCGGACATTTCCGGCGATGGTCGGACCTCTTCGTTAGTCTTCGGAAATCTTCGACAGTCTTTGCGAATCGTCAGTAGCCTTCGCAAATCTTCCGAACTTATCCGAAATTGTCGTTAAATGTCTGAAAACTCCTTTGATATACTAAACAAAATAATATTGGCCTTTGTGGAGCCGTTTTTGCTTCTTTCTGGAAAAAATTTACTGTTTCAAAGAATTTTGTACTGTTAGTGTTAAAATGCCTAAAATTTAACTGTTTCATGTTAAAAAGCCAAAAAATGAAGAGTTTAGTGTTATCGAAGTACCCCCATTCAGACCCTCTTCTAATATGCATATGAGTAACCATAACAGTGAGTAAAATCACAAAGACAGACTAACTAGTAAGATTTCTTTCTGTAACGTATGCTAGATAGCGAGGATTATTAGCAAATACTCTAGAGAGCCACCTTAAGTGAATTAGAGTAAAGAATACAAAAACCAATTAAGCCACGAACCAAAATGTATATGTCGGCCAACACGATTTGGAAAGCAAATGTACATCGAAGTCAATCAAATTTTTCCGAAAATCACTTCACGACGGCTCATTTTTTTGACAGCCTTAGTGACAAAAAATAAATCATCTGATTGAAAGTGATGAGTGACGCACCACCAAATGTTTGCACAAAATCTTTCAAAGAAAGCAAAACCGGATCCCTCCCATTTTGGGATATATGTTTCACTGCAATTTGTAACCTTTTTTAGCAGTTGTTTAAACGTCGTCGTCATTGATTGTTAAATTTAGTGACAGACTTGCTTCCATTTTGAACGGGTTATTTAATTCTTTGATTCAGTTTAGACTAGTTTTCACCACGCAAAAGAACAAACATTGAACCTTAACTGGGACAAAATTACCGTTTTTGTGTCAAAAATATAATTTGCTAATGATACATAAGAAGTGATATTACTAGATAAATGAACAGGGCAATAAGCGGTCTTTTATTGTAAAGATTACCTTGCTGGCGTTAAACATGTACAGAAAAGGCATTTCTGTAATTAAAAGCAAATGTTAGTTTTTGTTCTAAAAATAATGCGGGAGATGAAAAATTTGTTCTTGTAATTTTTTGGTTAAGTATCCGGCCGTCTGTACAAATTTTCAAACTAACTTTCGTTATGTATAGAACTAGCATTTTCAATATTACTGTACGAGAGAAACAAATTAATTAAGATATAGTAAAGATGTTATTACATCGTATCCACTCCAATCCTGCAAAACTTCTGCTGTTTTTTTTGTTGTTGTTGTTTTTTTTCGCAATTATAATAGTAGAGACAATAAACAGAGAAGAAACCTGATATTTGTACAGTAAGAAAATACTATTACTTATACCGCCATTTTGATGTCTGTAAGGGGTCACTGACAGAAGTATTCCCCCGTTTTAAACCAGATATTACCGTCAATGAATTATTTAGCTGGGTATTATGGAACCAGTTTCAAAGAACAACTTGGAGGCCTTTTGCGGCTATTGTACAAACCAAAAATAATAAGCGTATGTTTCCTATCGCTTTCACTGCTGCTTTAAAAGCAATGGGATACTATTCGATTTTCAACTGAACAATTTTACAAAAACATCGAAATTAGGATATTAAGAACATACTTCACGTTGCTGAAAAGCCGGTTGAAATTGAATATGAATCCAAGCATATAAGACATAAGTTTGCGTTTTCATAATTAACATGCTATACGCTTGTTTTCGCTTCGTCTGTTACAACAGGTTTTTATAATTGTACAGCAAAAGTAAGGAATAGAAACTAAGGACGTCATGAAGAAGACGATCTTCTAGTCGGTGATGCCACTTTTTGATAATTTATAGATAAATAACCTTTGGCACAGATAAGCAACCAAATTTAACAGCCGTAAATATGAATCACTTTTATTTTAACGTACAAAAATATATTCTTGACTTTAAAATATGGAATTTTATTTTACAATAATATGCAAAATCTCATGATGGCGATCTTGTGGAGCAGCAGATAACATGATATGCTCGTATATGGCTACAGCGTACAAAATGTTCTTAAACTATTAATCTCTTTTTTTTCTTTTCATCCTAACTTTGATCATCATTGAGAAGAAACTCATATTCAGAGTCTGACAATTGATGTCTTTCTCTCGTTATAATCATCCAAAGAACTGAAGCCAGGATGCGACAATGTTTTCCTTGTTGTGGAAAAAATCGCCTTCGGCGATCGCATTAGCTCGCGTCCAGCGTTTTCCAATCTTAGCGTCAAAGTCTATGGTGTTGAAATTGCTATCGGGTGGGCGAAAATCAGGAAAAGTGTTATCGACACTAACTGAAGAACTTATCTCATCCCTCGGTTTTTTTCCATGTCCCTGAGTTTTTAATAGTGTTGTTCTGTTGGGTAACTGTGGAAGCGTTACGGTCTCTGTTTTTCTCTCATTAAAATTCCTCGCGTAGCCAATATCGCTGCATGAATGGACCCTTCTGTTAAACCTCCGCCTCATATCTTCTCCCTTTCCGATCTTAGCAGTACTATCAATGTTACTGAATTCTTCCAAGTGCTCATCTCTTGTCTCCACGATGGTACTCAAATGACGCGTCAGTTTTAACCTCGGCAGAAATGGAACTTTTCGTTTCATGACTTCTTAATTCTCCATAACCGTTCTTCTCAAAGGGTTAAAGGCTGGTTTCTATAAATCTTTGATCTCTTGGGTTAGATTCAACGCGCTCCTTATATATCCCACTCGTTCACGCAAATCCTTTGTTTTTGAATGACATCAGTTGAGGAATGAATGATTATCTGGCGAAAAGGAAACCGTATGACTAATCGTTTTGAGTTTCGAAACCCCAACAAAGGGTGATTTGACGTCTAAAGCACTGTTTACGACGATCGAGGCGCGCACCTGCCTCGCGAGAGATCAAAACAAAGCTTTAAGGAAACTATTTTGGCACGAAAGCCACTTGATAACATTCACGAAAATTGTTCATAGAATTTTTCCGAATATTCGACGCACAAAACCTAATAACATGTTATGTCGTTATTATATTTCACAATACACATCTCTCTCTATATTTTTTTTTCTATAATTGAAAGCGCTAGCTGGACAGGTGCTGAAACAAGAGATCCTGTGTGTCCGTCATGGCGATCAGTTCTGTTTGCATTGATGTTAAACTCCTTTGATAGCTACCGTCATCTTTACGTCTTATGTCTACCGCTGACAAATGAAAGCATGCTATATTAGGTAAACACGCATGAAGATTTTTAGACAGACATTTAGACGCTTTGTACCTAATTTATTGAGAAATTAGCATCGCGATGTCAACCAAGAACGCGTGACAAAATGAAATCCCAAGGAAGCAAAATAATACAAATGTTATGAAGGAGCCAGTCAAATACTGGTTATTAAGAACAAACTGTTAAAATAGAGTTATTTTGGTTCCTTTCTCCAAAACCGAAACTCAAAATCAGAATCGCTTTTAGGTTTAACGGAAAGTCTAGTACACCGCGATTTACGATTTCCTGCACTTACAGATCAAATACCAATCTATCAATCCCACGCTGGTACACTAGCTTACAATTGCACGCTATAAAATCATCCCTGTCTCAAAAACCAACAGAATTCCATTAAGCTTTCTGAACACTGCAATTTTTTAAGTAAAGAACACATATCTCTATTTCATGAAAGAGCTTAAAAAGAAAGATGCGTGACCTTAGCTTAGTAGGTCAATTTGTTCGTCGCGTAACCAGTGAATGTTTACGGAAGCGAATGGTCACGAAAGCTAAGAGTTTCTTTGGTCACACGCCCATTCAGCTAAAATCAAGGTTCGGAAACGTAAATCATGTTTATGGTTGAACGTCAAGAAAAATAAGTGCTGATATGATTATACAGGGGCACCCAACGACTACTTTCTGTAAAATATCTGTTCGGAGAAGCAAATATTGCCTAGAATTTTCTATTGCCTGAGGACGGCTAAGAATTTCTAGATGACCGTTCCATTCATGTACTATTTTCGAATTCCCTACGATTTTCTGAAGATTGATTTTTCACATTTCACTGCCCAGGTTAGGCTATTTTCCGTGCTCAAATGGAAAAGTAAAATTTTCGGAATCAAAAATGTGGTGGAGAGAGGAATCAGAAAAATTCTCGCTTCCGTAATACGTTTAAACGGGTGGTTTACGCGTCGTGACAGCTTCCAGAATGGAATAATACGGGCCAACACTAAATTCCAAGAAGACATCAACTGCGAATCCAAAGGAATCTGTCTTTAAATTCGCTCATCCGTCGTTCTACGTAAGCAAATTAAAGTGAAGTCTGCTATTTCTAAAGTACTCTTGAGTGTTGTTTTGTTTTCTGATAAAGGCGTTTAGGAAACGAAAAATAAATTTCGTGAATGGAGTCTAGGAAGCGACGTCGCAGGCGTGAAGGCAACAGGACGTTCTCACGAGTCTTTGGAGATAGAGAAGCTTAGCCGATCGATCTGGTATGGTTCTAGGAGTTGTGTGTGGCTCACGAAAAGAATTTTAATACACCACACTTGGAAAGTGGTAAAGGGCATGAGTTTGTTCAACTCTGATTTGATTTATGACTCCGACCTGTAGTTATACCCTAAAGAACTCAACAGGTCGCGCGATTTTCACCAATGTGGTACACTTTAAATGTTCCTTGTATATTTGCAGTATGATCGTACATGTTAAAGAATTGATGTTTTTAAAATAAATTATTGCCTAAATATTCTGTTTATAATCTGGTCTCTTTATAAGTTCTACTCGATAACATTTGTTTTGCGGAAAACTGACCCGACGCAACGTGAATGAATTTGTTCATTTGCTACAATTTAGGATAATCTTCATCATTATACGTTGTGTGTTTTTTTTCTCTGGTCAGGCGCTATTTATAGGTATTTCTAAATACCTACAAATATTTCTTCTATAGGGCTAACAGAAAGATCAGTAGTAAAAGGTTTGTTTACAAATTTTGTTCGCCGATCGGTGACTGCTTTGTGAGCGTGGGTACGTAAAAGACCTCGTAAAAATACACGTCGGTAAATGTTTGTTTCAAAGCATGACAGGGCTGTAAATCTTGTTCTTATCTGCTGTAACATATATCTGAGGAATAGCAAAGAATAAATATGAATTATGGGGATATATAAGATCAAACCAAATGTCCGGAAATACTCCCGCGTCCCGAACAATGAATTTGAATTTATGTAAATTTCCTTGCGTTCATCTAACTCGCTTCCGATTGGTTTAAAAACAATTTGCTACTGTCAGAACTCACACATAAGCAGTATCGTGAACCTGTCCCTTTAAATTGCATCTAAAATTTTCAGGAAAATAATACTGAAGCCTGAGCTGTTGTTATTTTAAAAAGACTCAAGCTATCAGCGGCATTTGACACCATTGACCAAGCGATTCCGGCAGAAAGACTCGAGTCTTTCTTTGGTTGCTCAAAACTGACACTGAACTGGTTCATATCCTACTTTGAATACCGACGGCAATCAATAATTATTGGAGATCAAGTGTCCCCTCCTCGTGCTCTGTGTTATGGTGTCCCACAAAGGTCTATACTTGGACTGCTACTCTTCACTTTGTATATTGCCCCTCTACAGGATGTAATTGCTCGCCATAACCTGAACTCTTTTCTTTATTCAGATGACACTTAACTGTATATAGCTATCGATTCTGCAAATCAGGCTTCGTCCTTGACTGCCCTCCAAATCTGTATAGAGGATGTTATGCGATGAACATGCAAAATATGCTAAGACGTAATGCTGAAAAGACAGAGGTTATGTTGTTCATATCACGATTTACCAAGACACCTAACATTGAGAAGCTCTCTTTTGACAGTACCGTCATTGAACTAACTGAAAGAGTTCGTGAGCTTGGGTTTAATTTAGACAAAAACCTAACAATGACATACCACACTAAACGAGACATGCAGAAAAGCAACCAATGCAATCAGGTCCATAGGGCGCAGTCGTAGATAGAGAGGTTAAGCATCAAGTTTACGTCAAACATTCCTATTTCGGAAATTTTGTTTTTGAGTTATGAGAAACATTACTTACTAGCGTTTTATTTTATTTAAATTTATCTCATATATCTATTTATTTTTGTTAATCCTATCAGAAATATTATACAGGTTCTTATTTAATTATTTTTTTCAATTCTATTACACTACTGTTATATATTTATGATAATCATAATCCTTATAAAATGACATGTAAGCGCATTGTGACCTTTAAATGCGCTCATAAAAGCCTTAACTTTTGCCGCAATTCTAATTTTCAGGTTGCTCATGATTACGCATGCTCCGCACGCTTTCGTTTAGCCTGCTAGCAAGCTCTCTATTTATGAGCGAAGCACTCGCGTCTCCTTTCGCGTGCTGCTCTCGCGTGACTTCTCGCGACCCCCCAAATGGACAGCTAGCTCGCAGGTTAGCTTTCGTTTCCACTTTCACAAAGAATGAATGAAACGCAAAGAAAGCAATCTGATCACGCACGTTTGTAACAGAATCTATCAATCGATCGTAATATGATCACGCGCGTTTTGACCTTTTGTCACGTGAAACTTAGTACGCAAAGCACGAGCTTTGGAGCAAGAGCGTTTTGACCTTCGATCAGAAGCCTGAAACTCAACAACACTCCCTAGCCGTTCGTTATACTAAATTTACAGTGCTGTACAGATGTCTCTGTCAATGATCTACAATCTAGGACAAAACTGTTGAGAAAATTGCGGACTTGGGGAGCATTTTTCTAGCATCGTAGCTGTACCTATTCTTCCCTCTCCCCCTCCCCCTGGAAGCAATGTTGTTGAACTGTGGTGAGGGGATTTCTTTCGGCAAAACCGTTGTTTTGGAAATATGTTTGTTGCGTAGGATAGTGCACTTTATGGGAAAAACGTTTTCACGTAATTTTGTTCGGGATGTAGCTATCTTGCAAATAGACGCCACACCACTGCCTACATCAATGTCTTGAGCATAATTTTAGGTTGCCCTCCTGGGTGGCAATTCTACCATGAGTGAGCTTCCATAGCCTAAGGTCTCGATGTCGACGGTAGTGACTTTTCAAGAGCGAGAAGTCAAGTCCT
The DNA here is from genome assembly GCF_958299795.1 of Porites lutea. Lineage (NCBI taxonomy): Eukaryota > Metazoa > Cnidaria > Anthozoa > Scleractinia > Poritidae > Porites > Porites lutea. Next base: position 6,793,728 of record NC_133202.1, on the reverse strand, counting down.
ATAATTCTGTAAAATTCATAGAACTTATCATTCTTTCGGCAAATGTGCTGCTCTCTGCTGAAGTCCATTGGTATGAGTACTGTCAATCCACCGGAGTTCAGTTAAGGATAATAAATGAGAAACTTTCAACTGAGTATGATTCATAATCAAAAATTAAAGAAAAGATTAAAATGACGCTTTTCGTTGGCGATTCTGAATTTAAAAGCTGGCCTTATCTAAGCCTGAAAATGAAGTTGACAGCTACCTTTCTAGCAACAACTTACAGAGTGATTACCGAGTTGATTGAGCGGATTTTTAATAAACGGAAATGGTCATTAAAATAATTTCTTAAGGTCTATGGAATTTCTACACAGTCCATGCAAACTTCATGAAACCATAATTGACTTGAGACAGACGACTGGCCGCGAAAAGTACAATTACGAAACTTATGCCTGCTCAAAGGGGTACTGATTAAGCGCATGAAAAAATCAAAACCATAAGTTAAGCGAAATGAAAGGAGGGGATAAAGTAGAATATAAGTCAGAGCGGAAAAAGAAAACATTAAATTGATTGGCACTGGCTGTTATGTGTTATTTAGTTTTCTGGCAAGTAAATGAACAAACTAGAACGTCAGGAATGGGAAGTATCTGTGATCTTATGTTTTGTTAGGCCGACGTTTCATTATATTATATTACTTTTAGGCATTGCCTAGTGTAGTTGGTTTGATAAATGTCATATCAGTTGTCACATAAACAGGATATTGATGTTCGGTTTCAACATGCATACAAACACACCTTTATTACACTTCAGGTGTTTGACGACGTCGTTAGTGTTAGGTGGAGCACAAAGTTTAAGGTCTATTTTAAATTACTTAAAAATGTATTAACGATTAGCACTCGTAAAGAAGGTAGCCGTCATCGCATCTACAAAAGATAAAGTATAACACGGAAGAATCTCTAAAGCACATGGAAATGTCCACCGGCAATGAGGCAAACGTCGCTCCCGAAAAACTCAAGTTGGACAAGGCCAAGCGATTGCGAAAGTACCGTGAGTTATTCTGGCGAAAAGGTTCCAAAATGCTGCCAGAGTTTTTTCCGCTTGATGCACAGCCAACCGTATTCAACAATCAGTCGGATAAAATCCTCCTGAGATTGGTAAACCAGTACACGTGCAGGGAGAAAGATGAACAGCGCGAGACTCAGATAATCGCTGAGTGGTGGATGGCGTACTTCGGATTTCAACCCCATGACTTTGCAAAGTTTCGAGTCTAAAACTGTGCAAACAAGAAATATTTGAGAAGGACATCGACCAAACAAAATGGCGGTGAAGAACTCTATACAAGAGTAGATTGCTGATTCGGTGCTACACATAGCACAAAAAAAGAAGCACTAAAATCTCTACGAGCTTAAATTGTAAGAATGTAAGCGTCCAAACTAAGCATCCAATTTGCTGTCCGTTAAAGGTTCTATTGATTTCGTATAAGAGTCAGGTTCTTTCGATTATACCGAAAGAGAGAGATAAATATAGTTGAGCGTGATTTAAACTTACGTAACAGCCAGAGGATCTGATATTTATAAAATTGCACTCGAAAAGTTACAATGGCATCGATATCAAAAAATAAATGGAATGCAAGATTGTCCAATTTTAATCTATATGTTGGGGTTTCAGGATGTCTAATGATAATTAACCTAGGCTATAAAACTCAGTGTGACAAGTGAATAAAAATTAACAATATAGTGGAAAAGGTGGATTACAATGTCTTAGCTTGAGATGGAGGGCCTCGTACTTAAACTAAACGATCTGCACCGGCAAAGCATAGCGTGCGTGAGCTTACCGGCAAGGAGGAGGGGTGAGTTTCTCGGTTACCCGCGCACCCGGCCCCGTAACGTTTATACGGCCAGAGTGCAATTTTTCCGCATACCCCCCTTTAGCTTAGGCAGGTGGCAATCCGCCTCCCCTCCCCACCCTCCAACCAAATCAATTTTTCTCAATTTACCAAGTCTTAATTCCGATCACTGTCACCGTAAAATCGCACATGACAGGGCTGTAAAGCCGTGTGGGTGTCAAAGACCTGTAGGCGTGTCGCTTTCCTACGTATAAGTGGAGTAAAATTCATCAACAATGCAGTGAATTGGCCAAAACATTGCTGGTATTTCTTAAAGGGGCTATATCCGGCAGAAGGATTTGTCTTTTAGGTCATGCAATTCTGTGCTGAAGTCATTACTTAGTGACTTTCACCCATACGCAAAATGCTTCTGTGAAACTACCAAGGGAGGACCAACAATAGTTAAATATGTTTTGGTGATTTTTGCAGGCATAGCACTAAAACTCGAAAACGTTGGCCCAACTTTCCCTAGTTATAATCCATATCCATCCGTGGTGGCATGAGAAGACAACAAAATTTAAATCCATAACAAAACTAGATCATTCTCTTTGGAATTCAATTGATGATCAAGAGAGGAAATAGCGTGACATGACCCTTCTAAGTTTGTTCAGTTTATAAGCAAGTGTCTTTAGATACAAAAAAATGCGCGAATCGTGAAATCAGAAGTTTCCCAACTAAAATTCTCGTAAGTGTATTTCGAATTTTTTCTTAGAACAGGTCCTCTTTTGTCAAAAGCTTAACAATATATATTTTTTTAAGGCAAAATCACCAACATATGGCATTGCGAAATGGGAAAAGTCTTCTTGCTCAAAAAATTGCTACACGTTCTAATGGAGCAGAACCACAGACTGCAGGAAACAGCGCCATCTTTACTTTTGTTCCCATGTAAGGTAATCCGATTGTCCACCCTCCCCTCCCCTAGGCCAATATTTTTCCTAAGTAAAAGGTAACTGTTAACGTGGGTAGGTGGCAGTTTCCCAAAAACGTAAAATGATCCGGTAATCCACTTGTTCTTATTTAGAGCACAGCCAAACAACAACACAGGTATCAGATTATTCTGCCACCGGAATGAAAACTGATTAGAGTTCAATGCGATTATTACTTACGACAGGATATGGTGTCTAACAAAGGCATCAAAAGAAAACCAATCACAACAAGATATTATGTGATATCAATATCAATATCAATAGCCCACGTGCGATATATTAATTAAAAATTCTAACATGATTCCGAGGCTTTGGTGTAAAAGCTGCAAATTTTTCAAGACTCCATTGTCTTGTAATTCCCAAAAGAGACTTGAGCACAAAGAAAACCAAACCAAATATAGAAAAATGACCAGAAAGCCTCTGACTCACGTTAGAATTTTCATATATCGAACGTGGGTTATTACTCGAACACCCATGCTGTCATAACGGCCCCCACAAACTACGAGGAAGAAGCTTTCAACAGTTGAAGATTACTTTCAATCAGTCAACTAGATGTTAACTTCAAAAAAAAAAAGAAAGAAAAACTACTTTAAAAAACTGACAACAATTCTCTTGTTTTCTGTGATCCTTGAAGAACTCATCAACCAACTAGAGCACTACTGAGGCATTGTCCGTGTTCTTTAATTTGTTCTTTAATTTTTGGTTCCTTTCTTCTGACTGGTTTCAGTAGTATCCTTCAATCTATTACGGTTTAACGGTTGGCATATTCTAATAAGAACTCATACACCTTGCAACTAGTGTACAAAACTGGCTCAGTTTCGCAATGTCTTCCTCATACATTTGTATTAAAAATCGAGGAAAAGCAAGAATTAATCAGCATGTATATTACTGAAGGCATAATCTGCCACTACTTTCAATTGAAATTTGTGCGTTTATAGAGTCACTAAATTACAACTGTCAAATTTGGTAGCCTGAAATTTAACTCGTTGGAAATTTGCACTGGTCTTTTCTGTCAAAATCAATACGCTACACTTTCTGTCAACGAAAATATTTTTCTATTGTCAGTTATCCATTTAGAAGCATTGGTGCTTTTCAGAAATGATTGATATTGGAGCACGAAATGAGTGACATATTTTTGCTTTATTCTTTTTTACAATATTTTATTTCTTTGAAGTAAAGCGCGTGTTGTACAAACAAACGTAATACAAACAAAATTTATGCCACATCACAGTTAAATCAGAAATTTTCTGACTTTCAGGATTTTTAAATTACATTTGTAAAGAACAGTGAGCAAACTAAGACTCATCTCTTGATCGTATTTCTAAAAAGTGTACTTAGTGCACGAGAAAAAGGCTTTATGCATACTCCTATCAAATAAGCTATCTGTGATTTGTTGTTTCACTTAAGTGTCAGTTTGAAGCTACAGAGAAGAATGGTAGGGTTTCACAGTTTACTAAAATTATAGGCACTGACAGAAAACGAAAACTTTGGTTGTTTTAAATCTTAATGACTGTTAGCGTCGAGACACAAGACAAATCTGAAAAAAAGAGAAACGAGAGAGATTAAGAGAAAGAGAGAAGAAAAATAAAGTCTGCTTGCATCACCGGTCACATGCTTCTAGGCCAAAGTACATCATCCACGATTCAGCAATAGTTTGAGCTTCCCATTGTCCGTTTTCTTCTTTCTCCCACGAATACTGTTTAACAACACTTGTTCTTTTCACGGAGGGAGCTTTATAGTGATGGTTGCTTTTCCTCTTTTGCGTGTCAGGTGGGAAAAAGTCCGGAAGAATTCGGGAACCTTTTTGCCAAAACATCTCCCGACTTTTTCTCGATCGGTCAGCAATACTAAGCCTGCATTTTTCACAAGAACTGTTCGTGGTCTTTCCAAAGAAGACGTTCTGTGGTGAAGAAATTTCCATGACGTTTCTCCCAGAAGAAATACCAGATAACACTGTTCCCTTGTATTTATTCTGTTAACCCGGATTTCCAACCAGCTGGTATTCTTGAAAATAAAGAACAATGCAAGTTTCACACCTTGAGAAACTGCATGCAGCAGTTCTGCGGAGCATGGCGTGTTTTGATTTCAATTTATATAAGACGAATTCGCTAATGTTTTCAGTAGCACAATATCATTGATTTAATCGGCCAACGCAAAACCCCCAAAAGAGTAAAGACGTCAATTTTTCATTAGAATGCAGACCCTGTTTGGTGTCGGCGCCTTTATGACGTAGTGACCTGAAGCACAAACAATCACGGTCACATTTCTACATTGTCGGAAACAACACTTCAACATAAAACTGCTGCAGAGCTTAAAGCGCGCGGACAGGATTTGTCGTCGGAATTACGTAACTATTTTTCCATGAAGAGAAACCTCCGCCTCTCCGATCTGCGAAACTAGCTATAGTACTCAATACTTTTATGACAGTTGTGAGATTTTCAAACAGAGCCACACATGTGAGAATCAAATTATAACCCAGCCTTACATCCTACACGCCATCATTAGCGTAAGAAAAATGTTCAGCATATCATGACAAACAAAACATATTTAGTGAGACAGAAAAAATTCAAATTATTTGTTATGAACAAGTTTAAAATCAGTTTCATATTCATGCGAGGAACTAAAACGCAAAACAAACGCAAAACAAAAAACCCGCCTTGCTCAACTTCAAAAAGATCACATTTTTTGCTCAGTGCAATACCAGCTGAATCCTCTACAATTTAGCTTGACTAATCAAAATAATTAAAGCCCTCCTTGATTTAATGTTGTTTTTAATCCCTACGAGATGAAAATTTAGGAATAATACCTTATATGGCAATGATTCATAAACATTATGCGTCTGCAAAAACAATATCAACTGACTTGAACGTGACTGAAATTCTAAGTAATATTTATTTTATTGAGTTGCTGGGGATTTAACATCTGGATATCTTATACGCCAAAATTTTAATAAAGAAAGTAAAGAAACCGGGCCACCTTAACAAAAAATAACATCGTATTTGAAGGGTAAATTTCACTCGAACTGACCAACAAAGCATAATAGTAATAATAATTTTTTGATCAATGGCACAAGAAAACCCCAAAAAAGGCCGTGTATTTACTGCTATTGCATAATTTTTTGAAGCCTTTGAAATAACGAACAAAAACTGCAATAGTATATTATGTTTTTCGCTTTTTGAGTGACAGTTGCTCGGCTACGTTTATTAATAAGAAATAACTTTTCCCGAATATTTCCGAGTTCAGCAATTATTTAGAGCATGTCTTCAATTTCGCAAAAAGGAAGGAATTGATGAAATGTCTCATTGTCCGAAAAATTGAAGATGGGAAAATTCTGTGTTTATTGGATAGTGGCGTTGACATCGTGTAATGAATCAAAATTTCAGGTTTATCTTTATGCCTGTTTCCAGATGTTTGTAAATGAAAAAGGAAAACACTTTTAGATTACTTCGATAATTTATTTCAATGTTTGATCAAAAGAAGCATCTAACGATAGTTTTAATCTTTTCACTCCAGGAGACCAACACGAGAACACGTGTTGTTACAACTTTTGAGTGTGTGGACGAAAAATTCGGATGTGACCTTGTTTTCGTGAAAATTAAAAAAATGAAGAGTCCGTCCGTCTAAAGTCCATGAGACGTCGTGTTTTTTTTTCTCATAAACGTTCACCTTTAACTAGGTTTGATCATGCTAGTGAAATCACCGGTTACGAAATCACGTCGTGTTTTTCACTGATCGATTAAAAACCAGTGGGGAATTTTTTTGTTACGTCATAATTCAACGCGAGAAATAGATGCAAATATCAGGCACATCCAAGACCGACATCCTTATGTTACAAATAACGCGTTCAAGAGTTGTTTCAGTAACAAATCTTATTTTAAAACAGAAGATCGGCTCGAGAAGGAGATAGATAGGTAAAAATATTCACCTTGATTCTTGCAGCCAAAGAGCTGCATCACGATTAGACTGGTTTACAAATGGAAAAAATTTATAAATTAGCATTTTTTTAATACTATTTAAAAATTACAATTTCAAAACCATACGCAAATCTCCTATAAGAAACAAACAACTTCTAGATCTCAATTGCCTATACTATAGCCATGCATGACTACTCTTGCATTTTTCAGTTTGACATTCCGGACGGATAAAAGTTCAGAGCAATTTTCACTGTTCGCAGTCCTTAGGGTCTTACCGTTTACACAGATAGGGTCAAAAACAAGCTCGTTCCGAGCAAAGCTAATCCCGAGCTCTTTGTATTTCCTTTCATTTAGCTGAAATCCGTCATCCCTTGCCAAAGCCAGATCGATCGTCTACCACTTGCTGAATCCAGCTCTCTTGACCTTTACCTACCAACTCGGAAATTGTGTTTTTTTGTTTTGTTTTTTTTTTCAACTCCGAAATTGTGATATAATCATCAAGTAACACATTTTTAGAGTCTTTTTACATATCTGCCCCTCCTGCATTCAGATTATTAATTATTAGTGCTTCAAGAAATATTTTACGACAATTTAAAAGAATTTGTCTGGAAACCACTCGACCGTGACTGGGTGGCAAGAGTTGTTTTTCCTATACAAATCCTTCTAATTTTTGGCAACCGCTGCAATCGTAGCCTGTGTACAATTTACAGGTACCTAATTTTAATTTGCTCTTTCAGTTCCTCCTAAGAAAATTTTCCAGAAGCGAACTGCTTTCGTGTTTACAGATAGTTGCAGTGATCACGTGATCAACTATTGCAAAAGGCCTATTTACAGTAGCCAACGCTCGGCTTATTAAAATTCTAACATGACTCCGAGGCTTTCTGGTCATTTTTAGATAGTAGTATTGTGGGGTTTTCTTTGTGTTCACGTCTTTTCTGGGAATTGTGAGACAATGGCATCGTGAAAATTTGCAATTTTGCCCCTAAAGCCTCGGATTCATGTTAGAATCTTAATATATCGAGCGTGGGCTATTAAACTTGTGCAACGTTAATAATTAATCTATTCTGCACGATTGAGGCTTCGTTCACAAGGCGCCAAATTAAATGAATTTTTGACCGCCCGAACAATTTGACCAGACGTTTTGTTCACACGGAACCGTTCAATATTTTGGTCTGTTCACACGGGACTGACGAAACAAGGTTTAATTTTTACTTTTGTCAGAGTTTTTTTACCATCTGTACATGCGCAGAGCGTTCCTTTAGGAAATCCAAAATGGCGCCTTCTAGCTGAGCTACCAGGCATCCATGCAACCGCGCGTTTACCGTGCAAAGATTTAGACGGTTATGGTGTTTACATAGCCTGAATTTCATCCGATTGCTTCGAGTCGTTTTCTCCTCTCAGCAACGTCTGAATCGACCGGCCGTTAATGCCGTTCAGTGACGTCATCACTACCCGAAAATCGGGTAGTGATTTTGATTGGTTGATTGTCTAAACATTCGCATAATTATGCATAATTATGAGAAATTTTGGCTGGATTGTCTCTTGATATTCAGCGGATCACATCCTGGTATGCTTGGGTGGAGTTCAAACATTTCAATAATCTTTATTGTGAACAGCAAAATTGCCCTCTTCTTCGAAACTGAATGCTAAATTGAACTGCGAATGAAGAATCTTTGCGGAGAGTCGGTAGGTTTTTCATTCAGAACCACTTTGTGGTTTCGGCAGTGATTTTGTTTATGCGAGGTTTCTTAGACCAATGTTGTAATTCGACCCTCTAGCTATTTTCAAAGTCAAGTGTAATGATTCTGTTAGCTTTTCTTTCTTGTTTTCTTGTTTTCTTTTTTCTTCGTTAAGGACTAAATAGCTTCTTTTCAATTAAAGCAAATCGTTGAGAACTAATTGTTCCATGTGTGTATTTATTTCATTGCGTGATGGCGACCGAGTTTGATAATGGCGGAATTACAACCAGTTTACTGCATGCAGTTGATAGTTTGAACCTTAAACATGAATTACGATCGAAAAAAGTAAAGCCATTCTGTATCATGCAGACATTTCCAAACTATATTTCTTGGTTTGCCACTGAAAATCGTGTTTAACTTTTTGCATAAATTAAAGCAAAGGAGTAGTGACGTCACTGGACGGCATTAACGGATGGTCGATTCAGGCGTTACTGAGAGAGTAATAACGACTCGAAGTAATCGGATGAAATTCAGGCTAGGTGTTTACACAGCGCCGGTCAAATCTTCCCTTCAAAAATTTAGACGATTATAGTTTACGCCGACCTGGTAAAAATTCTCGACCGTACTGGCTAAAAATTTGACCCCGATTTTGGTGTTCAAATTTTTGGAACGCCTTGTAGGCGTCTAAATTTTCGTACGGTTAAGGTGGTTCCGCGAGAACGGATCACCTAAAAGTGCGAATTTCAACCAGCTGAAAATTTGTCCGATGCCGTCTGAATGTAGCCTGCGAGCTAGCTCTCCGGGGCGCTCTGGCGGCCGAGCGGGAAAAGGAAGGAGAGCTTGCAACTACGTCTCTGGACGTAGTTGAAAGCTCTCCTTCCTTTTCCCGCCCCGCCGCTAGAGCACCCTGGAGAGCTTGCTCGCACGCTGTGTGAATTTAGCCTAAAATTCCGAATGGAATAACTTTTTTTCAATGTAGTAATCTGGGTAATTACGCAACTCTCAAAGGCTTTCTAAAATGCCCCAGTTGGAGCGGAAGGCAGATGAATTGTCTTCCGCTTTCGATGGGATTATATCAAAACAAGGTTTACACAAGTACGAGACGTTCAGCACGTCTTGAGCCAGGATAACTATGACTACAAATGATATAGCAAAACTAATAAATGATAAAAAACTTCTACTTAACCTTCAAGAGCCTCAATCTTGTTTTGACACTTTTAACATCGATACTTATGTTACATATTCAAAATTACTTGTACATACATTACAAGGCATTTCTCGTGCAACCCGATTGATACGGCCTGTTGTTCTTAAAGGTGTTTAATAAGAAACACCAGAAGGATATTTCACAGGAACAATTACTAACCAAAAAATTTCATCCAGGCAGCAATCCCTAATTGTTTTTCTAACATGTCTTGGTTTGCAAGTCTCATTCTACCACTTTGGCGGGGAACTCTCAAACCTTTTATGGATTTATGCCTGTCGATGCAAGTCGTTTTTGCGGAATGTTTAGACAAGAAAAAGTCCACAGTAGATAGCACTTGAGCAGAGCCCTTCCCAAGATTGTTGGACCTATTTTCACTCGCGTGAAATTTCGTGATAAATTCCACAACATCGTTTTGCATCGTGGCGTTATCCGTTTCTCTCTCTTCTTCCACCTCAAAAATTGTAGGCAAGTGAGGAAAGTGGCGAAAGGAATTTCGCTGCTTGTAATGATCCCTGTGTTCGCACGAGTTGTTATGAGAATCGCAGTTGTCTGCAAATCTACACATTTTGAAACTGAAAGAAAGCTTCTACCGACGTTGACCGCGCTGACGTGTGGAGGAGTACATTAATGCGTAGCCCATATTTAAAGTTTTATTGACAAGCAATTTAAAATCTTACATAAATTTACAGTCAATCAAATAACTTGTCAAACATGCCGACGAGATTGGGAATCTATTGGATCCCTATGTAAGGTACAGTTTTAATGCATAGATAACCATAAAGACGTCGTTGACAAAAGTGCGGCTTTGAGGGATACAGAAATATATATAACTGTAGTATTTTCGGTTAGAATAAATTTTGCTGTCTCATTCTTATTGTTATTTTGAGGATCTGTCGGGATCAATCTAGGTCATTATTCAGCTTTACAATAAAGCGCGGCAAATTAGACTCTCCCCCTCTTTTTTAGCTTATATCATTACTTTCCATGCTTTCTGGACAACCTCCGTTTTCTACCCATATATGTAGTAACCATGGTGGTCTATATAGGTTGGAATCATGTCTTAGCTCACGCAATGCAAGAAAATAAAATCAATTAACAATCTGAAGAAATGTGGGTAAAACAGATATTGCCTACTTCCGTAAAAGACCTGAAGGAGGCTATATTCATATGTCTCATAATTGGTTTTACATAATTTAGCAGCGTGGTTAATTAAATTTTCTTCATTCCTCTATTGCACTGCGCAACTCTAATGCGCATCACCTTTCCAAGATGACACGGCGGCCAGAGAAAGGGTAGAATAGACTCTTTCAAAAATTTTAATAAAAGGAAAATTGAATTAGAAGTGCGGTGCAATGAAAAGTTTACATGTGTCTAAGACGTTTTGTGGAAGTACTGCTCTTTATGAAAAACAGCCTGTATAAAGGGGCTGAAAAGACATCAAAGCAGTGAACATGATGGACGTTTTTTAGTTGGCTTTTTTTTTTTTTAAACAAGGAAAAAATTAAACACTGCGGATTCAAATTGGCAATCTAAAGCGACTGACATTTTGAAGTTTAATGACATCACACATAAACAAATACAGGTAAAAACTTGTTAGCTTTAGAAGTTTTGATATCATAGCGTAATAGGCGTAAAACTTTTTCTTATGGTGTATTGGACAGTCAAATTTCTCGTAGCGAGTAAGCCCAAACAAAATAGGAAAAGCAAACGAAGAGTCAGTGAAGAGTACCTCAAAAAGGATTCAAATGCCTAATATTTGCTTAGTCTATGCTTTCAAGTTCATAAATTGTTAATTGGTTATTCTAAATAAATGATTATCACCGATTTACGAATACATAGGTTTGAGCTGGGGAGCTCATACCGCGAAAATGTAGCATACCGCAAAAATGTAGCGTACGCTATCCAAAAAACTCCAACCAAGCAGCAATTTCGCTGAAGCGATCAGATTGCATTCCCGCGGTATCAAGAATCTTAGATTGTTTCTTCCTAGCACTATCAGGCAAACAATAGGTCTCTAGGCTCGACGTTCCCGTATTTTCTGGAAAAAATTCCGCATAGGGAGTCTTCAAGAAATATTTAAGTTCATCTTTAACTTGCTGAAACAGCGTTGCCTCTGTTTCAATTACACCAGATTTTCCAAAGCAAATTTTGTACCGCATACTTTTTTCTTTTGCACTTTTGTCTCTTTCGGCTGCTTTCTGCGGAGGTCGGTTGATTTCTTTTTCCCCAAGAAGACGAGCAGTGTCTGTAGTATCTTGCTCAAGGTTCTCTTTAAAAAGAGTCTCACCGGCATCATTCTCGGCTGTTGACATTTCAATGTCTGTGGCCTCAAAAATTGTGGGCAATCGTCGCCAATAACTTAATGTAACAGAGCGACTTGGCGAGTAGTCTCTGTGGCTAAATCCGTAAGGCCCACGACACATCTTAAATGTTTTCCTACTCAGATAGTACTTATTTGATGCTCTGACGAGGTTGGGAATCTGGGCGAGTAATGTCTTAGGATAAAAGCTGTGCAAGCAACGGCGGAAGACACAAAAATAATGGATTGTCGAAACTGAAAATACTATGTACCCATTTGAGCCACGCATCCAAGTGATTGCATTCATTATATAGAAGGCCATAACTTATTAAAGATTAATGATTTACACAAAAAAGCCTGATAGTACCAAATGAATTAACGCAACGGAATACTCAAAACCGCACGTACTTCGCGGAAAATATACTTTAATAACATCTTCTAAGGCTGCAGGACCACTTAATTTACCTTTTATCGGCACATCCAAGATGATAAACTTGACCGATAACAGAGCTTGCATCGGGCTTCGTGAACGTAGACACGCTTTGCCTTAAAAAGCCTTACTTCTGCAAATCATGACTTTAATCTTAAAACAAATATACAGAAGATGCAAGTTTACTTTTTTCATTTACCCATTGACTTAAAATAATATCCCACGTACATGTTATGAGCATTTGTTAAAATATTTTTTCCCTACCTTAGACGTGCAAATGCAAATGATCTCCGGAAAAAAATGTTTGATAGGAATCGCGAATATCGCTCCTTGATTCACCAGGGAGTATTATGAAAATCGCAACGTAATGGAAACGTGCTGCATTTTAAAGCCCCACTTTTCACGTCCTGGTCTAGGCTTACGGTATTATCTCATCTTAATTTGTGATTGAAGGGAAAGCCATGGCAAAGTAGTTAAGAGGCTACGTGAAAAAAAAAAATGGGCCAATTCTTTTTTTTCTCAAGCCTAAACAGGCTATTAATTGCTTGCACCAATAATCAGTATGCATGATTAGTTTAATATCTTCTTCATATAATTCTACGGGGAGAATTTTGTCCATGGGTGAAGGTACTTAAGTATAATGACTTCAGCACAGCATTGACCTTTTTGGCTACTAATTAACATGTAACTGAGATTGCAATATCCTCTTGGTCACTAGCCCTTTTAAGAGTTGATTTCCACTGTCGCGTAATTTTAAGGTGCGTAAGCGCGTGAATGAAATGAAAAACCACGCGTAAACGCAAAAGTTTAGCGAGGTCTAGCTTTTACGTTTAAACGTGACGGTCCATACATTGTCTCTATTTAATTTACGCGCGTAAAATTTACGTGCGTATGCACGTAAAAATTACGAGAAAGTGGAAATCCACCTTAAAGCCGAGGGTTTCATTTCAAAGATCCACGTTTATCTTACGATTGTTGAAGGTTTTTGAAAAATATTATTCGCGCAAATATTAATCCACAAATTGCTATCAAACTGGTTACCATATATTACCGCCTAATTTCAGAGGATTGCTGCAGCCCTTGAGACTTTTTAACTGTCATATGTTTAGTTATGGCACACATATAGGGAGCTTAAGCAATAACTACGTCGAAAACGTTACTTGAAAAGTACTATGAAAAGATCACTGTAAAAGAGAAGTCCGTCGCGCTACTTCAAACTCTATCGTGCTTATTCCACCTCGTTCAATTCATTAAATGTTGGCAGTTTATTCTGGAATTGAATTCTAGAAGACTTTATCAATTAAAGTTCAGGAAAAGATAAAGTCGTTGTCTTCTCTTCACGTCTTCCACAAAACGTGAAATTAGGCATTTTCACGTCTTATTCGTGCAGTGACGGCAAAGAAATGAACAAAAAAGCGGGATGCACGTGCAGTTTAATTGTTTTGCCGATCTGAACCTATTGCTTTTTTGCCGTTCTCGTTGACGTCGCCGTATTCTTTTGCGGCTAAAGCTCCCTATTGTAGAATCCGCAATCTGTGAAAATTTTGATTGTGAAATCCGGAATCCTGTGCTTTGGAATCCGGAATCCCACTAACGATGGAACCCGGAATCCAAGTTACACTGAAAAAGAATAGAATCGAGTACCTGGAATCCGGAATCGATGTCGTGGAATCCAGAACCCAGAATCCAGAATTCCGTTACATGATGGGGGGGGTGGGGGGCAGAGAACATGCGGTATATGAATACAACCGCTTTGCCTTTTTCGCGTCAGATTGTCAGTTAACTGGCTGACCGCGATAAACAAACAATTTATCCATATGAAACCAAACATTTATTTTCTTAAGTCGATCTGAGGTTAATTTCAATGAGGCAAAAGATAAAGTTGTACATTAGTTAAACATCCAAACAACTGAGTGCTTTAAGGCTATGAATAAAATGAGAGACTAGGTAATTATTGGTAATTTATTCCGTAAAAACAGGATCACAAACATCATCTTGAAGTAACACGATTGAAAGAAATGCTATTTAGTCGTGATCCACATACGAACAAACAATTCCGGCTCAATGGGCCATTTCCGACTTCCAAAAAGCCTCATTTTCAAAGACAGGCCAAGTGCAAAACCTTTCTCGTGAAAAGGAGTTTTATTTCACTTAGCCTCGTCTTAAAACAGAGGCTTGGGGGAAATTTACCACTGTGTTCTTCAAGGCAATAATTTTAATTTTAGAAAACTACAATCGGTTAAATACAGTAAGTGAAACGCATCAAAACGACCAAGTGAATGGAATTTTCCTTTTCGCGAACGCGCGCTCCACGGTCAAACTTCACAAATTAAGCAAGGAACTGATGGTAATGTGGAAAAAAACACATATATACTTCCGCCTATAAGCTATTTCAATAAGGCAAATCAATGATATTGATAGAGACGATGATTAGCGTAGCAAACCACCGTACGATCTTGAAGCTTTTTGGTAAAAACTAACGCTGTATTCGAGAACAAAAAAAATTGCTCTGGCAAGATTTTATATTTGTTTTGACTTCATTAGAATGATCAAAATAGCACCTGAAGTTTTGCATATGAAAATGACAGGAATTGTCGAGTTCTGTTCAGTTGAAGCGGAGACGTTGGTATAAATCCAGAATTTACCTCTTTTATTTTAAATTCTTTAAGAAAGGATATCTCTCTTTGCTATTGCCATGTCAATATAAAAAAATTGATATTTATAGCAAACGATGAAGCAACTACGTTTTCGACAGAAGCCGCGAAACGAGAAAATTTTCCAGTGGAAAAGTAATATAATTTGCACTTCGGAATAATACAGCATCATAAAGAAGAAGATATAAATAGGTCTCTTTCAGAAAGTTACAGCCAAATTCTTTTAATACGTACGTCGGTAAAACAGGGGCAACCAACGACTGTTTTCTTTTAGCGACGTAAATTTGCCTAGAATTTTCTATTACTTGTGACGGCAAAAAATTTCTAGATGACTGTTTTGACTAGATGTACAAAATTTCTAGATGTACAATTTTTGAAGCTTATCTAATAAATTCCCTAGGATTTTCTGAAGTTTAATTTTTCATATTTTTCATATTTCACAAAAATGTGACGGAGAGAGGAATTAGAAAAATTTTCACTTTCGTAAGGCGTTAAATTGCATCTAGAATTTTCCGGAAAATAATACTGAATCCCTTAAACACTGTTAAAATTTCGAAAAAACTGAAGTTGCTCTTGGATGACCGAACAGTTACAAATTTTATACCGCCGCTTAGAATGCATTTCCAGAGATCTAATGTACTCTGGATAGCCTAAAAAGTGTTTTCAATGTATTTAGGAGGAAACCGTCGTTGGGTGTCCGCCTGATAAAAGGAACATCGCTGCAGCTGCTTTAGATAACCAAGTTTCACAATCATTGCGCCACCAAAGGAGTATAATCGGTATAATTTTTTTGTGCTTACAAACAAGGTGGATTGTATCAAGGAAGTTCAGTGTTTCTACACAGGCCTGGTGGGGCCTTGAGAGTCGTGATGCATATATTAGCCTGCGATAGCCTGTTCTAGGTTCTCAGATAGTGGGGAAGACGCGAAAGAAAAAGGCACGCGAAGTTTTATTTTCGCGGTTTGCGCTTTCTCAATTCAGCGGACCCGACTATCTCGGAGCCTGGAACAGGCTAAGCCTGCGAATGCAGCCGCTTTCCCTCACCCAGCAAGTGGCGAGTCAAAAAGGTAGGAGAGACGGCTGCATTTGCAGGCTATGTACATATGTGCAATCTGCAATGGGTTTTTCTTTCGATAGAACCCCTCTTGCTTGAAAAGCTCTCATGACAAAAATAGGGGTAACATGTACAGCGATTGGGAAGGGCTCGTTTTACTTGTTTCACTTTGCCGGGATAAGTAACCTTCGAATGAAGGACTACAAGCAGTCTATATGCGATTTGCTCATGACTGACCTCGTCGTTTAATTACCGCTAGATACAAAAAAGAAGTTACCAAACGTTTGGTAGAATTAATCTCGCAAATTCGCTCCTCTCATAATTGCATAGCCCTGGCCCAGAGCCACTTACTCATCCCAAGGTTAATTAGGCCCTGGTCAACAGTTAATGGCATTCATTCCACGTTTATCCTGCCCTTCTGTTTACATCTTGAAATGTTTTCCCTTAGCTTTCTAATGTCAAGGTTAGCCTGAAAAATAATAACTGGGAAATAAATTCCTGTCATCTGCACAAAGCAAAAATGTCTACCGCTTTTTATGGGCGGTGTCATGTTTAAAAGAGACGCAGACATTGTACCACCGTCGATAATACGGGTATCTTATTAAGGCTAATTAAGTAAACGCACAAAATTTTACCTTCTTACGGCTTCCTTACACACGTCCACAACAACAACGAAAACGATCATTGTAAACTGAGTTCGTAAACTAATATATAGGGATCTTACAATCTAACAATGGTGACGCTAACGAGAAAATTAAAAACGTTAAAAATTAATTAGGAAAGATGAAATTAAAAGAGAGAGGCTGGGTCCGAGCTCAGACAGATGCACTACGAAATTTATCATCTTGCACTCTATGTTTTCTAGAAACCTCAAATTTGATCATTTAATTCAGGTCTTAGCTGTATAGAGAAGACAAAGAAATTTCCGTGCTGTTTTCGGCTAACGGAACCTATTGTCTCTATTACGTTCTCTTTGCCGTCGCCGCGCGTCGTAGTTTCGAAACGTTCCCGGCTAAGGGGCCGACCATTTGACTTTTGAGCGGAGGGGGGGGAGGGGTATGGGTGATTTCAGAAAAAATATCCTGCAGACTGATTTCGAGCGTAAAAAATATCTTTCAAGGAAATACCTGCCATGGCTTTGTAGTCAGGGGAAAAAATTCTATCCCCAGAGGTTTGGAAACAAAAATTCTTGCGCAAACCAAATCACCCGTACCCTCTCCTCCCCCCTTCAAAAGTCAAATGGTCGGTTCCTAATCTAGTCTCTAGTGCGTTAAGCGAAAACTAAAATAAACGGCGCCTTACATTGTACACTTTAAAAAACTCAAAAGAGCTCGAGTAAGTGGTGCAAACCCACTAGGCCTATGATTAAGATATAACAAAATTGGTTTGTTCCAATACAAATAGTATTGTCCTCTAAAGCAAATGTTCACAATGTTTTTCTCCTATTCAAACGCCCATTACGCTACACTACATTAGTACACCCATCCATTACCCATTGAAGAAGCCAAACATTTTTAAACTTATAATGCCTCCTCCAAGGAAATTCATGGAAAAAGGCTTAGTGATATTGCATAAGAGGTCCGCCAAAATTACTGACTCAGGAATTAAAAGTTGACGGTTCTGGACTCATCTAAAACATTCAAATTGTTCTCTTCCACGTTATATTTGTTTTTAAAGGCAAATAAAAATATACATAAGAGCCTAAAGTTTATGCCAAGATAAATTAAGTGGTATCATAAAAGTAAACATAATGTCATATAACGTCACTTTAAATATTTTTCTCAAGCCTTTTCTGAATTCGTTCACTCTTGCTTCCTTACTTCTTCCAAATTAGACAGCCTCAGTCAACTACCACTCATTTAAAAATAAGAATAACTGAAAGCTGTTGCGGTAAAAACTTATAAAATTTTTAGATACCGTATCGGATAACGGACACCGAGTTTTCCAAGCAGCGTAAAATAAGAACCCATATTTGACTAGAAGATTAGCATACGAAGGGTTTTTTTAATTTTTTTTTCCAATGCCAATAAGTCTTTTAATTCCCATTGAAGGCATATCAGCGGCAATGTATACAGAAACTTTCAATTTACACGTACTTTTGTCACAAATACTACATTTCAAATGGGGGATTTTTCTCGAATTAAGCCTTCAGGAAACGAAAACACTTCTCTCGCTTTTAAAACATTCAATTAGCATAAAATATATAATCACCTGTCAGAGGCACCAACAACTTGAAAGGATGTGTATTATCGACGTCTATTTTCGGAAAAGCAGCTGATTACTACAAATTGCTTTCTATGTTTAAGGTTGCTAAGCAATTATATGATATATTCAAAATACACCAACAATTTGATAAAAACCGGGGCAGCAGAGCCTTTTGTTCATTTCGGAAGGCAATACACCGAGGGTAAATATTGCACACATTCGCACATTGTTGAGTAACAAAACAACAGCAGCTTGGATCTTTTTCAAGAGAAAATGCAAGAGACGTTAAAGAGCGCCAATAAATGTTACTCGAAAAAATTGAATACTATAATGGAAACGATCGAGTACGTCGACGAAAATGATAATTTTGCGATGGACGCTCTTCCGGACACAGGTAACATGCATGTCAGAGAGACAAACTATATTTACCCAACAGACAAGCCCTCAAGATACCGGGCAGCGAATATTTTACAAAGTGCTTTTTACGGAAACCCGAGAGTAATGACGCCGAATTTTACCCACAGTGGTTCGGAACGACAGACACATCAATCTACCGCTCCATTGCACTGTCGGGAAAAGGCACGACGTACAGTGTCAGCTCCACCGACGTATTGGCGGGAAAAAGCAAACGTTGCTGTGGTACCTGCAGGGATTGTTAGAAGTTCAAGTGAACCCTCTCCCTTGAAGTCGGAGGGCCAGGATATTTCTGAGGTTGAACACTTTTTCCCAGAGTTTTTTAAGGACAGTAATGTGGTGCCATATGAGAGGTGCGAGACTTTTGACAAGCACTCGGAACACAGGAAAAATACACAGGATAAGCGTGTTTCCGTCGAAGAGGATCCTCTTGTGCAATCATGGCTGGATCTTTTTGGCAAAAACGTTTATAAGTAAAGGACGACTCTTTACTAGATTACGTTTTTCACACTTTGAGAAGACAAAAATGCTTAATAACTGGTTAGCTGGATTTTTTAGCGGCATTTTTGCCAGAGGAAAAAACACTGACAAAACCTATTGTAGTTCATGATGGGTTCAATCTGGTCGGTAACTCAATTCCACAAGCTTGAGACAATACAAACCACTCCAGACGTAACTAGTGTTAAACACACTGAGTTCAGGAACTGTGAGGACACTGGGGCCAGCTCAAGCTCGACACACAGGAGCCCAAATTCCTTGACGAAGGCGAGATTTATATATCGAACATATTCCGCCGCCAGTTTTGGTCTCCTTTTCTTTGAAGAAGAGCCTTTTGTTTTTCACTTTCTACCCTTTCGTGACAGTTTCATAAACACGCCTAAGGATATATTTTAATTTCTTTAGAATAAAAATACAAGGAAACTTAGAATTGAACAATATTTTTGCAGTAGACGAACTCACCGGTGATGATATCACCTATCGGTACTAAGAAAGTTAGATAAAACACTTATTAATTTTCATTTGGTTTTATCGCAAAGCAATTGAAAGACTTGAAAGCATCAAGCGCCAACGGTTCAAGGCTGCATGAAAATCGCGGTCAGCTCCAGAGTTAGCTGTGCTGTGCACATAGTTATTACCAGTATCACGTCAGTATCAACATGTTTCAGTTGAAGATCGAAACAGCCAGCTGAGTAATAATTATTTATATCGTGCCCGCATTCAGTATAGGGGCAGCCGTAGTATTTGCCACAGGGGTTAAAATACTATAACTATATATAACTATATATAGGATTTAATGGAGCCGAAACCAATTGTGGAATTGCACGCATTTTAGGCATCCTACTGATGAACAGTTGCGACCCTTATATATATATTTTTTAGCAACTAAGATAATTTGCAGTCTGTCTACTTTGAATAATAGAGAAATTTCTTGTGGGCGCCATACGGAAAAATATAAATTAAGATGGCTATACATTGGAATGAATGTTGAAGAATTTTCGTCTGGCTTGAGGCTTGGTTAACATGTAGAGCGAAGAAGTTAAGCCATATTGATTTATTTTATAACGGGAGAGTTAGGTAAACTAGGGAAAGAACATCCTGGAAAGTTGATGTTTCCCCCTAATTTAACGATGGTGTTAACGAAGGGATAATTATAAAATAGGTTAAAACAAATGTTTTGGCTCAAATTCTACATAATTTAAACAAGCCATAAATAAATGGTCGTATCCCGGCATCATTTTCATCGGATGGCATTTAAACCAAACAAGTCAAAAATTACAACACTGGATAACCAGTAATTAAAAATAGCATTCATTTGGTTGTATTTTCCCTTGTATCCTGAGAAACCTGACTAAAACGTATCACACTGACATTCGTTGGCTGATAGTTGGGTGGTACAATTAACATGCAGCTATTTAGACTTCACATTTTTCTTATAAATATTTAATTGACAGAAGCTTCTAGCACAAAGAAGTTGTTGATCAGAATTGAAAACTGGTAAAACCTAGGGAATTCGAGAGGAACTTGAGTCTTTTCGAAATTACAAGGGGTTCAGTATTATTTTCCCAAAAACTTTAGATGCAATTTCACCTATTACGAAAGAAAGAACTTTTCTGATTCCTCTCTCCATCACATTTTTGAATCGGAAAAAATTTTAGGTTTCCTTTTTTTATGAAAAATAGTAACCTGGGAAGTTAAATGTGATAAATTAACTCCTCAGAAAATCGTAGGGAATTTATTACATAAGCGTAGAAAACAATAATGGTACATGAATGGGGCGGTCATCTAGAAATTTTTGGCTGTCTTCAACAAATAGAAAATTCTAGGCAATATTTGCTTCTCCGAACAGTTATTTGTATAGATAATAGCATGATTTGTAGTGATATTTGGCATAAATACCACGAGCGATGTTTTAAAATTGTTATACGTAATTTCACGAGCCGTTAGGCGAGTGAAATTTGAGACATTTTGAAATATCACAAGTGGTATTTATGCCAAATATCTCGTACAAAACATGCTATTATTTGTTTATACTACTACAAGCAAAAGGTTTGTAATTTTCACATGCAGGTATTTCAAATTAAGCTGAGATAAAACTGCTCTAGGCCAATCAAATTGAAGAAATTTCTCATGCAGTAGTATAATACAGAAAACAGTCGTTGGGTGCCCCTGGAAAATACTGTAGGGCAGTGATTTGAGCGACGCGATAAAATTTTTCTACTCTTTTTGGTCTGCCGTTTAGCTGATTTGATATAACTTCTTGTAGCAGGTCGTTCTCCTATCACGTCAAATCAGTTTTATAGTTTTATGTTTATGTACAAGATTTCCACTCGGGAGTTTGTGGAAATGGTAATAAGCACCCCTGACGCATTGTGCATACTTTACTTGTTGCCCATCTCTTCCGCAGGACGCTGGGTATCATGGGAAGGGTTTACTGAACTCAGCGTGTTTCGTCAACCTTTCCCCGCTCTACGTAAGGCACCGTCTATTCTCCCTCGTGGTCGATGTCATTTATAATGGTCGAGAAATTCATCTGTAAAAAGAAAAATTTAGAAATTCTCTTGAGGGACACTTGATCGGCAATTCAACAAAAAGAAAGTTTAAGGAACTGAAATCACTGATCAAAGAAAACATGACTTAAACAACTGAGACAAACGGTTGAAATGCTAAAAAGTATTTATAATACTAAGATACTTTAAAAATAAAATAACAAGAGCAAAGAGGTATATGTAGTCTCACTTCCAAATTGCAAGTTGATGACAACCAAGCAACAAAGCCCCCAGGAGAACTCTATTGTTTGGTGCCTTTGTTTCTCTTCTGATGACGGTACCTCAGGGCCGTAGCCAGGAAGAAACTACAACCGAGGCGAACGCACGGTCCGTTGTACGAAATCAGCCGTATGAAATCTTCTAATATTATCAGTCTGTTAAAAAAAATAAAAATCGACAGTATTTGGTAAAATTTTACCGAGGCGAGTGCCTCGGTTCGCCTCATACTGGCTACGGCCCTGTACCTGCAGAAAGACTCGCTATTTGCCACTTCCAAACTTCCCGTAATTTACACATCTTGTCTCCCCCCACTAAATTTTGCTTACCGGTACCCATAGTTTTCAGTTTCTCCTGGGTGTTGCAGACACTGCTTATGCAAAAATTTTGGGGAAAACTTAGTGTATTATAGGCAGTGGAAAGGCGGCTAAAAATGGCTGACACATTTACTCTCGTTTCAAGCCTCGAACTTGATATCTACCGAATTTTGTTCTAATTATGAAAATCTATAATTGTTCTCGCTCGTTTGCATAAGGTCCACACAGATGTTATTTCCATTATTACCGCTACAATTTATTTTACTCTATTTTTAGGGCCGTTGTTACATGTGGTGTTTTAACACCAAAAGTTGGATAGAGCTATCTCGGCGGATTAAGTCATGGGGAACCAATTGCGCTTTCCAGTGGCCAGCGGATAGTGATTTATCCAGTTGATAGCGCTATCTACCTTTCGAACAACCGGCCGGCGCCTAGACTCGTAGCAGGAGGTAACGTGACGTAACGACTTCCCCTCTCTGTAAAACTTATTTTCACAAGAAAGACTTTGCACTTAACCTCGTTTTGAGAGTGAGAGTTTCGTAACTCGGAAATGGCCATTATGGTGCTAATCCACTGTTTTTCGGAAATCGTTCAGGTTTTGACTGCTAAATTGGTAAAACAAGTTTCTAAGCGGAAAACCTGTATGTGACGTGCCATACGCGCCTGGAATCACGACGGCCCTGCAAGATTCTGCTGACGTTCCCTTTTTTTGGAAACGGTCACGTTTCTTACTGGATCCCGGCGCACATATACATTCAACGGCAGCTGTCAGGAATATAAATAGAGATTTTTAGAGATAATGCTGGAAAGAGTGAAAGTCGTTCCAATCATATTCATCGTCGGTGTCAAGTCGGGCTGTTTATGGTAACATTACAAATAAAAACGCTCTAACCTTCATCAGCGCGGCAGAATTATAAGCTAACGTATCTACCATGATAACCATTTCTTATCTTTGGTTTGCTATTGTAACGTGTGACGTCATACAGAATGCCCGTGAAGATTGCTAAAAGCTTGTTTTGCAAGCATGAATGCAAATCAACATTTAGATTTATCGAATGTTGGAGCAATTTTTTATTAACACACCTCAGTCCACGTCCCCTTTTAATAGTGAGTTTACGCAACAGGACGGCAGGAAGAAGAAGACGGCAGAACGCTCGTGTGTGACAAACGTGACAAGGCTGTTTCGTACGTGTTTTGTCGTGATCTTCACTTAACATCAATGTTTTCTGGTCCTTTACCAAAAGATCTGTTTAAAGGAAAGTGAATTTTGGCGAAAAGTTATTTCAAACAAAATTATTGTCACGCTTGTCACACAAGGTTTGCCGTCTTCTTCCCTCTCCCGTCCTGTTGCGTAAGTCCACTAATATCACACAATGGCTCGTCCTCATGTATTTTTCACGTTATATATAGAAAACATAGCAACGGCTGCCACCAAGGGGCTATGACAATATCTTATCCCTTTAAGCCCCAATATCCACATACAAATTCTCCAAACTGGTCTCTATACATTTCTATAAAGAACAAGTTGAGAGAATTAGATAAAAGATCAATGCATTTTCTCTTTAGTGATCATTTTACTAATTCTCACAACCTTTTCTCTTGATTGTGTATTGTTACTGTTCGGAGACAATTGATGTTTGTCACTCTTGGGGCTTAAAGGGTTAATTGTTTGTTTTTCATTAACAGCAACGAAATAGACCCTTCCTAGGTTTATTCAACTTTTATTCTGACTGGGACCAGTTTGCAGAGAGCCGTCATTATGGCTGGAAAGAAGCCCTTTAAGAGCAGTGAAGTTGCCAAGTTTGAAACTGATTCGTTGCGCCGGAAAATAGTGCTCATGTAACGCAACGACTCAAATGTAATCAATACTTGGAGGCCATTTGTACGCAAGGCCATTGCACGCGAGGCCGTTTGCATGCGGTAGAAATTGTTGATTGATATGCTTATTGCGCTCAATTGAATGCAGTTTTTTTTGTAGTTTATCACAACATCAAATTTTAAAGATTAAAGCCTGAGTACACAATTAAGACCTTGTTTTTTACCTATGTAAAGTATCATGTGACGGAAACATTAGAACTGTATTTCATTGTAGTAAGATAAAGGATAGGAACTGAGAAAGAAAGAGTAGAAAGTAGAACGTGTAAAAGATAGAATGATCTTGGGAATAATATACAGTCCTCAAAGAAGTTGTATTGAGCGCGGATATTTCCAAACACAGTGGTCCTTCGAGCCGGATTTTGTGCCGGGCTAGAGAACGCTGTGCCTAACAAGTGAATGCTGAGGGAACGCAAGAAAAGTGGTGATCGATAAGAAGCAGAAAATCCGAGTGGGACACAGAAGTTCTGCTTCGAAGTTAATGAACAAGTTAAGTCAAAGATTAGACAATTATATGGAAACGCAGTGGAAGACAAACAATGGACAAAGCAGCAGACCTTGAAAGCAAAGGTGGCCATGATTAAGGGACTGGACAATCAACTCATTGAGTTGAATCAGAGGGGTAGAGAAGGAGATCGAAGACACTGACAGAGTGCGAGAAGATCTGAATATAGTACAGCCCTCAAAGAAAGTTGTTCTGAACGTGGATATTCCCGAACACGTTGAAAAGTAACGAAGATATACTGCTCCGCCGGCAAAGTCGCGGAATTTTGCAGACGTTTGTGTGGTGGGAGGCAAGTTCGTGCTACCCACCACAAACGTCTGTAAAATTTCGCGAAGTTTGGGAAGCTGTAGCTTCGCTCGCTTTAGACGTATCATTTTTAAGTTTGCTAAGTCTAGCCTTCTAATGTTAAGGCGCTTTCTTGAGCAGTGTCAACGGATTTTCGTCAAATGATCCCCATCAAACCTTTCAGTACATCTTATAATTGACATAAAGAGTTTTGAAGAATTAACAACTCCCTTCTACTTTAATCAGTAAACTAAGACATCGCATCGCTAAATTGAGCTTATCTACATGGCGCCTTCAAAATTACAGTGTGTATTTTGAAAATTTACTTATTAATACAGCTTGCGGTAACTGTTATCTTAAACGTTTATGTCGAATATATTAACGATTAACATTTTGGGAGTAACACGACTTCCTTAAATTTACATGCAAAAGTTGTTACACGTGAGCGCTTTTCCGTTTGATTTAACAGGGTTTGTTGACAGGACGTGATTTACCACATTTCCAGCACTCATTAAATAAGTCTTTAAAATCGCAGTGTTTTTACGTTGTTAATGAAAAAGAGCTTATAAACGCAAAATGCTCAAGACGCGTAAACATTTTTCTTGGATATTTTGAGTAAGAGGGAAGATTAACTGATATTTGCCGTACGAGCTCAGTGATCAGACACACTCAAAAATATCACAGTTATATTGAACTAAAGAGTTTACTTTAGGTAATGATTTATCACATGATCCTGTAGTTACGATCATTAAGTTGTATTTTTGCGTCCAAAAAGCAGCATCCAAGAGCTGAGGATTGGATCAACCACGGCATCATGCCGGAGCGCCTCACTGTAATCTTCACGACAAGAACAAAACACGCCGTCGCGCGGAAAGAAATCAGGGAACAGTAGGGCTGCGTGTTGCTGTTTCATTTTCCGACGGACAGATTTAGTCAGAGCTGTTTCTTCACAAGATTCCTTTTTATCTCTTACTGCTGATTTGGATTTCCCGGTATCTGTTGAAAGTGACAATTTCCAAGTTTTAGCACCTACCACACGGTTATGAATTGATGGCTGTCTGGTGAATTCACAACTGTCAGGTTGGTGATATACGATCGAAGGCGGAAAACGTTTTTCGTCGGAAATGCACAATTTGCCACGTTTGCCGGCATCTGATTCTGAATCTAACAGTACTTTTTTCTCTTGGTCAAAAGCAATCATGTTTCTTGATATCACATCCTCCATGGAATACTTGGTTTAGGGTCATCTTACATATGGCAAAAAAGTCACGTTTTCAGACCGTATATGCTTTTACGGAGGTGCTTCAGGTGCTTATTCAAAAGTAATGCACATTAACGTTAAAAACCAATGACAAGAGCAACGCAATTAAGATAACTTATCTGTACATCACACGTGTTTGCAAGACAAAAGACAGAGCCGATCCACGTTTCTATAAAAATCAAAATATCTAGGGCAAGTTTTACGTTATCCAAGCAAAATACGCATGCGTCGGTAACAGCTTGCCGTAATGTTTTTAAATGTACCACACCAAGAACATGTGACCTAATTGAAATCTCTCCTGGTTTGTCGTCTCCCATAATCCTGCGTCTTTGTTGAATATATATGCAAAAGTTGTTAAGTGTTAGCACTTTTATATTTGATTTAATCGACTTTCTGGACACGCTGTTATTTATTTATTCTTATTTACACTCATTAAATAATTTTTTTTAAAAAAATTGCAGTGTTCTTAGATTTCAGTGAAAAGTGAGTTATAAACATGGTGCGGTTAATATTTTCCTCGGAAAATTTAAGCACGAAAAAAGTATGACCTGTGATTCTCTCATGATCAGTTGAGATACTTAATAATATCAGAATTACACCGGAATTAAGAAGTTTACTTTGGGCAGTGATTCAACGCGTTTACTGATATTGTATCTGGAATTCCTGAAAATTAACTTGCTTTTTTGTGTCCAAAAAAAAGCATCCAAGAGGCTAGAAATGGATCAACCTGGGCATCGTGTCGGAGCACCTCAATAAAATCTTCACGACGAGAACAAACCACACCGTCGAGCGGGAAAAATTCAGGGAACAGCACCGCAGCGTGTTCGTGTTCAGTCTTCGTCCGACCAGATTTAGACAGAGATATTTCTTCACGGGATTCATTTTTATCATCACGTACCGTTAATTTGGAGTTTGCGTTCCTTAGAAGTGCGAAAGTCCATTTTTTATACCTACCGAAAGGTTATCATTTGATGGCTGTCTGATTAATTCGTAATTGTCAGGCTGATGATATCCGACCGGAATTCGAAAGCGGCGTTGTTCTTCGGCAATACCCAATTTTCCTTGATCGGGCGGGCGTAACTGGTTCAGAATCTAACACAACTTTTCTGGCCTGGTTAAAAGCTGTAATCATCATTTTTTACGACCTCCACTGAATGTTTGATTTAATGTCAGGTTAAATATAGCAAAAAAGTCACGTTTTTCGACTGTGTTTCATACCACCTGCCTGTATAAGCTATTATAGTGGTGCTTCGGGCACTTGTTAAGAAGTATTATAAAATAACTGAGATAGTACGCGTGATCTGATTGGTCAAAAACCTATGGTTTATTATGCCGGTAAACCCATAGAAATAGGCATCCGGACCACGAGCCATAAACAAAACTGGCTTAATTGATCTGCAAACAACGATTTTAGAAAGGCTAAAAAACAGAACTAGTTACTTGCCCAGCCCTTCTTAATATTAAAAGCGTTGGTTTCCACATTTTATTACTGAGCGTCACAATTCGCTACTGCCATAGCTTTAGGAGTTATAAAGTACAAAGCTGGAAAACGGTTTACATTTCACGACGATGCCAAATTGCAGAGAAAGACAACAACTGTGTGAATTTCTGGTGTAGAAAGTCTCCAGGAAAACTTAACCATGTGCCAACCAGCAACAAAACGGATAGTTTTAGCATTCTTGATTTATTTTATGTCAAAATTAAATTCCTTAATGAAAGAAATTGTTCCAAAAAGAGATCTCTGATCAAGATATGGTAGAAAATCGGCCGCCGTAGGTTGTAAACAAGCTGCCAACGATGGTGAAAGATGTCAGAGTTTCGGGCTGGTTTTTTCCAACATTTGCACAAATTATTCGGTGATATCGATGCCATAACCTACCTCAAACCACCTGACTTCACGAATCGACAAATATTAACGCCAATATGTGGCTACGGCAAAGAAACCTTTCTCCACCACTGACATATTTCCATCGGTCGCTGTACGTGCATATAAAGTTACATGCTACAACTTCGCAAATGCAGCCACGTCGTTACCGCAGCATTTCCTGATCATAATAACGTCCACAAAACAGATCTTAAACCACTGCGGCTTGTAAAAAGTGAATGAAGTCCTCCATTACAATAGCTGTCAGTTCTGTCTGTAACAACGAAATTCTTACGGATCGACTCAATAAAATACGGCTGCGTACAGTCTGATGTTCAATTAATTTCTACTTCTGTAGTAAACAAACCATGAAAGCATTCTTTCATTGTACGTTCGCATGAATATGTGTTGACTTTTCCTATAAAACAGCTTTCATAAGTTATCATGTAATGAGCGCAAAAACTCGTGTTTTGAAGTGCTGCTGTTTGTTGTTTTGAGAAAGTTCAACGCTATTAATTCGTGAGTCATGATTGGCTTATGATGACTTTAGAGAGAAGACGTGACTTGATCACGGTACTAGAACCATAAATTTTACCTAGAAGACTCCATTCTACTAAAAGTTATTTTATAAAAGCAATAGACCACACTTTCTATGGGTTTACCGGCGTGATAACCCACTTGGGATGATGGGAGAACACTCGAAAAGCTTGTAAATCACTCGCCTTCGGCTCGTGATTTACAAGCTTTTCTCGTGTTCTCCCAACATCCCGCGTGGGTTATCACGCCGGTAAACCCATAGAAAGTGTGGTCTATTGCTTAAATAAACATAAACTTTAAACTGCAGTCACGTGATGTGGTTAAGATGGACGGCCGTGTGTTTAAGTGCTCCGCGTAACATTTCGTAAATTTCTGATGTTTAAGTGTTCCTTCTGCTTTTTTCTATTTGTTTTGTTATCTTGTTTCGTGTGTCACATTATGCCTGAGTCTATTGCCAACCTAAAGAGAGAAAATAACGATCTCAAATCTAAAGTTTCAACGTTAACGGAGGAGATTTCAAGACTAAAAGACTTATTTCAACAACAAAGCAGCAGTGCCGCCCCTTCTGCTAAAGAAAAATCTCACAGCCTTGAATTCCTAAGCAAGTAAAAAAATAAAGGAATTATTACTAAATTTTTTGCGGTCAGAAGATGACTATGTCGAAGTCTCCCGTCTTATTAAGTTATTTAATACTTTAGGTTAGCCTCTCTTCGTAATCGTTATGTACATGCCTTGTTTTATGTTAGTTTAAATTCTATTTACTGTATTGTAGTGTCTTCACTGTTATTTAGTCCATCTATATATAAATCTTGTTTTGTAAATTGTGTTCAGCTCCACCCGCCTCGATTAGTTCATAAGCTATTTGAGGGTGGGAAAGTAATGTAATTAGTTATTTTCCAATTTTCAATAAAATTTGTTGTTGTTTGTTGTTGTTGTTGTTATAACCAATGACAAGTTCGGTACTATTAAAGTTAAAACACATCTATACAATTCACGTGTTTGTAGACAAAAAAACACGTTTTCGGACAAATAAATACAATTAAGGGTCAAAATTGTGGAATTGCTAACCTCGGCAGAGTTCAAATGTTAAGTAAATGTTTTAATAACAGAGCTTTTGGAAAACGATGTAGAATTACCTAAGTTTGTAAATAACCATCTAGAAATTGAGGAATAATGTTATCTTTGTCAAAGGAAAGAAGTCACTTTTGTATTCTTCTTGGTTTTTGTTTTTGCTTGTTTTTCCGCTTCTTGTTCAGTTTATGCCTCGAGAACTTTCATCTATTGATATAAAAATCACTTAATTCTCTTCCAGTATTTGTCGATCATATGTTATGTATTTTCGTCTTATTTTTAATAGTTCTGGGGTATGTCCAGTGGCCTTGCAATTCTTCAGACCCTCTGATTTAATTGTAGCCCTATGGATCGCAGTTCTTTTGTTTTCGGGCTAGGTTTCATTCATTGGTTAATTTTGTTTGTTTATTGTTTTCCCAACCAATCCCGTGAGGTCTTCCGAGAGCTGCAAGATCGCCCACCATGCATGAGTATGTTGCGTTTAATTTACAGTGAAACTTCTATTAACCGGACACCCTCTATTAAGCGGACACTAAGCCTGGTCCCGAAACGAAGGTCTGATATTTTCCTTTATAACGAACCCCTATTCCACGGACACCTCTGTTAAGCGAAAACGGGCACTAAAATAAGTTGTATTTGGTTAATTTCTATGGTTAAAAACCTCTATTAAGCTCTATTTTTATACTTATATTATTTTGAATACTGTAACCGTTTATTCTATTCTCACTTGCCGTCGCCGTCGGAGTTGTTCCTTTCGTAAACGGTCGCTGCCATTTGTAAGACCCTTAGAAAATTTTTGACCTGTTATTGAGGGTATTTCTATTAAAAATGAAGAAAATCACAAAGCAAGGCTGAACCGGGACCTCGAATCCCGGCCTTTCGTATCCTAATCTCTCTCCCTTACCACTACACTAATACACTTAGAAAGTGAATTCACATTCTTCAGTCTTTATCACGCCGTTATTCCTACCCATTTCCTTTATCAAAAGTAGGCGAATCCAAATTCAGAAACAGAAATAATATTTCGTCGTGGCATGCTTTCGTCCTCCATGAAATGTCAAATTAGGCAATTTCACGTCGTAGTCATGCAAAAAAGGCGAAAAAATCTAAAAAAATAAAGTGTAATGCACGTACAAAGTTGTTGTTTTGCCTTCTAAACCTATTGTTTGTTTGTTTGTTTGTGTTTTTGTTTTACGTTCTCCTTGCTATGGCGTCGTCAGATCTTCAAGTCCCTAGTAACGGCGCCGGGTGTTATGTGCTCGCGATGCTTCCCCCAAATTCAAGCACTGTACTACTGGTTTGAAAATATAATTGAAGGCAAATACAGTGGCGTTTCTTAATGTAACATTGCTCTTGTTTAGGTAAAACTTTTTTCTAATGTTTTATCTTCCTCTGCTTTGTTTTCTATTTTCTTTTTGTTTTAAGGTACGCAAGTAAAGGTAACTGCGCTCTTGCAACGGCATGGTAGCGCAATGTGATGCTGAAAACGATACCCAAGCCACCCGTTTTTTGGATGTCACGCAACGTTCCACCAACGTTCTTTTGAGGGAACGTTTCGTGACATCCAAAAAGCGGCTGCGAGTGACACTAAAGTCAGTGCTGTTCCTTGATTTTCCAATAATATGCATTGTTTATTACAGACCTACCCTGCCCAGACTATAGTCGTTGCCCTACCCCCCCCCCCCCCCAAGGCAGAGTAAGGACTATAGGAAACATGGGCTTCGACTAAATAAACGTTTAATTTTTGTGTAATAAAGTAGATTACTCATAATGAAGTAGTCTTTTGTCGTTTCTGGTCAATTATGCCCGTATATTTCTTGTAGAAAAGAATAGAAACACCCTCTGTTTTGATTTAGAAGTCGATAGGCATTCTTCAAGCCTTTACAACCTGGCGTTCTGTTCAAATTCCTGGGCGCGGGCGCTAAGCGTGTGGAGAATATTCTCCTAAAACCCCCTGGGGTATTTCCAAACTCAATCAATGACGTTGAGCTGGTAGGAAATTAGTATGCCAATCTCCTTAAAAGGAAGCAAAGGGTGCCCACTTCTGGGGGTCTTATGTATTACATTATCCGTGACACCGAGATGTGACGTCCGAGTAAGGTCCTGGGAATGGGTTGAATGTTGTTTAGTGACGTCACGAATACGCACATGCGTGGACGAGAGAAAAAGCAATGACTGTGTAATTGTCTATGCAAAATACAAATCCCGTTGCTGTTATACGGTAATTAAGAGATCATCATTAAATTAAGGAAACATGAATATAAAGATCACAAAAAGTAATGCGACGCTTTAAAATTAATTATATTCATAAAGGTCAGAAACCCTGAAATGTCTCCAGTTTACATACAAAAATCAGAAAAGAATGTTTTAAATTTACATAAAATTAAGCAAAGAATAACGATCAGATTATTCGACTGTATTCAACTAGAACGTCAACCAATACAAAAATGTGTAATCGGCTCCTTGAACAAATTTGTCGTCTTAAATAACAGTGATGTCCAGTGTCAACAGCTGTGCAATTATTATTCAAACCGGGCACCGAACATTTTTAACCAAGAAAAAACCATTGGATCAGAACAGTACTTGTGCAAGTGCGTTAAGTCGGTTGTCTGAGCCAGTCTTGCTTTTGAGCTGGATTGAAAAAACTCAGGAAAAAGATACTCCACCCGCTTTTGAACAACATCCGCAAAGTGTCCCTGGCACTGAATGGACAGCGCCCTCGAGTTCTGAGGTGTTTCACGTACGTACTTCGGGAAGGAAGCTTCTTGACATTGCTTACAACAGTATTCTACGCAGGAAATGTCCATTGTTGAAGCGAATTGCACTTTTCTCTGCTGAATATTGCCACATGACGCCGACATACTTAGTTAATTCCGTTGAATGTCGTTTTTGGTTGAAGAACTTTTTGACTTAACCGTTAGCGCGTTTAAGGTCTTGCACCGTACACTCCAGCTCACTGAAGAACGTTTGCCTAGTTGAACCGCTTTCCAGCCTTATAGCTTAATGTATCGTTTGCCTCTGACGTCGTGTGATATTATCTCCATCATTCACTATCCCGCATCGAAGTATTTGCATCATTATAAAGGCTTTTAAGTAGTTCGCCGCCGTGGGATCAATGGTTATTACCGGTGCCGCACGCAACAAGACTTACACCTATTAAAATGGCTAAAATAACTCAAAATGTTCAATATATTACAATAATAAAGAGCTTACGCTTAGCAATTGAATTAGAACATGCTATACTAAACAGGAACTAGGGCGAAGTAATTGTTGTCATCCATTTACATTTGATTCTAAAATAACATTATATTATTATATTGCGGTTTCCAGAAAACACAGCCTATTTATCTTATTTTGATATTCGAATCATTTCTAACGTCCCGAAATTTCTATCACCATAGGAGCCATTAGTTATTGATCATTTTCGTAGAAAAAATTTGATTATAATTCGCGATACTTTGAAACGTTTAAAAAATTACAGTAGCGAGCTTCTCCGCACAAAACGATTTTTCTTTTATTATTATTAATATATATTTTTTTAAGATAAACTACTCCATATTGTGGAATGATGATGAGCTAATAGTTCTTTTTAGTTTTCTCAGAATACGTTCTGCACTACACCTAGAATATTCTCGATCATGAATAAAAACCACAGGTAAATAACATTCCGAATAACAAATGGTTAATTTATAACTCCCGTGCGTCGAAAAAAGGTATAAAAGCAATTCAAATGGTACGGAAAATCTGATGCCGTTTTTTTAAAAAATAAAATCTCGAAAGTCGCAGAAAGGTTTGCTAAGTATATGTAACTAAGGTCTAGGCGGTCTGATTGACCATCGCAAAAGTCAAGCTGCATGCCTCGCACGCGTCTTGCGGCGTAGATCCAGCAAAAAAAACCTAACCGGGAGAGAGAGTCACCGCAACCCGAGTGCCTAACTCTGTTGATTTGGACGGTAGCCTGTGAGAGAGTGGATGACCTCAGAAACCAGGAAAGCTTAAACTTTTAACGCCTAGTAACAGTGCGATTTTAAACAACTGATAAAATTGATCTGATTTGAGCAGAGCCCTGTTGCGTAATATTTCCAACAAGAGAAGGCCGTTTTAACTATAGGACAGTAAAAAAGGTATTTGGAAGGAATTTTTAGAGCAAAAGTATTAAAATTCTGTAATGCTTTGCAATAGTATTTTATGACGCTCGTGAACACTATGCAAATTTTTTCCAACGTTCTAACTGGACTGTCAGTCTAAATTCTGCGTTTAAAGCTTTATTACTAGCTTTTTTCCCGCTGGAAACAATACGGATGTTACAAAGTCGCTCTTCTGACATTTGCTTCGGATTCTGCATTGTTTATGGCCCGAATTTTCAAATAAACCGCCCTCGTGTCTCGCCTAATCACTTTAGAAACCGTGATGTACATGGATTTAGAATCAAATGCAAAGTTTCCAACGCCTTGCAATGGTTTTGGATAGCTTTGATTTTTCATGAACTGAGAAGACGAAAGTTTGCAGCTTTCTTTACCGCCAAAACGTACATGTAACAATGATGTAACGTTTATTCCGCTCTGTTTATTCAAGTTACCATTGATTCAGACTGTCCGATAGATGATATTAAACAGCCCCCCTAGAATGTTCGACCAATGATAGCCCGCTGTCAGTTATCATCCGAAAACTTAAATAGCAGGCTTTGAATTGATTTAAAAGTTACCCCCCAGTGGTAAACGACGATGTAATATACCCTAAATCTCAACCTACATATGAGGAACAAAAAAATCTATCGTTAGGCTAGGCTCGACAAGATTTTTCCAGATTCGTGAAGAATCCGGAACATTTCGGTATTTGACTCGTTTTGCCGTTTACACGCAGGTACGCTTTATGCATGAACCCGAAATAAATACGTCCCTGTTTGGTCGCAAGTCCGGAGATTTTGAAATCAGGTATCTATGCTTGATTAAAACGTGAGGTCTATGTAGCCCAATGAATGTTCTCGGATTAACTGATCTGTGTAAACCATAACTGCAATAAATTCTGAAGCATGAATTATGAATCCGTAAAAATCTCCGCTCCTCAAGTGTAAAGCTAACCTGAGGCGCAAACGGGGGTCCAGGGACGCTTTCCATTTCAGATTGATTCAGTAATCGAACATAATCGAACAAGGAAATTTTCAGTGAGTTCGATTAACGAATTAATCGAACTTAATCGAATTAATCGAACCTAATCGAACTCAGTCCGGTGAATTGAATTCGTTTGGGTTCGGAAATTGAACACAATCGAACAGAATCCATGAAACACGTTCGATTGCCGGCTCGGAAATTAGGGGCTGGATGCAACTGACCAGGGAGTTGAATTCTGGTACAGCTACAAAACCATCTTATCAGAGACCTCTTTCGTTTACAACTCGAAAAGCACGCCCTTTCTCGCCAATTTTCTTTAACATCTCGAATTTTTCGTTGTCCTCCACGTCACCGACGTGAAATCGGTACTCTTGGTACCCTTTGACAACGCATTTCATCCTTACAAGCTCCATAATTTCCAAAGCAGAATTTTGACACGTGTTCAAGGTGTTAGCTACACTGAGCCCCAAGACTGTACTATATTCTTTGGTTTCAACGGAGGTTTCATTTTACCAATCAAGAGTTCGGAAATCAAACGTTTGATTGTATTCAGATTACCCCCAATTTTTTGGCAAGTTCGATTACGTTCGATCGACGAACCAATCGAACTCAATCCATGGATTGAGTTGGATTTAGTTCGATTAAAATTCCGTTCGATTTTTTTCTTTTAGCTACGCCGGGTAACTTAATAGTGTCCTTACTGAAAAACCAAGGAAGGAAGATTCGTGTAGTAATTCCGCTGAAGTTACTGTAAGCCTTCAACAACAAGTTCCTCGCTCAGTCGACAGCTGCTTGGCTCCACGTAAGGTAGGCCAAGAAAGTCTTAGTTTGTGGATTCTACGCCGTGGATTCCGGATTCTAGGTACTCGATTCCGGATTCGTTGTTAGTGGAATCTGGATTCCAGATTCCAGTGAATAGCGGGACTCCTAATTCCTTGAGATGAATCTCCGATTTCAAAGCCCCCTATTCCGGATTCCACAAGCAAAAATTTCCCCGATTCCAGAATACCGATTCCCTTATATTGCACGAGCTTCTTGTGTCATGATCCTTCCAGTTTTTCTGCAGCGTGGACTGTATTAGTTTTTCTACGGAAAAACTAAACTCGCGGCTAGTAAGAAATGTCCACACACCCGTTCGAGGCCTTTATAACGTGGATTGCAAGGGATGTATTGTGTCCTCCTGGCAGCAAAAATACGAGATGATACTGCAAGGAAGAAAAACACACGGTTGGGCACAAATTTGTTAAGGCATTTTTTTTGTCTTTATTGTTAGTTTTGATTTTTTATTTTTTGAACGTAAATATAAGACAAAAGCCATTTCAAAAACTTCGAATTGCTAAGGAGTTGAGAGGTTTGAACCGCAGGCGTAGATTCCAATAGCCTCTGGTTGTTCAAGATGATACCAAAATATCTTGTCACGTGGCATGCAAAAAACGGTTACATTTTGAGGTAGCTCGGTACGATTTCGTCCCAGCATGTTCGTTGTAATCTGAAAAATCCCACTTTAACGAGCATTTGATAGTGCAGGGCAACCGATACCGGCAGATTTTAGGACTTTCTTAAGCCACCATTTCGTTATGCTTCGAGTAGTCCCTTGTTTTTCATGGAAAGTAGAGCGAGCGACACACGTGAGCAAGCGTAATTGGCTACCCGAGTGGTGAGGCGTCTTGCGCGAGATAAAACCTTCTTACTTTGTCCCAGAGCCTGACTTCGTCTCTTTGCGCGCGCTTGCGTACCTCACTGTCTAGGCTTTTGTACATAACGCTACGTAACCATTTTTTCAAGCTTTTTAGTGAGGTAAAAGCATTAGGCATTATTCAAGCATTTGAGAATAATTTTCTTGGAAAATTATTATTTTTCAGGGAAAATGGACGCTTCAAGTCAAAATTCCAAAAAAATTCAGATGCCACGCTAATACAGCCGTTTAAAGGATTAATTTTTGCTGTGTTAAAACCATTAACTTTTGTATACGTTGTTGTTATACCAGGTACTGTATGTGTGTTTGTTAGCATTAAAATTAATGAAAAAAGCCTCTGTTTGATGGACTTTATCGGGCATTTTTGTGACTTTATTGGGCGAGACCAAGCATTATAGTGAGGAAAATGGAGCATCAAGGTGTTGTAGAACATTTTAGAAGGCATCGCAGGGAAACAAAAGCAAAATGTACAAAAGCCTATCGCTGGCGTATGTCGTTTGCTCTCCAGAATGCTGTTTGAATAGCACGTGAAAAGAACAGTATATCATAGATTCACAGCTAAATCTCTGCACGTGCACCTGTTCGAGTCAGCACGAGACCTTTTGTACACCAACAGCAACCACGCGTCTTCCCAAAGCAAACTGAAAAGATGATAGGGACTTTACAATCCGACGACGCGATGGCAGCGAAAACGTCGGTTAAAAAGTGAATCTACGTTCTTGCAGTCCTTATCGCGATTATTCCTACCCATTAACTTTAACGAAAGTAGGCGAACGCTCCTGGAGTTGAATTCCTAAAATCCCTCTCCAATTTCAGAAAGAGCAAAAAATTTCGTCGTCGCTTGTTTACCTCCTCCATGAAATGTCACGTCGTAGTCATGCAAAAAAGGCAAAGAAATGTACAAAAGAGTTTGATGTACGTGCAAAGTTGTTGTTTTGCCTTCTAAAACCTTTTTTTTTTACGTTCTCGTTGCCATCGCGTAGTCGATTGTAAAGTCCCCATTTCCAGATTAAAACTAGCCTCCCACGCAGACGTTTTTAGGGGAGCTCGTTTTTCAAATTTGTGGGGAGTGATGAAAAACGAGCTCCCCTAAAAAAGCCTGCTTGGCAGGCTAGACTCGCTGTAGGCATTATTTCTCAGTAAAAAAAAAACAAGATCTACAAACTCCTTTCAGCAAGATTTAGTGTATTCACAAGGTCTTACAGGGAGTGAAGTACGATCTTGAATCGAAAAATGATTCGAAGACTGGTTTCGCGGCTTGTTCAGTAATTGCTGATTCATGCGTTAAAGCGCTTCAAAAGCGAGCCAAAATAAAAAATAAAAGAAGACGTAAACGACGAAAATTTGTGTGTAAAACAACTGCGCGTTTAACGATACATCTTCCTTGAAAACGACTGGTAATATTCAATTGGAAAACAATTTGAAATAACGCGGAAAAAAACAAACGACGTTTTGGTGTCATCATGACGCCTTTTTTAAGTCAAAAAGTGTCAAAAGTGGCTGATAGATAAACAGTCCGAAATAGTTTGCCGTTAAGATTAGCATAGATAAAAAACATGCAATTAAAGTCACACATTCCAAATAATGTAGTGATCAGAGTGTGATTGGACAATAAGACGAGGTGCCTGTTCACTAATAAGCAACATTTCATGTCAAACTAAACAATCGAACTTGTTTTTACACTTTTTAAGGACGGAAAACTATTTTTCTCGGTTAATATTACCCCAATATTCATCTACCAGACACTTTTTGAACTTTAAAATAGTGTCACGATGATTCCATAACGTCGCTCGATTTTATCCGCGTTATTTTTTACTTGCTTTTGTATTTACAAAAACTTTTACGTAATAGGATTATAAAAACAATTGTCCCCTGAAATTTGATGCTATTCAGTTTACGGGTATATTTCAGATAATTTAGCTACTTGTTAAAGCCAGGAAACTGAATACTCAACTATACAAATTGATCGGCATCGCAGCGAATCGTAAAGTCTCGTCCGTTTGAGGTACATAATTTTTTTGTCGTGTTTTTGATGCATTTATATCTGTTGATAACAACTCTGGGATTTTTTTCTTGCTTTGCGGGATATAAGGCTTCTCTATGAGAAGCAATTGTGTTTTTCGCCAGTATTAGAATAATTCTAATACTGGCAAAAAACACAATTATTGTATGCAGTGTGGTGAATTTTTAGAGCTAACATCATGGTCGACTTATATTTTGTCAGCAACAACTTAGTCGGTTTTAAGTGCATCAAAATATTAACTGAACAACACAAATCCTTTTTATGTCAGGCACAATGAATAACACTTTACAGAGTCCGAAGACTCGTGTATCCACCAGCTGTTACCACGTGGCACGTGTAAAGGAAAGTAACCCAGTAATGTCGCACGTGAGCTCAAAGACACAACTGTTTCAGAGGAGTGATCGTCGCAAGCACTGTAAGCCCAGCAGCCAAATGAACCATGTTGAAGACTTATTTCCAGAGTTTTTTAACCGCAAGAGCGACAACACTTTGGCTTGTTCAGTAATTGCTGATTCATGCGTTAAGGCGCTTCAAAAGCTAGCCAAAATAAAAAATAAAAGAAGACATAAACGACGAAAATTTGTGTGTAAAACAACTGCGCATTTAACGATACATCTTCCTTGAAAACGACTGGTAGTTCAATTAGAAAACAATTTGAAATAACGCGGAAAAAAACAAACGACGTTTTGGTGTCATCATGACGCCTTTTTTAAGTTCAAAAAGTGTCAAAAATCGTTGATAGATAAACAGTCCGAAATAGTTTGCCGTTAAGATTAGCATAGAAAAAAAAACATGCAATTAAAGTCACACATTCCCAATGATGTAGTAATCATTCCAAATAATGTAGTGATCAGAGTGATTGGACAATAAGGCGAGGTGCCAGTTCCCTAATAAGCAACATTTCATGTAACACTAAACAATCGAACTTGTTTTTACACTTTTTAAGGACGGAAAACTATTTTTCTCGGTTAATATTATCCCAATATTCATCTACCAGACCGTCACTTTTTGAACTTTAAAATGGTGTCACGATGATTCCAAAACGTCGCTCGATTTTATCCGCGTTATTTTTTACTTGCTTTTGTATTTACAAAAACTTTTACGTAATAGGATTATAAAAACAATTGGCTCCTGAAATTTGATGCTATTTAGTTTACGGTTATATTTCACATAATTAGCTACTTGTTAAAGCCAGCAAACTGAATACTCAACTATACACATTGACCGGCACCGCAGCGCATCTACGTACCAAATTTCTCGTCCGTTTGAGGTACATAATTTTTTTGTTGTGTTTCTGATGCATTTATATCTATTGATAACAACTGGGATTTTTTTTCTTGCTTAGCGGGATATAAGGCTGCTCTCTCTATGAGAAGCAATTGTGCTTTTAGCCAGTATTAGAATAATTCTAATACTGGCAAAAAACACAATTATTGTATGCAGTGTGGTGAATTTTTAGAGCTAACTTCATGGTCGACTTATATTTTGTCAGCAACAACTTAGTCGGTTTTAAGTGCATCAAAATATTAACTGAACATCACAAATCCTTTTTATGTCAGGCACAATGAATAACACTTTACAGAGTCCGAAGACTCGTGTATCCACCAGCTGTTACCACGTGGCACGTGTAAAGGAAAGTAACCCAGTAATGTCGCACGTGAGCTCAAAGACACAACTGTTTCAGAGGAGTGATCGTCGCAAGCACTGTAAGCCCAGCAGCCAAATGAACCATGTTGAAGACTTATTTCCAGAGTTTTTTAACCGCAAGAACGACAACACTTTGAATCGAAGCTTCAAGATGAATCGCGATCCGGATGAAGGGCAAAAAGAGCCACTTGTTCGATTTTTGCTGACGTTATATGGTGGTGATTCACAACATTAGACTTCGCTAGTTTTATCTCTTTTTACGCAAGCAACGCCAGAACGATACTACTGTACTGAAGGTGTCAATCTCTTAATTTTACCCAAACTGAGAGACAGTTTTAATGAGAGCCGGGGTTTCATCAACGATACCTTTTTCTTAATCGTTGACGAAAAAGTGAATCGAAAATAAGA
This sequence comes from Porites lutea, assembly GCF_958299795.1. Classification (NCBI taxonomy): domain Eukaryota; kingdom Metazoa; phylum Cnidaria; class Anthozoa; order Scleractinia; family Poritidae; genus Porites; species Porites lutea. Next base: position 6,753,219 of record NC_133202.1, on the reverse strand, counting down.
CGACTATCTAAGCTTATCTAATGCACTCTGTAAAAAACAACTTTAAGATCGAGTATCATTAAACTAAGCGATTACAAAAACCAGTCTGTAAAACAAATTTATTTTTGTTTGTTTACTGACGTAACTACATTGGCTCTGACGTTTTATTAATTGTTTCTTTTTTAACTTAAAAATTAAAATGATACTCAACAATTAAATTGATGGTATGACTAGTGATCGACTGCCAGCCAGTAGGAAAGAATACTGAAAACTTGAAATAAATCTCTTATTCTTGTCGTTTACGTTGTTTCACTTTTCAGGGTAAAATAAAGTTTATGCGCGCGGCACTGCTTGTGCGCGCTTACAGTGCCAGCGGAGCGCGGCTTCCACATGTTGCTCCGTAACAATGACCACTCACTGAAGGGAAGCGCGGCGCGGTCGTCTTTTCATCGGGTACAACTTTGTTGAAGACGGATTTTCGTCATTACGCGCATTTACATACTTGGGAAAATTAATTTCTAAGGGTGACTTTATACACTGACGTAAATAAAACTTTAGACAATGAATGAGGAGCTCAAACAGACGTAAATAGTTGAGGGCTGTTTATTCTCTCACGTATAAGGCGGTTCCTTCTTCTGTATGTAGTTACGCGTGAGCACGGATGTGGATTGAATTTACTTAAGACATGAAAAATAAAAACAAAAATTTTCCAATTTGTGATACCTGAGATTTTTGTCAAGCATTTGTTGGTCCATGTGAGTACGTACAGAAATTGGAACTCACGCGACTCTTTCACCTCTATCGTGATTAGCAACATCCCGTGTGCAACCATAATTCCATAGTACAGGTTAAGCCTTTAATCATTATGCTTAAAAAACAATTTTTGCCAGAAATGGGTATTTGACGCTTTCAATGTCCTTGTAAACTGCCTGAAATGAGAAAGACAAACAAACAAGGCAGCAATTTTTCATTCTCTCCGCAACAAACAGATAACACGTCGTCCTCTCCCTTGGAATTATTGTTAGTATTATTATTATTATTATTATTATTATTATCATTATTATTATTATTATTATTATTATTATTATTATCATTATTATTATTATTATTATTATTGTTATTATTATTATTATTGGCTAGCTTACCAACTCTTTTCAATTTCCTCATCCAAGATGACAACAGAGCAATCCAGGGATTAATGATTGATTGCTTGCCCAGCAATACAGTAAACACCCGCATATAAGAACACACGATTTCGGAGGTCAGGCTGATTGAGTTCTTATTTACCGCGTGCTTAATGATAAATCAGCCTCAAAATGTTCTTAAAATGTTCTTAAATTTTTATTTAGTAATACTATCCAAAACATGTTGCAAGAGGTATATTTAGCATATTTTAGGAAAATAAAATAAATAATTATTCTGTAATTTGATTATATTAACAAATGAAGTTATCTGACAGCAAACATAAACTTAAATGTTTTGTAATTATGACACTTTTTCCATTTTATAAGAACATGTTACAATTTTCAGGCTGATCTTGTTCTTATTAAAATGGGGCTTTATTGGCCAAATTTCAGCCTGGTGTTCTTAATCCATCTGTTCTCTGTACACGTGATTTAGGGACGGACCATTAGAAAAGTTATGGGGGGGAGGGAAATTTTCGAGCCACAGGAATTTTTTTTTGGTTATCAAATTCCTTGTATGAATTTTTTTTAGGCTAAAGTATGAATATTTTTTAGCATTAACTGGCGTGCATGGTTTGTTTTTTCATTTAATTTTCTCTTGCGCGAATATATTTTTTTGTACTTCGCCCCCCCCCCCCCCCCCCATAAGTTTTCTAATGGTCCGTCCCTTAATAGTTGGGGGTGGAGGCAGGGGAGGGGAGGGTAGTGTCTAAAACATTTTGAGTCTTCCTTGATAATAAATATAAACATTTTACACCCCTCTGAGAAAGTCAATAGTTTTCGCTCCCTCTCTCAACTCTACCTTGAAGTTCCCAGAAAGAAGCGACCCTTCGAAAGTAGCGATAAAAATTCACAGGTGTTAGCAAATGCCAAAAGTAGCGACTTCCAAAGAAATTTTCCTTCTTGCTAGATATAAGGGAAATTAAGGCACTGTTACTACAAGCTTTACCAAACTGATCCAAGATTTATTTTTAACGTTTATAATGATCTTTGACATTCCTTTATGTACCGTCGAAAGGTACATTACATCTTTTTTTTTTCGTCTGTGAATATCCACACCGTAATCAAACATTTCTTTTGAATATTCATTTAAAAAGCAATAACATGAAATAAGTTTCTCCAAATATACAGAGTGGATGTTTTCACAATTTTCGCGATATTATTATCGTAACTTCGTACGGCCCAATTTTACGATACACGTTAGCTACCTGAAAGTGGCAGCCCTCCGTAAGTAGCGATAAGAAAAGGCTGCTAAATCCGATGGTAACGATGGTCGTTGCTTTCGGAATTTAACGGTATGTCACGAGTTTTATATTTTTCTGTTTTAAGTCAATTCCGTGCTAAAGTTATATTTGGTGCCTTAACCTATACACAGATTTCCAGATGGATGTAAGTTTTTGTTATTGGTTTTATCTTTTAAGCCCCATGAAAACGGACGCAACATTGTTGGCCAACAGATCCCAACATTATTGGATGTTAGATGTTGCTTCCCGTTGTATACATGCATACATACATGCGCCTTATTAGGACTTTATTTGCATGGCTGATCTGCCCTATTTGCAATTGAGATACAAATGACTATACAATAGGTTTAAAAAGTATAGATAAAATAGTAAAAAAAATTGTAAAATAGGTAATGCTAAGAACTATCATAAAAAATGTGAATAATTATGTACAAAAATTGGGGAAAATATTAAATATATTTACATATTTGGAGAGTCTAAAAAAAACCTAATCCTTCGTACTGAGGTGAGCGGACACCTTGCACCTGAATGCCTTTGGATTCTTCATAGCTTTGATGTCTTTAGGAAGGGTGTTAAAAACCTTTGAGCTACGGAAAGCAAAGGACTGCTGACCTGTAGCCAATCTACATTTCGGTTGATCGAGGTCAGAGTCATATCTAGTAGGTCTTTTGCTGACGCTAAACCTTGAATTGAATAGAGTGGGTAGCGAAGGTGGTGATATATTATTTAATACATTGTGAACCACAACTACGTCGTTAAGGAAAAGTTTGTCGCGGACGTCGAGCCACCCAAGCGACTTGAGCTCCTTTGAAAAATGATCAAATTTCTTAAGCCCTAAAATAATCCTACAGGCAAAGTTTTGAATGAGCTGCAGTTTACGAGTGTTTCTCTCAGAGGTGTTACTCCACACTGTTGAACAATAAAAAAAAAAGCCTAGTGAAAACAAAAGCATTAATGGCAAGGTAGGATCAGTGTCTTTCTATCGAGCAAGTGTTTAATGCGGCTAATCTTAATTTATAGAGACAGATTGAAGACAACTTGGAAATATGCTCATCATAGGTTAGGTTGGAGTCAATCCACACCACCCGGTCCTTGACAACTGATGAGGGATAGATTTGTTTCCCTAACAGGTAGATAGGGGGTGGTGACAGAGCTCTTGTTAGATTTGGGACGCAGAGTTCGCACAGCACCACCTTGAAACTTCTTTGACGCCACTGTTAAAGGCATCCGAAGCCTCACTCACATTGCAAGTAGAAACTGATAAAAGAATCTTGTTGTCATACACATATCCCATCGTTTGACAGTTCTTAGGGACGGAGAGAAGCTCATTAACATAAAGCGTGAACAATACAGGGCCAAGAATTGACCCCTGGGCCACTCCCACCGATAATGGGAGGGGATCGGGCAGAACAGGACCTATCTTGACGATTTGAATACACGAAGAAAGATAGGATTCAAACCAGGTGTGAGCGGAGTCGGACACACCCAACCGACGCAGTTTCAATAATAGCAAATCATGCCGAACACTATTGAATGCCTCAGCAAAACCACGAAGGAAAAAACTTTCTTTTTCCCATGTTATTTAATAGTTGGTCAGTGTAATGTAACAGCGCACACCCTGTTGTAGCGTGTTGTCGGATGTTTTTTGGAGTTCTTGCACCTGTTTGCACACCACTGCCAACACGGGCGATACAACTTCCAACCTTGTTGGTCTAACGATGTTGGGAGTTGTTGCGCGCGTCCATTTGCAGATAGCTTTAGACGCGCAGCTTCTTAGTATTGTATTTGCTTTCGGGTACTTTTGGCATCTTTACTACCTTCTTGGCACCGACGTACATGCAATACCCCCTCCGTACTACAAGGGGGGGTGGATGAAACCCCTCCCCGGCGTTTTTGATATGTTGCGGTATTTTAAAACAATTTTGCCTTTAATGAAAAGCCTTTGATCTTCTTAACAAGATGAGGTATATTTTATGGGTGGTGGCGCTGCTGGAAGCCTCTGACGTCACGAACAATAGTCGCCATCTTGGCCGCAATCTTGGATTTTACCAAGAATTAGAAATCAGGTTAAAACGGCGAGAAATGGCAATTTTTTGTGCTTTACATGAAAAAATAAGACATAAATAAACACTTTGCATGATTTTAGCCACAATATTTACTTTTATTGTTGAAAGAAGTTGAAAAAAACATGTATTTTCATCCAAAATTGGCTTGACCACCTGCTACTAATGACGTCATATCTCGTAACCATAGCAACTGACCATCACTAAACTTGTCTCAAAATCTGCGTGAGGGATGAACGAACAGCTACTGAAAACGTCGGGTGCTGATGTTTTGTCCTTTAGGGAAAAACTCAGAAAAATCTTACCCCCCCCCCCCCATGTACGTCCGAGTTTTAAGCTACATAGTGCATTGAGTGCACACAAGAGACTATAAAGGGGACAAAGAAGGTATCCCCCATATACACCCTATTCCATAGGTAATTCGTCTCGAGTTATTTTTCACACCACAGATCTCAAGGGGGATTAGACAACAGCCAATCACATAGCGCGAATGTGTTCCGCGTGGATGACCCACGCTGAGAGCCACGCGTCCTTCACGAAATGACGCAGAACAAAATGGGGGAAGACGCGGAGAGCGATTTTGCTATTCCTTTTGTCGACGAAAACGACTACAGCGAGATTTCTGCGAAAGCTGTGTCAGCGAAACCGAAATTAAAAAAGAATCGCCCTTCCTCTCTTGTATAGAGCTAACAGTAGAGCAGGGAAATCCTTAACACACTGAATATTCTCTCAGGATCATTTATAATTTACAGTTTGAAGAGAGCAATTTCTGGTTTGATTGTTATTTTTTCAGTCTTTATAGCGATTATTCCTACCCACTTACTTTGTCAATTGTAGGCGAACCCTCCTAAAGCTGAATTTCAAGGGACCATATTCAAGCCTAGAAAGAGAAATAAAATTTTGTCGTTGCTTATTTACGTCCTCCATAAAACGCGAAATTAGGCATTTTCACGTCGTAGTCGTGCAAAAACGGGAAAGAAATGAACAAAAAAGTGTGTTGCACGTGCGAAGTTGTTGTTTTGCCAATTAAACCTATTGTTTTTTTGACGTTCTAGTTGTCGTTCGCGTCGTTGGATCTTAATAAACTCCCTAAATTGTACAAACGACCAGTTTCAATAGACCGGCGAAATTTCTCATTTTATTAAAGCACTGAGGTTACGACAACCTCGAGTTAAACTGATTTCACGGGTTGTCAAAGAGTCCAGCGATTCCTTTTTCCCAGGTGAGCGCCGACTCATTTCGTTTCAATATTCAGGAATGCTCTCGATCTTTTTACGCTTTCATTGCCTCTCGCCCGACATGTTTTGCACGGCGTTTGGTCATGCGAAACCTCCACGAAACATCCACGCCTCGCGCGAGGTAACTTTATCCCGATTCTAAAAAATAACTCGAGACGAATTACCTATGGAATAAGGTGTAATGGGGGATGCCCTCTCTGTCCCCTTTAGTCTCTTGGTGCACACTAGTTGTAGGCCTGGCTGATTTTCATTTCCACTCATTTTGAAAATTGAACGCATGACGAGTTCGCGCAAACCTCACCAACACTTTTAAGCCTACCCCAACAACTCATAATTTATTACAAGCGGTAGAGTGATCAAACCAAAAAATTGTGGGCCCGGGCCTACAGGTCTATGGGTTGCAGGCTACGCCCCTGACTGCACTCTTTTAATTTATTGGCTGCCACAGAATCATATTACCATTGTGTTGATGATGCTTTTTATTTCAAGAAAAAAGTTTGTTTATCCTTTTCAGTTATCCTTTACTAAACGATTTAAAGAAAAGACAAAAAAGTTAAACGTGAAATGTTTTTGTCAGGGACTGAGACTTTCTCACTCTCAAACTCGGGCACTTAGCGACCTCGATCGCGATTAAGCCACATTATTGCTTGCAGGTTTTTAGGCACGGCTTTCATTTTTTTTAATTTTTATTCAATTAGGTCGTGGCTGCTAACAGCAGAACAGGGTCCTATGTCAAAGAGAGATGTTTATCTCTTCATACTGAAACTGAAACGCGAAATGATTCCGCACGTCACCCGTGTGGAAATGATTTGCGAGAAGGGCATGGTGGATTTGGAAAAGATGCACACCTCTGGAATATTCCTAGCTACGCCCCTAAAAATAATGACAAAAGCAGAATTGGCAGATACCACTTTCAATGCACGTGAAAAAAGCGGCAAACCCGCAACACGACACGTGTAAATAGCAAATCACGTGTCATCACAGACAAATTAGCCTGAGTCACATGTGGTTACCAGTCAATATAAATCTCGTAAACAGCTATCTTTTTCACTTGCTGTCAATGAATTATGCATGTTTCAGAACCAAATCTCATGTGAATTGTCAGCTGTCAAAGCATGTTAAGGAGAACAGAATCGTAAGCTGAATCCGAGGCTGGGGAAACTCTTTCGTAGAATTTTGCACGGATGCTTTTAAATAGTGGTCGTTTACTGGCTTTATCTTCGTCTTACTAAAATAAATTGGGTCTTGGTAGAGGTGGACAAGTCCAGAAATTGCGTCAGTCCCCCAATGCTTACATGAAGAAAAAGCCATTAGAGCTTTTTTGGTGCTCAAAACGAACGAGTTAGTGGAGTTATCATGATGGGTAGTAAATAAAATAACGCATCCTATGTTTCTAGTCCGGACATCGACGGCAATTGCCAATAACAAACGAAACAATCACCGTAAAGTTATTCAAACCATAGTTACATTTCAGCGTTAACGCACGTTAAAAGGAAAGCTGTATCTACAATGTTTAACATGAACTATCGAACTCTAAGTTTTAACTCTAATTCCTTGTCCAAATTTATTTTCTCGAAGTCTATTCAAATTTCTGTGTTATTGCGCGGCAGTTTAGTATTGCTTTTTTTTCATTTTCAAGTGTTATTCCGGCATATATTGTGATTTTTACATTGTTGTGTCTAATATCTTTATTTTGTAAAGTTACACTTTGAAACTATGCAAACAACTGAACTGGAATTGCGATTCATACTTTTGTACTTTTTCATCGCTTGGAAAACCCAGAAACTTTGGGTTAAAATCAATGGTGCAGTTCATTCAGGAAAAAAGGACAGATGTATTCATTCTTTTGGTGATACAATTCTAACCGGAATACACGTAAAATTTCAGTCTGCGCGGGCTGATTTGTCGACTGAGCGAGCTCTCGAAAAGGCTCCTCTAGCAGTCTCTTTTGATGCACTTCTTGAGATTCTAAAGTTAATTCACGGGATGAAACTAAAAATACTAAAATAGTTTGGAACACTCAAGTTCGCAAAAGAATCATGATGTGAAATAAAAAATGTAATTAGATAGGACACGAAATAATACCGCCACGCTATGTGCCAAATCACACGTGAAGCTATGGAAAAACAACACACTGAGAAGATAACTTTAGACATACACTTAATTCAACTGTTAAACCCTTTGTATCATGCCCATACGACACAGTCTGTGGGTTTTTCAGGTCAAAACAACGACTCTTTGCTTGCCTTCTTTCCGTGTCACATCGCAAATGTTAACAAATACACAGCTATTTTTATTCGCCATCAGTAATTAACTGGTGGAAAACAATGAGGGCATTGTGAATTTTTAAGTGATATTGTTTTGGTCTTGACTGTTGGAGTACCAAAAACAAGAACCAGCACGAAATATTTTTCAGTCCCACAAAAAATCTCAGAAAATTACACCAACGAATACAGGGTAAAATACAATGTTATCAGAATGCTTTTCATAAGAAGCCATCACAGTGTATATGTGTTTCTACTGGAACAAACTGTTTTTATCGCATGCAATTAGGTAGACTTTCTGTCTAATTATCTGGTATTAAAATTCCACCAATCAGAAGTAAAGGAATTGAAGCCCAACCACCTGCTAATAAATCGTGAAAAATGAGAATCCTGAGGTCGGCCAGTCACGTTTATTACTAACCTAGCCAGCAACTTAAGTGGAGTAGCTGTCGCCTTATTCCTGACACTTTAGTCGGAACAAAATCAGCAAAGGTGTTTGCAGTTCACTTTATTTCAAGTATTTCAGGTAACTATTTTATAAACTCGTGCTAATTGAAAATGTCTCGTGACAAAGTGTGCCTCGTAGGTTTTGTTCCCGTTTTATTTGCGCCAAAGTGGAGCTAACAGAGCACCAGACTCGCAAACTACACTAATTTCATGCTGTACCAAAGTTTATCCTGATTAACTACTGTAGCTAGAATAATTCACCGTCTTTTTAACCTTTTTTATATAATTTACAGAATGAACACCACCTCAAAATGTACGAGCAAATATACTGCAGGACAAGCAGACACCAGTATCGAAACACGTGAACGGGCCGCCGCCTCCGTAGCCTCCCACGTGAATTTAACTGCCAGGCACCTGTCATTCCAATCCGATCGGTGTGACCCTTACATGGTAAACAGCAAAATGAACCAAGTAGAGCAGCTTTTCCCAGAATTTTTCACTCGCTGCAGTTATGCAAGTTTCACTGAAAACTACAGGATCAAGACTAATGCGAATCGCAGGCTGACTCGAAGGCTGAAGGAACCACTCGTTCAGTCATGGCTGCTTTTGTATGGCGGTGGCTTACCGCAAGATTAGGCTTCCGTGTTTATCTTTAACTTATTTATAGCCCTCTTTTAGAACTGTCTTCCATACAAGCAAGTCTCTTATGAATGCGATTCAAACAGGAAAATCATACTATGGATCCGAGAGGCTGGAAAAGCCCAATGTTTGATTTATGGTGCTGTTTGACACGATAAAATATTGTCATCTTGTTGTTAGAATGTGGCTTAATTGCCGTACTTGCGGAAAGGCTATTATCTAAAATATTGAAGAATGACAATTAAGAAAAATGACTTTTTCGGTAGTTGATGATTTATAGGAAATTGAAATGGAGAAATGTATACCGTGTTTACAAGAGAAACCTCGAAAGTCAACGCTCTAAGGCTTTTTAATCGTAACAATTCTACTCTAGTGGTCACTTTATCATATAGAGCACGGTTATAGATAAAAAGAAAATAATTTATTTGCTTTTATCAATTTGACTTTAGATTTAAGCCCACAGGGAAAGACTTATAAAAATAATATTTCAAGAACTGGAGCATATTTTTTAATGGCTTAAAATAAAGGGGTTGTTCTACACATTGAGAAGTGGTTAGTTCATAAAATTATTCTTTTGGGGCAGGTGAAATCCTGTGATTCAAATTTACTGACATATATATCATTTAGGTGCAATTTTTCACTTCAGCTACAAAAAAATTCAATTACAAACCCTTTTTTAATCTTATCTTGAAACTTCACGAATAAAAACAAAATTAGAGTTATTTTATCTTGGAGAGTGAGGTGTAATGTAGTCCTTACTACAATGATTTTAAAACGAAATGACAAAAACCTCTACTGCAGTCTATAACAAGATAGTATTTGTTCTACAGTTTCATGTCCGGTGTTATTCTTGGATCTCTAGTGGGGCTAATGTTCGCGCTTTTAAATTTTTGAGCAGCACTTCACTTGAATTCATTTCCCCTTCCTTCACAAGCAAAAAAAGTGCGCAAAAGAATATTCCAGGGAAGTCAAAAAACGTTATCAAGAGAACAGAAATCCTAAAGAGCGCCCTCTCCAGTGCACTGATGTGCTTGTGACTAAAAAATTTCTTTCTTTTTCTTACCTGGGGAAAAAAGAAACTATTCTTGTATGAATGAAGGAAAGACGGCGTGAAAAAACGTGATGATAACCACACACTCTTCAAATGCGCGTGAAGTATAGAGAACAGCTGAGAATAGCCAAGTACCCGTATATGTCAACAAACTTGAGTTAAGGTAAATATCCGGGCTTTACGCTAAGTTTTGTCCTTATGCTATTTACTTATGGGGCTGCGAAGGAAATGCGTTTACGACACATAAATCTGAGCGATCACAATATCTAATTGAATAATATCAAAGGGATCAATAAAATATAAAACACAGACAGAGAGCTAAACCTTTTTAGTCTTTTTGGTCTCTTTTTCGACGTATTATAACCTTAAGGTGGTTATATTATTACGTATTATAACCTTAAGTTTGTCAGTTTAAACTGACAATTTAAAAATTATGTAGATCGTTACCATTCATTTGGGGTATTATATAAGACTCGTTGCTGGTATAAAGCTCAAATTTGGCACGAACATGTACAAAATTTGCAAGACATTACGTAAGATTCCGATCGTTGCCATGGCAACATAGATGATTGAACGCAAGCCTAAAATTTTGAATTTAATGGGTTTACGCAAATCCAAAGTCATTAGATTACAGCTTACAACTGTTAACTCTTTTTTGAACAACTTACACGTAACCAAATTGAAACAAACAGGAAACAAAATTTGAGAAAAAAAGTTACACGAGAAACTTGATTGTGGCACAAAACTCCTTTGTTCACCTTTTATTTTCAGGCTTTCATTGTTTAAAGTTAAATTTGAACAGGATTTCTGCCCAATTTTGAAAGTCAACTAAACAAGTGCTCATACATTTCTCCCAAACAAAGTATGCATGCTCAATGTGCGCGCTTAGATCACGCGATACGTTTAAGGCGACCAAAACAGAAAAGATTCCACTGACGACTTCTGGACATGTTTCTCAGCTTGTCCTTGCACTTTTTTCCCCCCTTAATCTCATTGGCTGCATATCTCCTCATGATCCATTCGCACATCTCCCATAATACACCTTGTATGTTTCCCCAAATTAAAATTTACCCTGGGTATAACAGTCATCCCAAGAAGCATTGATCGCAATTATTACGCAAACAACGCCTTTTTCTACGTATTAATTGTCGGCTTCAATGCTAAGGAAATACACCTACGTGTATTTGGGGAGATGTCTGGGGAAATTTTCGTGACGTCATTATTCGGCTAGATGGTGTAATTTAAACCTTCTGCCATTTCAGATGATAACGTCATTGGGCAGCTGGCCTTGTCTCTTTCATCCTTTTTTTGTTGCTTGTTTTTTCGAAGGGCACCTAGAAGGAATTTTGTAGACTGCTATTCGGAAAGGGTTAGAGACGTAGAAATTTGGCCTGATCTCTAGTTACCTCGGAGGATGCCAGCGAACCAAAAGTTTGGGGCGACAGGTTGTACGTGGGCACCCGGGAGGTTCCTACTATGGTTTTACACCCAATGCTTGGTAATGTGGAATGGAAATTACGGGAGGGCTGTACCTTATTTATCGGCTTGAACAAGGGAGATGAAACCACGGGTGACGATCAATTACAGTTTATTTAGGACGTGGAGCAATTAATGAAAACCTTGAAAAAAATATTTAACAAAAGAAGAAAAGAAGAAACCAAGACGAAAACCTAATCCTTCAGACTGGAACAAATACTTCAAACAGTTGTTATTTTGCTACAACCTTTCTCTTCTTTGTATAAAGCAAAAAGATTCCATTTTGCCTAGTGTCTCTTCAGTAATAGATCACTGAAAGACGCCAAAATGAGGTACAGTGGAACCTCGATATAACCAACCATATACAACGAAGCCCTCCCTCGGTATAACGAACGATTTTCTTTGCCCCAGTATATATAGTAAAATGTATGAAAAAGAACTTCGATGATCCTCGATAAAACGAAACTTCGTTATAGCGCAGCCAAGTTTCTGCCAGTCCCTTGGCCCTTCGTTATATAACGGTTCCACTGTACAAAAATCAGTAATACAGTCACCTTTTTTTGTTTATACCACATTTGACGTCATCTGTAATAGATTAATTTATACTGAACAGACGCTCGGAAAAAATCGGTTAAACATAAAAAAGGTCAAAACCTGAATAACAACAAAATTTCTTGGTTACTAAGACTATTTCCCCTGTCGCGTAATTTAGCGGTTAAGGTGAATTTCCACTGTAGTGCAATTTTTTCGTGCGTGGGCAAGTATTTTACGCGAGTAGCGATGTATGGAAGGTCCCGCGTACGTAGAATTTGAACCTCGCACAACTTTTTACGTTTACGCGTGGCCTTTCATACATTGTCTCTATTTTATTTACGCGTAAATTAACGTGCGTACGCGCGTAAAAATGACGCGACAGTGGAAATCTACCCTTACGTGCGTACGCACAGCGTAAATAAAATAGAAATTATGTACAGAATGTCGCGCCTAAACGTAAAAGTGCAGTTGAACCTCACTCAAGTCTCAACTTTGACGTTCACGCTTGGTCTTTCATACATCATACATTGCCTCTATTCGATCTATTTACGCGCGTAAATTTTATGTGCGTACGCACGTAAAAATTACCCTCCGCGCAAAAGGAGAAATCCGCCCTAAATGTACCTACGAAAATTAACTACATCACCCTAATAGTATGACATGAAGTTTATTCCGTAAGCAACGCCTGTGCATCTATATTGTTTTTAACAGGAAGCGGCGACTATTCAAAACAAAAATATGCTTCTTCCAATTCTGCTCTAGGTCCCACGGAATTAATTTTTATGGTTTGAATCAAAAACAATAAGAGCAGAAAATTTAATTTGAGGCTAATAAAATGAAAGTCAGGAAAGTTTCGTTTAACTTAATTTGCTAATGTTTAAGGTCCACTTATAGTCCGCACAAATCGCTTTAGCCGTAGACTGCTTGAAGTCCGCCTTTTCTCTTAAAATCCGTCCAGTTCTTATCTCATCCAGCGCGATTGCAAATTATTATTTAGGGATTGAGACGAGACGAGAAAAGATGGCTTACGCCCTCGTTTCTCGCGACAAGCGGCCTCGCCGCTCCTCGTGCTTAGGTTTCGCGTGCAGTAACTTTGCAAAGAAAAATAAGCTAGAGACTGCTCGCAGTCTACTTAAGCCGAGATCGTCTTGGTTACTAAGAAAAGAAACCAATTTTTTAAAATGTTTCATATTTCTTTGAAAAGACAAGTAACCGATGTGATATCCAGGCTGAAAATCGTTCAAATCGTTGGAGACATATAAAGATATATTATTTAATTTCAGTATAGCAAAACACGTCACGTTTCAATTCAAGCATCCCGTGGTTCTCATTAGTTTAATTTTCTTATTTTCTTCACCAAGTTTCACTTTTTCCTGTCGTCCCCAAAGGGTTCTTTTTCTGAGAAACGTTTTTCAAGTTTTGACGTCACATAAATTTGCCAACAAAAAAAACTTCCGCAAAACTTTCCGAAACAAGGAAAGAGCGTGCAGTTGTACACGTAAGAAAGTAATTAGTTTAACATTTAAACTATTTCAAATGCAAATTGATCGGATGCTGGTCCTTAGGCTATATAAATCATCTCTCTGCGCTGAAATACAGCGAAAATACAATCTGCGCTTTAAAACTTTGACCTCTTTAGAGTTCCGACTGACGCTACAAAAACTCTGTTGTCACAAGCCAAGAGGTACTCAGTTCAAAATTAAGCTCCTTGTGCTCATTTATCTTAAGTTACCTTAAAAGCCGCGACTTCTTTGAAATTTATGGCACATGAGGCATCAACGAATAACGCGCGGTTTTTGAGCGCAGGACTAAAGAAATTATGAAGAAATCAAGTATCCATGTTTAAAGCGCAGCGCCACAGATTCCGTTCGTGAAAGGAATAGACAAAGCGAAAATTTAACTGAAAAATCATGTTGGAAAGAACATTTGGATACAAAGGCCCTATACCGCGAATCTCTTATTCAAGATATATGAGCATTGACAAAATAAATGTCTTTTCACTAGACGCCCACGAGAAGATATATGAAGAGTCTGGAAGTGGTTTTAAAAAATTACCTTGTTCAAGACTTAATAAGGAACTTTTTGAATGTGACAAAGTAAAGAAGAAAGGAATGTCGAGGCTAAAACTACTGAAAAATGAAGGACCAAGCCGGGCAGGAGATAAAAATCATACACAAGGAAAGACGCATCTTTCACCTCCTCCGCAAGGATTTCAAGCTACGTCAGGAAATAGGATTCAACATCGTAAGGAAAGAGGCTTTAACGCACCAACGCAACCCAAAATTGGGCCGCCTCCGCAAACATTTCAACAAGCTGCGGCAGGGATTAGTTCTTCTGGCGAGCAATCAACCAACGATCACAGAACTGACCGAGGATCATGCAGTGCACTCGAGTGTTCGCGAGAGCTTTGCGGCAAAAACTATGATTTTCCACTGTCTAGTGAAAAAGTATGGTTAAACTTTGACAACGATTCAGTTTACATGAAACCTAGAACACAGCAGTGGAAAAAGCGCGAGTCCTTGAATTCAGATAAACAAGATCAAGACAAGGAGATGCAACGGGAGAAAATTATTAACTCGTGGATGCAATTTTTCGGATAATAGTTCTGTTTGCTAAAATAATATGCAGGAAAGTAAATGTTGTCGAATGAAAACAATAAAAGCTTTAAACTATGGTAAAAATGAAATTAGTTTAGTTTGAAGTTTGCGGCAAAATGGCCGAACGTTTCATCCGGCAACTCATAGAAGGAGAGAGCATTCGAATTTGGAAGACCTCGTCCTATGGCTACTCAAGTTTCGGAGAAGACATGAGAGACTCTGGGAATGAAAATTTACATTTTAGAGCTGTGTATGTATCTGTAATGAATCGTGGTCAAAAGTAATTTTGTTATGGCATCGGATAGGTTATTGGCTTGGGCTGTGTTATGGAGATAAGTTGTCACAGGAAAGAGAGTCATCTCCATTCTTAATCTCGTACCCAGATCTCCCACAGCACACTTTTCAGTGTAAAACAAACTGAGATCTGGGTACGAGATTACTCCATTCTCTAACCCAGTCGAATCAACGTTAGCGAGTGTTTACAGAGAAAAAGGTTGACCCTTTTGCCCAAGCCAACATCTGACGCAAATTCTTATTATATAAAACAGCGCTCGTGCATGCTCTGATTCATGAGTCTCGCTTTCACTGAGCTGATCCGGCTGGGTGAAGTGTTTATATGGGGAAAGGTTGACCCGGAGAGAAGGGTGACCCTACCATAACAAAAGGGCTACCCGGCTAGAACCCAAAAAGGAGAAGCCCAAAGACTACTGCAAAGCTGATCATAACAGGGGCACTCAACGTCAATTTTTAGAAAATATCTGTTCGGAAGACGATTTGAGATCTAGAATTTTCGGAGCATTTGTGGTAAAATTTCTTTCTTGCCTGCCTCTCATAGGATTTTCGAACATCTAAAAAATGGTATAATTGCCCATTTTTAATGGATTTTTACCCTAAAAAAGTCACCTAGAATTTTCGGGAGCCTTTTTTCTGGTTGAAATTTTTGAAAAGGTAAGTTTTGATCCCTATAAATTTCGGATCACTAGACTTTTAGCTAGGAAATCCGAACAGATGAAACATTTTTAGGGGATAAAAATATGCGTATATCTACCGTTTGAATACTAAAATACGTTCAACAATGCTATGTTTAATTGGTTTTGAACTACATTCAACCACAAGCTAAGAAAGTTGTTGCCGCCTCCATATAAGAGCAACTATAATCTAAGGCACGTGCGCACTTTCACTTTGCCTCGTTGCAATACAAATAGATTTAGGAACAGTTTTTTTATGGCCTCAGGCAGAATTGTAAATAATTTTTAGGTTTCTTATTATACGTTTTTAGTTTTAGCTATTACAATAATTGCCCATTTTTACAATTGTTAGTATAAATTATTATCATTATGTAAATACGCAATTCAGCTTATGCTGCAATGTATTTACTAAAGTACCTATCTATCTATCTATTTATCTATCTGGGTGTCCCTGATCATAACAGCGTGTATTGCAGTAGTCTCTAGATTTCTCCTTTTTTGGTTCCCAATATTTTAGCTGATTAGATTTCTTTTCTGGAGATCGAACGTTGACAACCAGCAGGATCTTCGTCCACGGTTTTTGCAGGCGAGTCACCCTTCTAGACGAGCTAAGCTTTGTTTCTCTAGCCTGTTCCAGGCTCCGAGATAGTCGGGTCCGCTGAATTGAGAAAGCGCAAACACGAAAATAAAACGGGAGGAAACCGGGGAGAGCGGGGGCGGCTTCCTTTTCCTTTTTCCCGCTCCGCCATTCTTTCATGTGCCTTTTTCTTTCGCGTCTTCCCCACTATCTGAGAGCCTGGAACAGGCTATTGTTTCTCATGTAAACGGTTCGCAGGAAACGCATCAGTGAAAAGTTGGCCTGCCCCATGCCCAATAGAGCAGCCTACTTCCCAGGGTTCTCTCCTACCCGTACTTACGGAGTAGGAAAGAGACTTATAATTGAAGGAAAGGCTGATCGGACAGCTAAGAGTTGATAATTTACAAATTTATTTGTCCAATAGGGCAGGGACTAGAAAAGCTAAGTGAGAATAAAATAAACGGTTGCAGTTGCTGATCCTGATCTTCAACAAGATCCGGCGTTTCCTCGCTATTGTTTGTCCATGCAAGAGGTTCTTGCAAGAATTGTAGGAGGGAGAACCTGGGAACGAGATTGCCAGTATAGCTCGGCAGGTTGCCCGTGAAACCAGTTGCCCCGTTATCCGGGATCACTTTTCCACTGTTCTCGGCCAATCAGAACTAATAACAAAACCAGCGGGAATCTTATACGTTTTCGCGTGCTAAGCGGCGCCTTGATGTTTTTGCTTTGCATCTGATTGGCTCATTTGATTCTTAGGGCGCACTCCCATTAGCCCCAGTATTTAACGTGTTTTTGGTTTTCCGTCTCCCGTTGAAAACGGTAGAATATCTAACGAGAAGACCCGAGAAAAAAAGGAGAGGCGGTGATGTCACTGTGATGTAGGTCGTGATAAGGCGAATCAGCTAATATAACTTTATATGAGAACAGGCAGTACCAGGAGCCCACTTGGCTGTACGATCCAAAGAGGCTTGCCGACAAGGGGAACTTATCCCCATTTTAGTAGCTTGGATTAATAGGCAACTTCAGCAAGGATCACTGGGACATCATTAATAAACTGATCAATCATAGCTTGAGTAGTAAGCGTTTCCGCTCGAGTTAGATCATTGCGCGCAAGCGGAAACTCTGGCGCTTGCAACACAGTGTGGATCAATTATGTATGAATAAATGAATTCTTGTTCTTTCAAACTATCATTACAGTTATTCCAGCTCTCTTAATATGTCAAATGATAAAATGAAGGCAAATACGCTTTGTGCTTCAAGATTGGTTTGAAGGGTCAAGGTCAAAACTCCTACCTGGTCGGGGCCCTTAAAAAAAAACAACTCCAAAAGTTCCTTTCTTTTTTTATCGAAATAGGGATTATATGTGAGGCCAAGAGATCATACAATTATGCAATGACGTCCTAGTCAGGTTCAATCAATTTGCCAGCTGATTTGCAGCATAGAGAGCAATGCAAGAGGATAGTCTGAAATGTCAGTCGTCACCTCAACATCCCCTTCCCCCCCCCCTCGTGAGGAGACAACTGGCATTTCAGACTAGCGCATGGAGGGTAGGAAGAGCGGTTTGCATCATCCTACCCATGCCTCTGCCTCTCCACACTTCGCTTCGCATTTTGCCTGGTTACAAAGTGTCGTGACGTCACATACCTAAATAAAGATCTTACCTGGTTGGACTTGTCGGAAATTTCCTGCAATTTCGGGAACGTTTCGTAGTTTTATTGCTGTTTAGTAGAAAGTTTCTTCTCTTTTTAGGAAACTAAAGCAATAAGCTGTTCAAAATGTGGAAGATATTTGGGGGAAAAAACAAGGAACAACCGCCAACAACGCAGGAAGCGATTCAAAAGTTGCGGTCCACTGAAGAAATGTTAACGAAGAAAAGTGAATTTTTAGAAAAGAAAATCGATCAAGAAGTAGCAACGGCAAGGAAGAATGCTTCAAAAAATAAGAGAGGTTAGGCTTTTCTCCCAGTTATACAAGTTTAAATTCTTACACGAGCAATCAGTGTCGAAGCATTCTAGGAATCAAAATGGATCTCAGTAGTAATCAATATATTTACCGTGTGGCAATGTTCTTTGACATGCTAAATCTTAAATGTTACTGAAATGTTATTTTCAGCTGCCTTAATGGCTTTAAAGAGGAAAAAAAGACTTGAAAAACAACTGCAGCAAATCGATGGAACCTTATCTACTATCGAATTTCAAAGAGAGGCTTTGGAGAATGCGAATACTAACACTGAAGTCCTTAAGAATATGTCATATGCTGCAAAGGCGCTGAAGTCAGCTCATCAACAGCTGTGAGTATATTTTAAAAAAATCTATTAGCATACATTTAAACTGTACCAACTATCTAGGCTGGCAGTTAAGTTTGAAACTGTACAGTCAGTTAGATCATGCACAATTCTTGGGAGGCGAGTTGCCAATTTTGCACTTGATGCAGTAACAGCGTACATGTAAATTACAAACACACTGTTGATTTAATTAGCTTTAAAAGATACATTGTTTACTGACGTGATGGCTCAACCACATGCCAGTTGGCCACAGTTTTAATAATGTGAAAGAGACATATTTTACTTAGTTAATTTGGAGTGCGAGCTAAACAATCACGTATTTTCATCCATCTTCATATTTATCACACAGTATAGCCTGCAAGGAAGCTCTCCTGTGGTTTCCAGGAGTACAGGGGTGGGGGAGGGAAGAGGGGAAGGAGAGCTTGCACTTCCGTCTTATAAATTTGAATATCTGTGTCCCAGAATGGGATGCGAACGCTGATTGGATATATCAGCATATTATGAAACAAACAAATTCAGTTCGGTGTATTCCTGTCAATTTGTAATCTGTTTATAGCAGGAGAGAGACAATTTATTTAGTTTTTCTGGACATCTTTGTTTCTAAATACTTTTGCAGGAACAATTTTACTCTGAGTTCAATGTACATCACAAAGCTTGCAAAATATCTTGTCTCAGTGCTGACGCCTGAAGCAGGCATTAGTGGTGGTTTGCCACTTTTTGGACGTTCTCTGTTGATCTTTTTTGCTGGGGCCATACTTTCAGGGCTTCGTTCAGTCGTGGGAAATTCATCTTTTGTGCAGTGTTTTTATGTTTGTTTACAATCAACACTCATTTCTGCTCCACATTGATTGGTCAAAACTGACAGCTCTGTTCGTTGACAGGGAGCCACAGGGGCACTGGAGGTGGAATTCAAATTCCAGAGACATGATTGCTAGCTTTCTCTCCTTTTTTGCCTCACCACCAGATTGCCCTGGGAGAGCTTGCTCTTAGGCTACATACACTAATGTACATTTTTTAAACAAGCAAACAGTAAAAGACCACCCATTGCAGAAAGTGTACCAAAAAAGGCTTTGTAGGTATTAACTTCTGAAAGTGTGGCATCTATTTAGTGTTTGATATTGGCCCCTTGTTCCTGTTTGGGCTTGCTTTTTTTTTGTAGATGTTGCTAAATGATCAAAAATTTTAATCACACCACAGGTGTGGGATGAAAATGTGGACTAGGTTAAACATGGCAATTTAGCGGCAGATTTGATTGAAATGGTTAGATGGTCAGACCTCTTCTTATGCGATGCTGGACAGAAATGTTTGGTCATTTAGCCAGAGTTTATAGTTTTCCAGTCAGCTGAAATCGAGATTTTAAGAATGAGGCTTGTGGATTGTTCAGTCACCTCAGTGGTCTGTCTACCAGGTCAAAGTATAAGTATAGTTACGGGGTTCTTACAGGTCATGCAAAACCTTGAAAGTTATGAAATTTAAGAGTTTCATTTTTCAGGCCTGGAAAGTCATAGAATATAATTGACAGTCCTGGAAAGCTATGGGAAATATTTTTATTATTAAGGTTATGCTTGATAGATTAGTATTACTGCAGATGTCAAAGCTAGGATGATGTACGATAAAGACAAATAATTAAATGGCACACATTTTGGTATACACAACAGTTTGTGTCTGTTGAACTGAGTTAGGTCAAAAGCTACCCTGAAACAAGTAAAGATTTGAAAATATTTGAAAGTGAAAGTTTCAGTTTCAGTTTATTTATTTGCCAGAAAAAAAAAACACATATACATACAAACGTTCAATATATTACAAAAATGTTATTGAAAGATTAATTGGACGTAAATTATAAGTAAAAGAATTAAAAGTATTTTTCTGGCAAGGAAGCTCAAATGGAACCTTGGGGCTTATTGAATGAGCTCCCTCCCTAACCTAACATTAAATATAAAGAATAAATAAGCGGCAAAATCATACTGAAGTTTCCATGTAAGATTTTCATCAAGGGTCACACCCTACAATATAGAATCCCTTACTCGCTCAATGGCGCAATTACTTTAATATTTCTAGTTTAATATCAAGGTTTTGCCTTTTCTGCCTGGATTTGAAAACCATAAATTTTGACTTTGAATAATTATTGATAACTTATTAGCCTGGTACCAATTTGTCAGTTTCAAGAGCTCCTCATTCAAGGTCTTTTCAAGAAAGTCAACATTTTTTTGAGAAAAGAATATGTTAGTGTCATCTAACTCATTATGAGAATAGGGGTCGTTAAGAAAGCTTTTGTACGACAGATTTTTTTTCTAATCGATTTTGAAAGGCCCTTTGTAAACCAAGGCTTACGAAGAGCTTGTTTTTTAGCCTTAACCAGTGGAAAGAAGAGGTTATAAAGTTAAACTTAAGGTCATGGAAAACTTGAAAAGGTCATGAAAAAAGTCATAAAAAGTCATGGAATTTGAAAAGTTTAAAAGAGTACGAACCTTGTAGTTAGAAAAATGTCTTTGCTTTCTGTAATTACATGTATGCTGAAATTAATACCCTGTCACTTTGTCTGCTTTGTGCGTCATTTTCCATGTGTTAATAAAAGTAGAAACCTGTATTCCTTGTTCTTAAAACTTGTGGCACCAAACTACAAGGTATGGCACTTTGGTGCCAAAAGTACCATTTTGTCGAGAACCTAAGATATTTTCTAGTCACTTGCACAGCATAATTGATAAAGCGTGTGCAACAGCCAGCTTCTGAGATGTCCTCTACCCAACACATAAACACTGCACCAGTACATACACCAGTAAACAGTACTTCAGGCATGCTTCTTTCACCTGGTTTGTTTTCCCTAATATGTGGCCTTGTGATTGTCATAATTTGCTGATAATATTGTGATATGTATCATGTCATCCATGGACTGATCTTTTACCTTCTGACTTAAATGGTAACAGCACTCCTAAGTCTATGGTGAGAAACCAATATGTCAGACAAAGGCAGTTAAGCTATGTAGCCAGCATTGGTGAATCTTTCCTCTTAAATATGTATAGGTCACAGCCTAATGAACTGTTTTTCTGTATGGCAGTTGAAGTTGTAGTGTGGCCTGCATAAAAGTGCCACGCAACTTGAATAGCAGAAAGGAAATCACTGATTTTCCATTGCTTATGCAACTTGTAGACCAAAATCTCACCTGTACTGTTTATTATTATTATTCTTTTTGTTATCAGTACATGTATTCTTCTTCTTCTTTTTCTTATTATTTTTATTTTACAGTTTGTGAATATAATGGTTGTACATGAGTATGCTCATGAATGAGCAACTTTCCATTTCGTATTACATTCATTTTTTTTTTCACCCCCTACAGTGATGTTGATGATGTCCATGAAATGATGGACGACATTCAGGAACAGACAGAGCTTGCCGATGAAATCTCTAGGGCTATATCAGAACCAGCTGGCTTTGGAATGGATGTCGATGAAGTGAGTATTCAGAATGTTATTGCTACTTTTCATAATGAATTTGTTACAACATTGATGCTTTCCTTTTTTTTAATACACAAGAGATTTTCTTACCTAATCAGAACTGATCATAAACTATAGTAGACGACTGCTAACAAATCAACTACTCAAATCTGATTCTTTGTTGGGGTTTACAGATGTATGACAAGGGTTTGTGTGCTACTTAATTACTGGGGTAAATTTTTGTATGGAATGTAGGCCACTAGAAAATAGCCTGCAACACAGGTGGAACTAAACTCTTGTTAAGTCTGTCCACAAAACAGTGCCAAAAACCTTAATCTGCAGTGGCGGATCCAGGGGGGGGGGGGGGTCAGGGGGTCAGGGACCCCCTTGCTTCAGCCGAGACCGCCCCCCCTCCCATCTCAGGAACTGGATGATCGGGCCCCCTCCTTATCTGAAGGTCTGGAATCCGCCACTGTTCTGGGCGCCCACCTGTGTACCAGGATTTGAGAATGCACAATGATTGGCCTGTTTAAAAGCCATTGTCAATTTGCTAATCAGGGTGAATAGAAATTCAAAATGTATTTGTGGTAATTTGTTGAGTCTGCTGGGGGCCCAGAACGAAGATACTGGTGCTGTTTATTTGTTTGCCAAGTAAAGCATTCATCTTTGTTTACGTCTCATGTGACAAACTTCTAATGCTCCATCAAATTTAGGATGAGCTTATGAATGAGCTTGAAGAGTTGGAACAAGAGGGACTGGATGAACAACTGCTAGAAGTTGGCGGAACAGCTAGTCTGCCAAATGTTCCTTCCACAGAACTACCAGCTCAACCAGGTTAGTTTCCATTCAGGTCCAACTGATTTCATGTTTGGTCCTGTTTTATGTTTAGGCTTATTTGCCATTGTAAATTATTCACAATGATTTATTATTTACTATAATAATATAATGGTGTTGTTTTAGAAAAGATCCATTCTATATGGATTTTGAAGGTTTTTGGTTTGAACTCTATCCATCCTCCCCACTTCCTGCAAATTACAGTTTATCTTCAGACTTTTGTAAATTTTAAAATTTGGGTTTTATGATCCTCCTCCCCCTCAGAAATTCCTCCTCCATAGGAGGAATATGGGTATTTTCTGGAAACACATCGTGTAAAGATCAAATATTTATTTTACATTCCAACTGTGTGCTGGAAACACAGTGATGTTCTCATGCTTGTCATTTTATACAAGTTGTATTTACTTTTATTGGTAGTATAAAGTCCTTTATGTCATGAGCCCTTATTCACCTTCCAGCCACAGGGCTATCAATAAGGGCCGGTAGCTAGCCAAAACTGCTGGCTAGTTAGTCATCCTTTGCTGGCTACTTTTGTCTCCTTCTACCATAACTGCAAACAAAAGATATGCACCACCTAGTAAAATTTGTAAAGCATCCGTTTCCCAGTTTTGAATGACATTGAACACATATCTAAACAAGTTTAGCTCTGTGAAACTTTCGAACCGTGCAATGTCGTGGAATGCCTGGGACATTTAGACAGCATTGTGCCCAGTCTTGCATTTATTCTGATGAAGTAACATGGCGTCCATGGTGGAAAATACCTCTTGAAAACCCCTGGAAATGGCATTTTATTTTTCCGAGACTTGAAATTATTTTTTTATTTTTTAAATTTATTTTTGACCAACTAGTTGGATTTTACTAAAACAATATTATTCCTTTCACCCTCATGGCCTCAGAGTCAATAGCCCATTCACATGTTGGCTTTATGGGCTATTGACTCAGAGCCCATTCAGGCTCGAGAAATAATTGTTAAATATCCTGATGTATATTCTCCCCATTACTCTTGAATCATATGTCTCCTATGGTATATTTCCTATTGTTCACAATCAAGACCATTTTAAAGTACAGGCCTCAGTTGTTTGAAGGCCAATTAATGCTAACCCCGGGTTGAATTTTAATCTGGGTTTCTTTTTCTTTTGTCCAAAAGCATTTTTCCTAAATAATTTTCCCATTTTTCAGATCATAAAATCATCAAGTTGTGGGGAAAAATAATAAAACTGAATTTGCGTTGAAAGCTCTCGTTTCTGAATTTAAATTTCACACTTACTTGGGTTATCTTAACCCAGCTTTGAACAACCCAGCTGAGATCATTAAGGTTGTTCTCGTGATCTTTACTCAAGTAGTGTTTTTTCAGTGAAAAACTAGATGCAGGTCACTCTTCTGGGTTAGAGTTAAACTAATGTAATAAGAGTCTAAAAAGTGTATCAAGCTCTTAAGGTTCATGTGTACCAAGTTTTTCATATCTGTTTCTTCTATTTCTAGCCAAAGCTAAGGCCAAAGCAGAAGATGATGACTTGAGAGAACTTGAAGCTTGGGCATCTTAGATCATTTGTTGGAAGACTGACATCCTCATGAGTACTCTAATATGTGTAGTAACAAAATTAACTAACTCAAAGCAAATCAAACAAGTGTTAGCCTCCGAGAAATTTGTCATTTAGGAACTCACAGATTGTTATTTTTTAAATAGACTAGCAAACTCACTACTTACAGACTTTACTAGCAACTGTCACTGTAGTTATTGAGCAAGATGTTTTTTTCAACTTTAATGCTAAGAACTATTTTGACCGAGATCTGTAACAAAAGAATGGCCAGTTCATAGCTTGAAGTTGACCTCATCAATACATGTACCTATTTAGTTATGCTTGAGTGTGAACAGATAAAATAAAATGGCTTTTCAGGCAGCTTGAGCAGCCCGGGGTGGAGCCATGTTTTTGTTTATGATATATTATAATTTTATGGTTTGCTATTTCAAGGACTCTCTCTCACTTGCCAATAGGTTTACATTTTATAGCCATCACTGGTTAGACAAGAAACATAATAATTATTAAAGAAATTATTTGTTCATTGTGTTGTGACCAACCTGGCACATGGAAGTTAGGGAATCATAATAAACTAGAAACGTAGTTGGTAAGGTTTAGTTGCAAGACTGAATTTCTCTTACAGGGCTGAAATGTAAGAGACAATTATTGATGTAAACTTAACAAATTAACTCACTAAGCCCCTTTCATGGCATCCACTCGACAAGAGGGTTCTTTTACTGGAGGCTATAGAGACATAATTCATTGGCACTCCGTTTTAAATCATTTCATTCTTCAAATTTACAATCTTTGGAATTTGTTTTTGTTTTAGCCATTAGAAAATAAACTTTCAGTACACCTATCCAGGGCTGTCATTAAGTGGTGGGGGCTGGGGTACTATGAACCTGGCCCTTGGCTACTTTCAAAGGAAAATAGAAGAAAAATAGAACCAAAAGAAACCCCTAGCCGTTTGCATGATTCCTCACCTACTTGTTTTATTTACCCAACAACTTGAAATCTTAGTGACAACCCTGCCTATCCATTTTCCTTTTCTTTTGGGATGTATGATAATGAGTTTAAAGCAAATAAAATGCAAGTTAACCAAGGTTAAAATTGAATTGAACCACTGTCGATTTGATTAGACCCTTCTATTACTTATATTTGTGTCACTGTTCAAATGTTATGATAAGATCTTGTAGTCCATTGATGTTATTCAACTATAAAGAGGTGACATCTGCACTGTAATAAAAGAATATGGATTTACAGGCTGTTGGTTTGGATTTGCTATTGATTGCATCCATATTTGCTGGCTTTCATATCATGGGGGACTGGGTACGAGGGTATGCATTATGGAAGTATCATCTCAAGACCTACTTAGTCAGAAAAGAGCAAAATCCCCAAGCATTGTGTTAATCAGGCCTATATTGTACAAGATACAGCCTTTCAACAACTCCAGACATAATTTATTAATAGGGACATCTCACCAAGTAAATTACTTTGTAAATTCTCAAGTTCTTGAATGGCTCTATCTTGTTTAATATCACCCTGATTAAAACCAAACTTGGGGTTTAACTCTGTCGATATAGCAAAGGGTCAAGGTATGGTCAAAAAACAGTGAGGTTCTTTTCCGTACACGTTATCATTACTGGGGTAAAGAATGTTACATGTTATACAGAGGATGTAGGGGTTTATTAAATCAAGGTTTCACTTTACAGTCTTCAAAGCTAAAAAATAAATAAAGATGTCAGGGCAAAACATTTCCAAAACATTTCCAATTTCTGACTTAGCATTGGCAGCAGCATCACCCATTGTAACAAGTTTTTTACTTTAGCAAATAACTATGCATAAAAAAAAGCATTAAAATTATATCAGTACATTCAATAGGTCCATGTATAGAAACTTAGTCTGGAACCTTTCTCACAATCATTTATTCATTTATTTATTACAGATTCACTACACTGCATAACAAGCAAATAATGAAATGAAATAAGCTAACACTACTTTAACAAACAAACAAACAAACAAAAAAAAAAAGTTGTGGAGAAGGAGACAACCAAAAGCACCAATGCCCCATACTAGGGATGCCCCCACTAATTAACATACAAGAAAAATATATACAAATAGAAATATAAATGTTCTAGTTATCCTTAATAAAGCTTAACACACGAGCTTAACCACAACATTTATGGATTAGATACAATTGCAATAAAAAGGCCATCAAGCCTACAAACTCACATTTTAATATGGCATGAGTCCCCCCTTTACTAGGGAGCTTAAGCAACGATGACGGTGATATCAATGAGATTAGCAAAAAAGCAATAGGTTTAGATTGGCAAAACTACAACTTTGTACATGCATCACACTTTTTTATAAATTTCTATGCCGTGACTGCGCGATTACGTTGTGAAAATGCCTAAATTCATGTTTTGTGGAGAACACAAATAAAAGACAACGACTTTGTTTTTCTTTTCTTAAACTTTGATACAGTGTTTTATAATTCAACTCCATATAAAATTGGCAACATTTGACGAATTAAACAAGATGGAATAAACACCTTAAAGTTTGAAGCAGCATGAATTGAAAAAGGTAGCCATTACGTTGCTGGTTAGGTTCCCTATTCACTTCATTTCACTTAAGGCTGTAAATTGCGGATTTTTTGTCTCATATAGTGTGTTAACAAAATCCAGTACAGTTACTCCAAGGTTGGTTTCCTTTAGGGGTGTAATGGCTTATTTTCCAATGAGCATACTGGTGTGTTATACATATAGACAAATATAACCTATATTTCGACTCCAGTTTAAGTTATATGTATGTATATGAATATTATTTTCTTTCTCTTGTTCAAATTACTACTGGGACATTACTATTGATCATTTTTACTACTAGCATCGTTGTAATGGTTGCTTGAGCTCCCTACTATATATCACTTGTGGACTTGAATAATTATCATTATTATGCTCCTAAGATTATTAATTGGTGATGTGTGTGCAGCATAGATACTTAAAACAAATTTTGTTTTAAGTATCTATGCTGCACACACATCACCAGCTAATATCCCCTGCAGGTAGCACCTTGAGCCCTTTTGGAAAGCAGTTCTCAACCTTGATTGAAAGACCTGCATAGAAGGCTGAGAAGCAGACAAGACACTGCGTTTTCCGTTAATTGAAATAGGACAGGGATGCCTGGAGAAAGCCTTAAGTTACTCAGGATCAAGATCTAGATTCTCCTACAGTCGAACCTCAATGTGCGACCACCTCTCCTAAGCAGCCACCTCCTATGACCACTTATCTAACACATCAAAATTTTCTCAGTCAAATCACTACAGTTGAAACCTCTTGTAAACAACCCCCTATCAAGGGGGACTGCGACCACTTTTTTGGATAACGGTTTTAAAATTTTCCATTGCTTTTACCCTCTTGTAAGTAACCACTTGACGCATGGTTTGATCTCTATGTACTACACTACTCATAGTATGCAAAGAACGTTTAGTGACTCTTAAGTGACAACATGAAACTATACACACATATTAATCACATGATTATCACATTCAATGAATTCTCGTCCAAAATGTAGATGTATTTAAAACTTAATTATCTCAGACCCCCTGTGGATCAAGTCTCCTAAGCAACCACTTCCTAAAGGCAACCACTAGATCTCAGCATTTTGGGTAGTCGTTTGCAAGAGGTTCAACTGTATTTACAATGGCAAGATGCACGGTGGAAAGAAAGGCAGTCATTCATTTCTTGGTTAACAAACTAGCTGCAGCGTCATCAAGAAACCAGTGAAGTTCTCCATTAGAGGGCCTAACTCTTGCTGCTGGGAGTGGTTCCTCTGCAGTACCTTCCAACACCTGTTGTAAAACACTTGCCTTACTAGAACCAGTACTAACAAATGCTGCACATTTGCTGGCATTGATGATGGGATATGTCAGTGTGATCCTGCATGGCGGCGGTTTAGGTGAATCAGAAATTGGTGCCACAAGACGAGAATTTTCTTGAAGCAGTGGATGGCCAGGAAATAAAGAACACGTGTGCCCATCAGGACCCATTCCGAGCAGGAGCATATCTAGGGAGGGGACATCATCCCCAGGGTACCACCCCTTGAGATGAGATTCGTACTCCTTGGCGGCTTCATCCAGTGGAATATCATGATTAATAGTTAGTATTTGTTCAGGAGCAACAGAGAGCTTATCTAGCAAGTGCTGCTTTACTCCTACATAATTGCTGTCAGCGTCTGTTAGTGCTACATACCGCTCGTCACAGAAGAATATCCGCCATTTTGAAAAGTCAATCTGCAGAGAGAGCAGTCCGGGGCAAACAATTTTCGGAAGACTACCACCCGAAAAGCCGACTGCGAAGAATCCGTGGTCTTTGATAGCTTCTGATGATTTCTGAGCTATTAAGGAACAAACTTCCCGCTGTAGATTTCCTTCAGATGAAAAACTTCGCATTGCAGCCATGGTCTTGCCTTCAACTAATATTGCAGACTCATCCGACCCATGTAACACTGCGGCAGTTACTGTGCGGGAGGAGTTCACTGATGCGTTGCGCGAGATAACTCGCGTTATTTGCGTTATTCTTGCGCGAAAAACGTGGGAGAATCGGGATTGAAGAAACAAACTGTTCCTTATGAAAATTTGTGTTTTTCTTATATACATCATTTGTTCTCCATTTGTCGGGGCCCATAACTCAAACCTGGGGAGGGGCCTGGGGCCTGCCACCTCGATTTCAGGGTCGAGAAAAATTGTTTCCAGAGCGGTTCCAGCTCGATCGGTCGGTAAGGTCGTCTGATTACTCCGCTGCTAATGTATTGAAGTCTGGTGATTTCCTTGCAGCCTTTTCCAGGCATTCAGATAGTGGAGAGCAGCGCGAAGGGAGAACAGACTGGGTGAAAAGCGGAAAAGAAGAATACGGAGAGAGGAGGGAAGGCCCCCCCCCCCTCTCCCTACTCCCACCCCTCCCTAATGTTTTCCTTCTCACTTTATATTACGCTTTCCCAAAGCGGTTGAAAGGCTTTAATAGACCATTTCTGAGTTACCTCAAACCTCTGTTTCAAAGCGAGGCTAAGTGCGAAGCCATTGGTATGAAAATGATTTCAGCCCACGTAGATCTAGTCTGCTACAATTGTCTGCTACACAGCCGTTATTAGTGTCGTCACGCAACGCTCCACCCCTCTAGCGTAGGTCTGCGCAGCAGGCGTTTCCGTTAAAGGGATTTTCGATTTTGGCAGCGCGAAAAGTGGAACGAGAGCCAAAAAAGAAGGGATGCAAATAAAACTCATTTTCACTAGAAAAGTTTCGCACTTAGCCTCGTTTTGAAAGCGAGTGTTTTTGGAACCTGGAAATGGCCAATTGTCTTTTGGCTACTGGGGAAAGTTGTTGACGATGGCAAAAAAAACTATCCGGATCTACAGGAAGGAACAGAGTTCAAAGCATCAATTGTTGAATCCCGGCGCCAGCCGCCCGGTGCATTTAGACATTTTTGTCTTCTCATATAATGACGAAAAACCGCAGGCCCCGTTAGCAGAGGTCTTTTCCTGTTTTGACTCTTGTGGGACGAAAAAGAACGGGTGTCAGTAAAACGGTGAGTCGAGGTCGGGTTCGGGGTCCACCTTTTTTAAAGAATGCTGTTTTAGGATCAGGGTTGACGCTTACCCTAACCTTTATCCTAACCTAACCCTAACCCTAACCCTAAACAGTATGATAGACCCCGAATTCGGCCCGGCCCCGGCCCTGTCCCTAACCCCGCGTTTTACTGACACCTAAAAAGAACCTAAACTGCTGTTTCGTAAAGAGAAGGAGACGTGGACACGGCAGGGTGTGGACAGGTTTTATGGGCTGGGTGGGCAATGAAGGGGTTGATATCAATTGGCAAGTATGTACTATTTCATCCCAGTCAGTGTCACAGTGTTGATTCACCGCGGCGAAATTTCAAGAAAACAAAACAAACAAAGTTTAATTAACCGCATAACCTAGGACTTAGTTTTCCACAAAGAGCTGATAATGGTTTATTATCACTAATCGACTTTCCAGGACAAAAAAAACTTATATAGGAGATGGAATTCCAGCCAATGATGTTTAGCGCCATGGTGATTTTGACTGGATATGTAAATGAATTTAAGAGTTCAATCCATTGGCTCCTGTTACTTGAAGAGAACCAAATAGGACACTGGCTATACACGGACAAATACTGTCAGGTAAGCTCTGACGACTTTGATGAGAGTTTAAACTCTCGGTCAGTTGTTTAGTGAGTTATATGACGTTTCATAAATTTTTATTGACTTTTACACCGACGAATCTTTTCTTTTATGAAACGACATTGAACCTCATTCACCGCAGTCATTGCAAATCTATAACTTACATTTCTTTTGAACGATCGCAAGGAACAAAAAAGGGGGAGGCTTCGTCAGTTCGTGATTTTATTGGCATAAAGAAGAAATCAAGAACACGAAACTGTAATAGTTAATGAACTGCTTTGGGGACGTTTTCTGCCAAGGACAGGGATAAAAGAACTTTTACATGGAAAATGACCAAGAGTTGTTAACGTAGTCCGTCTTTTTCAGTTGATTTTAAGTTGGGTAATGAATGCAAATTGTTGAGCCACGATGAAAAGTTTGAATTATATTAGTCATTCACCGATCAGCACTGAGTGACGGTCTCGATCATTCAGTAGCTAGACTACTCATTCGCAAGTAATAGTGTAAGGCCTGGTTCAGACGCCGAACTTTACATGAGCCGACCCTAATTCGAATTAAGGCCGACCCAAATTATTTAGACCGACTGAACTGATTCAGACGCCGATCTTAATTGCAGCTGAACTAAGTTCAAAAGGCGGAAAATGCTCATTTCGGTCAAAATGCTTACGTTATAAAATTTATGCATTAGGTTCAGTACATGAAAAGTTTGGCGTCTGAATCAAAGCCGTTCCAAAGTCGCTCCAAAGTGTGGGCTCATTTTCCTGAACATTGGCTTGTAATCGAGCCTATCCGATTCGTGGTGCTTCGAGCTCTAACTTCATCTCGCCCCGCTCAAGAAGTTTTGTAAAGGGATCTCTCCAAACAGAAGCATTATCCATTTATGAGTTCATTTTTGTTCAGCCGGGTTGCCGGCAAAAATGAAAACGGTACCAGCAGAACAATTATTAACAGAAGATATTCACATGATCAAAGCAAATTTTTTCCTTATCAAAATCAAAATCAATCAGAATTTGAGTTTGAGTCAGTTGATTGCCCGCTTGTTGCAGAACTCCTCCAATGGAAGGACTTATAGGAAAGGCATCGAGTGGGCTTTCACTAGTGCATTACAGGTTAACAAATGACACCTTATCGCTACTGTAATTCATATTGTGGAACACCTGCAAAAATCAGCAATATTGACACCAGCGTAAAGAAAAAAACTTAATTAGAATTCAAAATCCAAAAAAAGTATGAATCTTTCCGCTTTCCTCAGTAAACTGGGCCACGCTCTTGACAAGAAGATGCTCTCTTGATCTCGCACTCCAACGGTGATTGTTTCTCACAGGCCTGGCTGCTCCTCTGTCAGCCTTCATTCTCTGATCGCGAGGGTAAGTCACTCATTAATTTCAAGTACACAATCTTTTAAACTCCGACCTCAACTGATTGAATCCAATAATAACAACAGGGTTGAATATCAGTTTGGCTGTTTTTAAATGATATCTCTCGTAGACACAGAGGCTAATTAATAATAAAAAGTGATCCGGCATATAGGCACCCTCGTATTAGGTCTTGTAAAGTAATATTGTCTCCCTTATAATCAACTGCCGTGAATACCTTTTCACTGATCAATTTGAACGGGCATGCTCAGCGGGAAGGCGACGAGATTGAAGAGGCTCGTATCTAGCCTGCTTAGTAGGCCTTTTGTGGTGTGTTTTTCGTTTGTGTTTCTTAAAGAAAGGGAAACAGACGCGCAAGTTGCGAAAGCTGATCCTTCCCGCGGTCAAAAGAGGAAACGATGGGGGAGGGGGGAGGGGGGATGGAAAGAAGACATATTAAATTCTGCAAGCAGAATACTGCAATGCTGATCGTACTACGTGAAGTATTCTGCTTGCAGAATTTAATATGTCTACTTTTCATTTTTGCTGATCAGGTCTTTATAGATCCTACGTTCTCCGGCATATTCGTTTGCGGTCCTTTGCAGTCCTTTGTGGTTAATGTTTGTACTGGATAGAAAGAAGACGAAACTCTTTGCCGTTTGTTTCTCTCGGACTCTTCCCCATCGTTTTTCTTGTTTTGCCCCTTACTTAACGACCAGCGATTAGACGTTTTTTTAAATTCACAAGGGAAGAAAGAGCGCGTGATCGCAGGTTACTTACTTTAGGAAACTGACGGAACACGAATCAGGGAAAAACATACCAAAAAGCCTGCTATGCAAGCTAGCTGGTGTTCTATATTTATTAAGAACCTCTGACGTCAGTAACTGAACTTTAAGCATACCCATTTCCGGATTTGTCTCCTTTCATTATCAGTTTCGGTTTAAATTTTGCAAACCCTTCGTGTTTCCGGCGTGCCTGGTTGCTATAGGGAATGTCAGAAGCCCATGACAAATCACCTGGCAAGTAGCGATCGACTTCAAAATTATTTGTATTGAACAAATAGCAAAGCTAGGTCGTTAAATAATCTTATTCTAAGTATTTATGAAGTGCTGGTTTTACCGTTGGTAAATCTCCAACAAATCGACCAAAAAATATCGGGGACAAATGTGTTGCGTGCAGTCCTATTCTTGGGTTGCACGTGACGTCACCAAAAATCAAACTTAGAAACTATCGATTCTTCTGAGTTTCTACTTTCACGAGGTATTACAGTACCTAAACACCTTTACATAAAAAAGTTTTTGGTTCGAAAGGGTTCTTCGTTTTGCGAGAGAGGACTCTTGAATTCCAAGGCTTTTGCGTGACGCGGCATTTAGATGGCGGCCGGGAAAGCTCTTACGTGGGTTAAAACATAACCGATTTTGGGAGATTTTGCAATGTAAACATTCCTTGTCTCAGAATAAATATTACTGTAATCTGTATGAGTTCCTCAAGCGAAGAATTCACGCATTAGTAGGAAAACTAGAAAACGGTTGGTATCCGGCGGCCATATTGGTGTTCCTGAAAGGGACACCAACATGGCGTTTCCATACAAAGCTTTATAAATTTAAGTAAACCGTTTTTCCCAATATCTCGCATTTGAAATATTTCACAGACCTGATTCTTGGCAAGGGTTTTTGTATATTTATCTTTTTTTATTTCCCAGATTCTAGTCCTTCTATATTGAATGGTTTGCATTTTTATTTTTCATTGCGTGACAGTGCAAGCCAAGAATTTCCGGTCAGCGCGAGAAAAATGATTTTAGGGGGGGTCCGGCCCTGATAAGGTAAGCGGAACTTGACGCAAAAATGAATGCCCACCGAAGTGTGCTGTGTGTCTGTATATTTATTAGTATGAACTGCAGCTAAAGTACACAATTTGCCATCTTACTTCAGGTAAAGAGAGAATTAACCTCATTCGTCGATATGGTAGTTGTAATTAAGATGAAAGGTTTACCCTGGGAAGCCACAGCGCGAGAGATAAGGCAATTTTATCGAGGCTTGGACATACGTGAAGAAGACATTCACTTAGCTCCCAGCCCAGAAGGAAAGGCATCTGGTTATGCTTTTGCTTGTTTCCATAAGGACGACGAAGCGAGGAAAGCTATGCACAGGCATGGAAATTTCGTCGGAAAGCGATATATTGAGCTTATACTCAGCAGTCAAACGGAAATGGAGAAAATTTTAAAGGAAGGTGTTCGCAAGCGAGGAGACGACGTTGACAAAAAGCGTGTACTTGCCGGCCAGACCGACGATAGGAAGGCAAATAATTTGAGAGACAACTCCAGGAGTGTTCGAGATGCCCTTCGACGATCTCGAAGCCGAAGTCCCATCCGGAGTAGTAGTTCCGTTGATAGTTCTTGGGGCCGCAAGGATCGAATTGGGTCAAACCATGCGACAGGTAGTCGGAGACAAGCCGTTACGAACGGCACTGCTAACGGATTGTCTGCAACTCGAAGAGAGGTGGTTCGTCGAACTCGAGAAAGTGACCGAAGGAGGGATTCTGACAGGTTGGGTAGAAGTTCAGCTAGTTATAACAAGAATAGCCGAGAAAGTCGATTGGATGCTAGGTCTGTTGGTTCCAGTGGTTCAAGGCGGGACTCGGGAAGTGTCATTAGAGGCGACACCTCTGTCGGTAAACCGAACAGGAGCCGCCGTGAATCATCTGATGTGGATGGGGTAGCTGCTTCCTCTACTTGGGTTTTTATGACAGGTTTGCCTTACACTGTCACAGAAAGTGAGATTCGGGATTTTTTTCAGGGGCTTGATGTCTTGGCTGTACATCTTATGTTGCACTCATCGGGAAGTTGGCTCGGGAAACTCGATGGAACCGCATATGTGGAGTTTAAGTCTGTTGGGGACTGTATTCAAGGAGCAGACCGAAATAGACAGTTCATAAGGGAGCGATATGTTGGCGTAAAGCGTTGTACTGTGGAAAGAGCTTATGAAGTTTTGAATGTCAAACTCTCAGATAGTCGAATATATCAGGAACCTAACATGACAGAAAGAAGCTTTTCTCAAGAAGATATTTTGTATTCCTTAGGGAACATGAATGGAAATAATCACAATTTGTCATCACCAGAAATGAGATTGGCTTTGGATGTTGGGATAAATGCTGCAGGAAATATGCCTATTCAGGAGAATTCTGGTGTTGGTACAGAAGGTCCCATGACACCTGTAAAACAACTCGCGGCTGGGGCCAATATAAGCGTGAATGATATCAGTGCAGGGTGTGTTATAGGGATTCGCAATCTTCCCTCTACTGTTTCCGCAGAGGAAATTTTGGATTTCTTTTATGGGTTCCCCATCATTCCAGACTCCATTCGCATTCATTACCTTGCTCCAGGGCGTTCATCTGGTGATGCTATGGTGACACTGCCTACAAATGGCGAAGCACGTAGTGCAATTGAACAGTTGAACAATAAACCAGTTGGTAAACGTAAAGTGCAGCTGTTTTTGGTGTAACAAAAAAGTGGGATGGGAAATTCAAGGAAAGTTGAAACTGTGTGTAGATGGATTCAAAGCTTCATTCAAGATTTATTTTAATATTATTGATATCATCCATGTAATATTTTCTTTTTATTTTGATTGCATGCAAAGATTAGTCTATTTTTGTTTTTTGTTAATCACAGTTCATTTCATTTCATTTTTGCTGCATACTTATGAAGTGTTTGGTATTTTGCCATATTATATTCTGACTTGTATGGCACAGCTGATTTGTTTAGAGATCTTTAAAGTTTTATGACTTATCTTTATATATTTCAAAACAGATAGCAAAGTGTAGTTTTGTGATGCGCTAGTCAATATCATGGATTATAGCTATCAGAATGGCATTTTTAAAACAAGGAAGGTGATGGAATGTGCTGTTGCAGGCATTTTTGATGCATACATCAAGAGTGGATTATTAGGGCTTGGGGTATTGAAGATTATTTTGTAGTCTCATTAACACATGTTGCAAATTTGTTGAAGGGAGCATTTATGATTGCTGAGAATTTATAAATTGGTCTAGTTTTATGTTGTAGAGGTCTAACTAAAATGTTTGCTGGTGATTAGAATACACAGTGTGGGTATGCAAACGATATTCGAGTTTTGAAAGATAAAGGTATCTTAATTTAATCTGCAGAGATCCAGTCTAGAGTGTTTGGTAAATGAGTTGCATGTTGGTAAATGTTTAAATCTTGGAGGCATTCTTGATTTGCTAAGAAATTGTTTTATTAGACCTTCCACTCTCACTCAAACAGGAAAGTATTGAACTTTGGTCAGTCAGTATACATGTTGGGCAATAAGACAGTTATCAGAGGACTCAGGAGGGTTAAAGAATTCAGGGTTTTATTTAGTGATCCAGCATTTTTGGAAAAGGAATTGGAGCTCTTTGAACTTGTAAGCGTTAGTCATAAACTTGGGAAGTTTGTGGTGATAAAGTTTCATCATAATTTGCTTATACTCTGTTGTAGGAAGGGGAAAATTTGTCATTTTCTTTATACCACGGTCGTTTGTAAGTCTTTTTACAAAATTTCGTATTAAACACCGTTTGTATATATGAATATCATGTTGGTCTCTATATTTTATCGTACAGCACCCTTCAACTCTGATTGGTCATGCTTCAGTGAAGTTGTTTGTAATTTACATTTTGGTGATCATGACGCATCATCACGGACCATCGACTTTCGACACCGAGTCTACAATGGAACTTTCATATGTAGTTTCACTTTCAGTGGAGCTTAGAAGTTTCAATAATTCACGCAACAGAACCTAAATCATTTCCTGAAGGCTCGAGAACTACAGAACAAACAAGAGAGAAAGAAACAGAGACGCGGGAGATTTATTTGCTTTGATGACGTTCGTGACCAAAGGAATCTGTATCCTGGGGCTAGGGTGTTTACGTTATTTACTTTGATTCTTAGCTGTTCGTGAACAGGGAAGGCCAATGGCACGCAATGAAGATTAACCCCAAGTAACGACATTCCTGTTCAATGGCGGCCAAGGCACATAAAAACAGAGGAACATAGGAGGTGGAAATTGAAGCCAGCAGGATGTGAATACTGCTTCCCGACAATTTATTTTAAAGGTCACACAAACTGCAGCACGGTGACTTCTAAATGGTCACACTCAGGTGAACATTTCACGCATAGGAGCACCTTGTGTGGCGTTGAAAACAAGAAAGTATAATCAGAAACTCGTAACCGTGTTATGCGTTTCTGTTTATCCACAAAAGTTGAACAAAATGGGTATTTCATCCACAGAAGTAAACTGTACGGCGCAATAAACATCACCACACCAAAGTCCGTTTTGCGGTCATAATTCTAGATTGATCTGCTTATTGAGCTGCTAAACAATTTCTTGAATGAGGTCAAACAGGGACTCAAAATTTAAAACTGCAAAAAATTTACTTGGACAAGAAAGTTCTACCCTTGAAATTTCATTTGAGTGGTTTATATCACTCACGATCCCCGTACACGCTCTCTCAGCTCTGTACAGTGTTTCGTACTTTCTCGTAAATGGTGACACTGTAGGGTTAAGTTTACATTTGTAATCTATATATAGTCAAACTTGGAACTATATTTAATCCACTGATGAAAAAGTTAAACAACCCTCGCGTGACCTTCCCGAGAACGATGCCAAAGAGCGCGTGATTTCCTTTCTGTCTGGGCTCTGGGTTTTTGCACATGCGATATTTTAGCCGTAAAAACATCACAAAATAGTTAACTCTGTGAAGAAAGATATTTCTTAACTAAGTTTCTCCTAGAAGAAGAGAAATGCAAATTTGTCGCACAAGAAAATTATGCCTTTTTTAGAAATTATAAATTCGGATTTGGATCAGTTAACTAAAGAGTTTTCCCGTCGAAACCGAAAGGTCATAAACTTATCAGAAGTAAAAATATCAGATTGATTTCCTTGAATACTGTTTGTTGGAAAGCGAAAGTACGCCATCGATGCCTTCTTTAGCCTGCGTAGCAGGCGCTTGGAAGTAGTGGGCGAAAGAGAGAACGGGCGCGCGCGAGGGAGACACGCAAAGGGTGAGGGAGCGCCTGCACGGAAGGCCCCTGAAAATCGTTTCAACTCGCACTCTGTGAGTTCGGATATTTCCAATTGGTCGAGAGGCTCCCG
The DNA here is from genome assembly GCF_958299795.1 of Porites lutea. Lineage (NCBI taxonomy): Eukaryota > Metazoa > Cnidaria > Anthozoa > Scleractinia > Poritidae > Porites > Porites lutea. The sequence continues at coordinate 6,715,199 of NC_133202.1, read as the reverse complement.
AGGGAAAAATTAACCGCGCGGGGCGAGAAAACTGTCAATCAATAGTACATGGAGAACGTAGTGAAGATCTTACATTACACCACTAGCTCCTGAAGCCGCTAAATTGTATACAATCGAAGTTCAGGTCTCGGAGGTCACTTCAATCTGGTTTAATGGGACTATGTGGCCGTAATCTCAAAGAAAAGTTGGAGTGTTCAAACGGTATTCACGATGGAAAGAATTGACATCAGATACGCATTAGCAGAAGTGGCGAGAAACAAAAGATTTGTCGAGTCGTGGCAATGAAGATCAGAGGAGATATTCCGTTTGCTCAGGAGAACTTGGCCGCTTGTGTTGTCGATGGAACGTATACCATCAAAACTTGGACATGATTGATGAAATGAAACACTTGCCAGGGGCACGAATTTGAAAAAAACATTTCACTATTGTTAGTATTATTCACCGTTCGGAGGCGACCTGAGGTCTGTTGTTTATGTCTCGTTACTGCAGTAGAAAACATGTCGGTACAGTTTAGGTCCGCTTAGTAAGACATGTCGGCCACTTAGCGCAGTAAAAGCAATGATCATTTTCCACGTACGCTGTGATCGTTGGTGTCTGTCCAGTTGTGGCTGAGTAAGCTCAGAGAACAATATTTTTAGTTTTTTATAATACACAGCATGCATTCTTTAAAAGATAAGGATTAAATTAACTGCAAAAACCGTAGACGACGATCCTGCTACCCAGTTTTGACTTTGTTGTTTCCTATTTATTGTGCCTGTGGTTAAAAAACATTTAAAGTTGTGTGTCAGTTAACCATCAGTTTATTGCTCCATCGCTATATAATCAGATAACCCAGCCGATCTTTACATAAACATATATTTAGACCGAAGATAAAATGTACAAAGCTTTTTGGCGGCACGCTTTGTTTGTGCGAGGTTAGTCGTTTTCTGTCAAAACTTTTGACAGCTCACGCAACGGCTGCCAGGTAATTGGAGAGGGGGCGGGAAACGATTTTCGGGGGCCTTCCGTGCAGGCGCTCCCTCTCCCCTCGCGTGTCTTCTTCTCGTGCGCCCGTTTATTCTTGTGCCCACTACTTCCAAGCGCCTGCTACGCAGGCTATGCCTTCTTGTGCTTTTTATTTTCTTCGGTAAACAACAAAAAGCTAGGCATTCGTGACACTGGTTAGGGGCACCCAACGTCAATTTTCGGAAAATATCTGTTCGGAAGACGATTTGAGATCTAGAATTTTCGGAACATTTGTTGTAAAATTTCTTGCTTTCCTGCCTCTCCTAGGATTTTCGAACATCTAGAAAATGGTACAATTGGCCATTTTTAACCTATTTTTACCCTAAAAAGGTCACCTAAAATTTTTGGAGCCTTTTTTTGGGCTGAAATTTTCGAAAAGGTAAGTTTTAATCCCTATAATTTTCGGATCACTAGACTTTCAGCTAGGAAATCCGAGCAGATGAAAACTTTTTAGGGGATAAAAATATGCCTATATCTACCGTTTAAAATACGTTTAATAATGTTATGTTCAAGTGGGTTTGAACTATATTCTCGTTGGGTGCCCCCGACTGGTCGTGAGAACACGAGAACTTACGAGGCAGCCGACTGAGACTGAGAGCATTTCTTTCTCGTGGGCCTTTTTCAATTGAACACATAAACAACCACAGAAAGATGGTTAGCTACTGGCTATGGCCGAAATGTCATGAAAATCTCTTCTTCGCGGTAACACGGTTATACCTTCTTTCGGCTTGAACCAAAGGAAATTCAACTACTGTAACAGAAGTGTGCTCGTGGGCAAGGAAATTTGAGTTCGGACACCCCTGAACCCGGTATGTGCCGCCCGAAAGGGTATGGTTTTTGCGCCGTTTTGGTCTGAAGAAGGGTTTAAACTTTGCTCTGGAATCGGTTATGGTTTTCCAGGGAACTATGGGAGTGTATGAACGTATTTGTAGTTTCAATTCCCGATAAATAAAAAGGGAACAGTAACATAAATTCAAAGAGAATTTTAAGAAATCTTTTGTATGGTGTTCTAATCTAAGTATTAATAACAAAATTTCTTAGACACCAAGTCTGAAAACGGGTGTGGAAAATGACATTTTTTGGTCTGACAGGGCCAGGATTTGGAAAACCGGGCGGTACACACCCACCAGAAATCCCCAAAAGAACCTTCCTCCCGGGACACTAAACCACCGTCGGAGCTAATTCCTATGTGACAACTAGAAAGCACAAAAGGAACTTGAGTCAAAAGAAATTTTTACTAAAACCTTAATTAGTTCGTGCGAGACGTATTATTTACACGGCCAAATAACTAATAACCTCTAGCGTGTAACGAGTTTTTTTTGCTTCTAGCATGCAACACTTCACTGACTATTTTTAAATAACATTTTTTAAACAAAAATAAATACAAATATTCTTTTAGGTGTCGCAAGTGAAAAAAAAAAAAAAAAATCTTTTTTTCATACAACACCATGTCTTAGTGAACAAATCATATATACAAAAATTAATACTTCAATAAATATCAACGCTACTGAAAAGGCATCACCATTCACTGTAGTCTCCCTCGCAGCCGTTTATTTGGATGTCACGCAACGCTCCCCCAAAGGAGCGTTGCGTGACATCCAGAAAAACGGCTGCGAGGGAGACTACATTCACTGAAGTTGATTAGTAATGTCTAATGACAGTAGAGGGATCAACTCTTGGTTTCCGTTTTACAGAGGTGCACGTTAAGAGAGATAGTCCACTGTAGCACTCAAAATACCTCTTAACCCATTACTGCATTATTTTAGCGCCAATTATTTTTTTTATATTTATATAAATGAAAAGACTACTCTTTTAGTACAAAATATTAGATAAAGAAGAAAATGATCCTATCGCCAGCATGCAATGCATGAAGAGCTGGCTCATTCGGGTACAAATCATCGCCCGCAATGTATCACTGTCGGCGATTGCTAAGTACTTACAACCCTACGTGGAGGGTACAAATGTATTCTCTACAAAAGGTTTTGAAGCCTGGGCCAGGTTCCGCAGTGGGAGAAAAGGCGAAAAAATCACCGAGAGTCCTTTCTCCCTCCCAAGTCCACCACCCGCTTTGCTCGCTGTTTTTCGCCGTTTCATCCAGTTTTTTGCCTTCCCGCCCCCTTATGGTCCCTAGCTAAAGTTTTGTAGAGAAGGTGAACACACAAAAGAAAAATTCCCTTTGACTACTATACGTGACGACACTAAAAACGGCTGTGTAGCAGACTACTATACGTAACAATTGGCTCTGCCTGCTTTTAAGCACAGTCACACAAGTAAAAATTTGACCCAGTTTTCCGCGCATCTTCGAAATAGTCCATGAAAGAAGAGATTTATAGCGTCTCCAAAACAGTCTCTTAGCGCACCCTCAATTTTTTCCGCGGATTTTACCACGATCACAGACGTGCGCTCGCACAATCCAACATAGCACTTAATCTTGTAGATGGAGGGTACATATCATTTAGCCAACGATTCCGAAACAAACTCATGCTTCACAAATTCGCGCCTTTTTTGGATTCAAACCGAGACGGATGTAGGAATTGTACGATTAACTGAAAAACAGCTTACCATTATGCTCTGGACACCCAAACCGGATTTTTTGGTCAAATGGTAAGCACCCTGGGTGACTTTCTGGACCACATTCAGCTGCTTGTCAGTTGTTCAATCAATACGCCTGTTTCGAATTATCAAAATTCATACTTGGCTCCGAGTCTATCTGTAAGCGGACCCTCCTTTAGTCTTCATCTTGCTCCGAGTCTGAGGGAAAAACAAAAGTCTTGATGAACTGATTCTCGCAGAATGTCAATGTGCTTTCTTTTGTTTTATACCCCTCAGCCTTGGTGCCAAGAGTGAATTTCAATGATTCGAAACAGGCTTATTTACTACTATTTGCTTGACATTTAGCTCATTTCATTTTAGGTCTGCCCTGACTGGCTTACATAATAACCCTAGCATATATAAGATAGAAACCCGTGTTGATCGTCTCCTGCTACCAATAATTTTCCTTATTCGAAGTCGCTAGTATCATCATCGTCTCCGTCGGCTCCTCTATCGCTCCTCCCAGTCTTGTTCAGTGACATCTGCGATCCCAAGGATCCTTGGGAGCTAAATCGATTGAGCGAGGTCTGAGAACCATCCCTTACTACATCAAGTCGTGTAGGGTGATGAGCGGAATGAAGGTCGTTCTGAAATGCCTATCAAGAGTTAAAACATTCTCCAATAAAAAAAAGTGCAGTAAAAATAGTAGGTCTTTGCCTTCATTTATCCCCAAACTCCCTGAGTTATGTTAATCATGTCGGTTTAATTTTCACAACCAACCGACAACTACTTCAGCGCATCAGCGAACACACGATCTAATTTATTCAGACTTGAACTCTTTTAACAACATCGAAACGTCGACTAACGTTCTTAAGTTTGATTTTTCTCGTTAAAATAAAAAAAAAGAAACAGCAGTGAAGATGAATACAACGCCTTTTCCCATGCTTCGCGACACCGCTTGATTTTCCCGCGCATAACAGGGCTTACAAGTTTTTCCCGCGCTATGCAGCGGCTTCCATGCTTTCCTGCGCATAACAGAGCTTGCAACAGACTCACTTAGATTTATTCTCGCAAAGAAATATGGAAAGGCAATTTGACGCGCGCAGTCACAGCCCATGCAGAGAAGCAACTAGGTAGGAGTCTGGAGCTTGCAAGTTTTCCTGTGCATAACAGAGCTCATAAGTTTTCCCCTTGTTACGCAGCGGCTTGCATGCTTTCTTATGCTGCGCATAACAGAGTTTGCAAGTTTGCTTGCAAGTTTTCCCGCGCTATGCAGCGGCTTGCATGCTTTCCCGCGCTTTCACACATACTTGTTCTTTAAAGTAAATAATAAATAACAAATAACAAATATGAAATTTAAGGTAGAAAAAACAACAACAACAAAAACAACAACAACTATGTAACCTCAATATCTTGCTCTTCGTCCATGGAAACGAGATTTTGAATAGCAGTTGTATAAAGTTCTAGTGCCTTTGCATGAAAATACATCTGGCCATGAAAGAAATTACTGAATACCGTCTGCGAGAACAATGAAAAAAGGAATCATTAGTTTCTTAATCTAAGAGAAATCTCCTGCTTTTTATTGCATAAAAAGACCATACCGTAGTAACAAGACTGAACAGCAACGGCAAGAAACAGGGTCTGGAAGGGGGGGGGGGGGGGGTCCTGATCCCGCATTCCCGCTCCTTTTTCACGACAATCCCGCATCCCGAACTTCTGACATCTCTGTCCCGAATACCGCCTGCCGAATACCGTTTTCTTTCCAAAAACCGCATCCCGTGCCAAAATTTTGGCGAATCCCGCTTCCCGGGTAGCAGTCAAATTCCGTATCCCGTCAAGAGATTTTGCGTTTTCAGAAATCCCGTACTGTATTTGGGTCAAATCGCGGAAACCGAGAATATTCCTCCAAAGCCTGAAGAAAATACATGTAAAACTGAATTTTTGTGCTTTCCAGCTACTTGAAATCCTAGGGTAACACTCAAAGTTTTAAATTTTCTTTTTGTTTTCAAATAAAGATAACATTGTTCTTTGTTGCAGGCGCCTCATCTTCTTGTGAACAAGCTCGAATGATGTCAAGTTCAGGGGCGGATCCAGGATTTTTTTTAGGAGGGGGTGCACTCGTCTCTTGCTCTACTTCAACACCAATAAACCACATAGTTTTTTTTTTGCAGAATACCAGTTGTATTAGAAAACCGCAGGTCATCTCAGGGAGGGGGGGGGGTGCACACCCCCTGCACCCTCCCCCTAGATCCGCCCCTGAAGTTAAGCTGGATTAGCTGGAAGCATCACCAACAAAATCAGTTCCATTTGTCAGGACTTGCTGACCAGGCCATTCCCGTTGTAAGAATCTCACTTTTAATCAAAACTGTCCAGTCAAATCAGTCAATTCCTAAATGCAAGGGGTTGATAGGTTTTTTTGGATCATTACATGTTTCTGGGAAACTCCCCACCTACCCCTCCCCTAAGCCAACATTTTGCCCTAAGTGAGAAGTAAGTGTTGATGTTGGCTTAGGGGAGGGGTAGGTGGGCGGTTTGTTTCAAAGTGAACATTTCTGACTTTTGGAAAGTGTCCCCGTATTGCATATTTTACAGTCTACTCCCTTCAAACCGACTCTCTTTCATGCAAGGATTACAAATTCTTTTCTCTCTTATCAAAATTTACCTTAATGTCTTCCATCTTTTTTCTTTCAAATTCTATCATCTGTTCCTCAAGAGTCTGTCTTGCTCGGTTTGCATCAACTGTTAGTTTCTGAAGGTCCTGCTCAAGCTTAAAAGGGTTAAACATTAATAGTAGAATTATTCTACTATTATTTACACAAGCACCAAAATGTAAGAAAAACGATTAAATCATAGCCTAATTTACATTAACTACTCCTAAAGCAGTCACAAAAATAATAGTCAAACTTTTGGAAAACAGAGCTCAGTTTCACAAAAGCAAATCAACATTATCCCAGGGTTAAATTATAACCCATGGGTTCTGGGTAAAGGGTATTTTCTTTTAAAATTTTGACCCATAATGAGGTCTTTAGTACCCTGGGTACCAGAGGTTTTTTCTCACGTGGGACGAGGAGCTTGGTCGGCTACAGGCTGACACGTCTTGTGGCGAAGCAGGTCACTTTTTAAGACTTGACCGAAACGGGAAACCGTCTCTGGAACCCGGGGTAGGTCTTTAGGTAAAAGCTTTATAATAATAATTTATGAGGTCCTTTTTCATGGATGTGGTGTTTACCACATGGTTTCTACAGAAACAAATTGTACTGACTAATAATATTTTGTGTGTGCCTGTTAAATCTCATGAAAACCCTTGCAATATCACTATAAAAATATTTACTGGTGCCTCCATATCCTCAACCAAGGCCACACTTCATCTTCTCTGTATGTCATTGTAGTGAGACACAGCAAAAGTTGATCACTGAATTTTTTTACCCACCTGGGACTGAAAACAGTTAAGGATGAAACAATCCAGCTCAAGATTAACTACAATTTGAATGAATTTATTGTGGAATGGATGCCCTGATGAAGAAGGGATGTGGGATGCAGCGATGGGGTAGGATTAAATTTCAGCCTATATATGAGACCCAGGTAGGTAGGTATCTTTTCCCTAAAGATACCTGCCTTCTAAATAGTCAAAAAAATGGAATAGGATCTATAATGACTGAAGCTAAAAATTAAATTTTAAATTTATTCTGCTTGTTCTATACGAAAAAAAAAAAGAAAAAAAAACATTAAGTTAGGTAACATTAGTTTCTTTGCTTTAGATTAATTGCATTATGTAAGGATATGATTTTTCCTTTGTTTCTTGGTTCTTTTGTTTTTACTTTATCTAGTGCTTTACGTTTCAGTATTTCCTTTTCTCTTGTAGCATTAAGTTCTTTGACATATTCTCTGGCATGTTTACAATTTGTAGCATTCAAAGAAAGAGGAGGTGAAACCTTTGCATGCACAAACTCCGCCTGAAAATAAAATAAAATAGTATTATTTTCTATTATATGACATGTTTAGATCCTAACATTTGAGTTAAGAAGGACTTGGTTTTTATTTAATGGTCAATCAGCTGGAAGCAGCTTTTCATCCTAATCAAAAGAAGTGTTTACATCTTACCCAGAGGGAGGAGCGCTTACTCCTATAATAGAACATCTTACCAGTGGAGGGAGGAGCTAGAGCATACAGTCGACTCTCTCTTAACGGACACCTCTATAAGATGGACACCTCTGTAAAATGGACACCTAGAGTTGGTCCCTGCCTTTCTTTACTCCTTTTATTTGACTGACATCTCTCTACAATGGACACTTAGTACTGCTCCCAAAGGTGTCCGTCTTAGAAAGAGTTGACTGTACTCCCAATAACTAAAATCGCCTGATCGCAGGTTACCCAATAACAGACTATACAGGGATGCTCGTCATAACAGGGGTACCTGTACCTTATTCTTAAAAGGGCTAGAGGGGTGTAAAATCATAGGGACTTAATGAGAGGTGGGAATAGAAAAGGTTACAAAAAATGACTCTTTAAATTTAAAAGGGTTGGACAAAGTGCATATATATGTAACTTTCCAAAAGATGCATAGAATTGATCTGAGTACATGTATTTCACAAGGTTAATTAACTCAGGAAAGAGAATAAAGTAGCTATTAAGTTTTTACAAGCTGTTACTATAAGGGGAATCATTTTGGTCAAAAGTGGTATATTCCTATTGTATGTTCTTATAAAAGGGTAATCTTATTTGAACCACAAGACAGAGCCATCCCCTCACAAAACTTTGCGTTAAAGATCCCTTCCCACGCTATCCTTGTCATATTTCCTTATAAGCTAACTGTTTTTGAGTCACAGCCCAGCCTGGGTAGCCATGAGTTTAGCGTCGGCTGTGCTATAGCATGTGCAATATTATTAATGTGAGGAAAATACTAGTTTTATCCATTACTGATGTCTTTGGATAAAGCAGTTTTAAACAAAATGTAACATTATCATTTTCAAAACTGTCAAACCCCTATAAATGAGGACACTGGCTGCGGTCACATCTGGGCTACTAACTATAGTTAAGATGGAGATAACTGTAGTTAGCTATTTCAGTAATGTGACCGCTTCTCTGTTCGCTCTAACTATAGTTAGAAAATTTACGCCTTGGTGATCCAAAACAATACAGACTAACTATAGTTATACCCAAGCAGGGTTCTTAAGTTAGTCTTAAGTTTACAAACAAACAACCAATCAGAATGTGACACTTCTTTTCACAAGTGTGAGATGAGCATAAATATGCAAAATAAAAACCAAGTGTGAAAAAAGGGCGAAACCAAAAACAACAAACAAAAAATTTACATAGGCTAATTAGAACTAGCTGTTGTTTATAACTGTGTGGTGTGACTGCAATGTCGACCGGAAGCACTAACTACAGTTAGGTATGACATCATGTAACTTGACACTAACTTAAGTTAAACTTTAGTTATGTCGTAGATGTGAGCGCAGCCACTGAGGGAACCTGTTGGACAGTTTGCTTTGTCCCTGGTGAAAGAAAGCCCTTACATTTTCTCTAATAAATTAATTCATCCTTATAGCCGTGTTTGTATTAAGTGGGTGTCCGTAAAGTGGGTTTGACTGTATATTTGCAATGTATTCCAGTACTTTACCTGTCCGCCCAGGAAATCCTGCAATGAAGCTATGTTTTCGCTGACACCAGCCAAACTTGCTTTCATTGATGGATATTCCTCATCAGAATACAGGTCAACACTTTTGGATAATTTCATGCCTTTTTCTTGCAGAGATACCAGTCCTGTGCTTAAGGCTGCAAAATCTTTTAACAATGTGTTGAAATGTCTCTCTGCAAGATTAATTCTCTCTGTTATGACTTTCAGTTCATGGTCTCTACAAAAGAAAGTACATGCAAAAAAAGTGATTCAGCTGATGACATGGGGGCCACATTACAATGTAGCTGAAAAGATCAACAGCAATTCCCCCACTTAGAACTGGACTTTTTTTTCCTGCAAATTCTGTGAGAACAATTTGAGCTGTTTTGTCAAACAACATGGCTCCCTTGTTGTGTGGTTGCAAACCAAGAATTAATGCATTAATTGTTTCAGAATCAGTCTTTTATCAGACCCTCTATTTCCTCATTAGAGATTGTTGAGAGTGCATGTTACAATATAGTTACTGCAGAGGATATATTGACTGCTTCCTGAGAAGGAACTTGATAAAAAGACATTCCACAAGTTAACAATAGATAATTTTAACCTAGAATCTAGAGAAGGTATGCAAGAACCTATGGGGGGGAGGGGGGGGGGGGGGGGCGGACAAGTACTGCCAATGGCATTTTCATAATTATTTTGCTTGACATGTGTATCATAAAAATATTCTTTGGATGTTGTTTTTAAAGTAAGTGGTAGAATGTCAGTTCTCTTTGGATGTTGTTTTTAAAGTACTTAAGTGATAGAATGTCAGCTCTGACAGTGTTTGTTTAAGAGTCTTGTCATTTAAATGAGCAGCAATTGGGGATTATTAAATTTTTGGAAACACAGTGAATTCGAAGGGACAGTGTGCACAGACATTTTTTAAACTTCTTCAGATTTTGACTAGCAACTGTTTTAAACAATGTTTTTAAAACAGTTATTAGTCCTCATCTGAAGGATCCTGAAGAATCTGTAAAATGGCATGTTTTTGAATCTTAAAAAAATATTATGGACTACATAGCAGTTAATTTTACAAAAAAACTTAGTAGACTTCTGCAAGTGACAGCAGCCTCCAGGCTGCAGTAGATGCTTCGAATTGTACAGGTTAAAAGCTATAAGAAGACTTATATTAATAGGCTAACCTTGCTTTCGTTTCACTTCTTATCTCACTTGGGGTGGAAGCACTTAAATTTGACGAAGACTTCTTCATTTGGAAAAAAAAATGCACCAATGGATGGCAATGATCAACAATTTCTTCAAGAAAGTTCAAGGACGCGATCAAAGATTGCCTGGCAACGAATCACTCTCTCATTTCTTTAAGACATCCAATAGGGATTGATGATTATTCACGAGAACTTTTTTTAACACCATATAAGCTTAAAAGCTGTTAAAAAAACGCAGCCAACGCAAAAAATACTCTACGATTCCGAAGACATTCGCTTTGCCCGCGAAACCGCCACATTTGTCAATCGCAATTTAGTCCCTTCCCGGGAGGTGAAAGAAAACTTTCGCCCTAACGCATGCGCATTTCATCTGCTAATTTCGGTCGGCCATTTTGTTGGCCAGGTGTCGGTCTTTTCAAAACGAAAAACAACGTTTTTATCTGTCAGAACTTTTATTTATCTACTTATTGCTGCTTCAAGGAGTGCCCTGAATCATTTGGTACCTTGCACGAGGTTTGAAGAGAGTGGATTTTCGCATTTCTAAGCGAAAGCCAGTCTTGGCTGCATTCACGTGTTCAGGTGAGCTTTCCAAAGCCGGTCTGTTGTTACTACTGCTGTGTATTTTGTAGCATTTTGCATGCTTGTTTTTAAAATCGAGTGACGTATTGTTTGCTGTCGTTAATCTTTGTTCCTATAGCAGCATATCATGTACTGCATGTTCAGAGGGAAATTTGAGCCAAAAATTTAGTTATAATATATACAGTCTGTTTAGTTTCTCACAATTCGATGCTTTCTGAGACAGACAGATCTAAGTTTGGGGAAACATAGAGACTGGTTGAAAGTGGGGAGTCACTGTGTTAAAAAGATCAGCCATTAACTGCTTTGTTACCCAGCCACAAAAAATACAATAATATTAAACAAAGGAAATTAATAGCTGATTTGCATCCTGTAAAGAACACATACTGTATCATCTTAAAACCACTTGATCAACAATAATTTCTAGGGAACCTGCAACAGTTTAACAATAGTGAGTTTAAACAACTACAATAGTGATGCCAACTGTATAAACAGTAGGTCTGAAAAGTAAAACCCTGCATTTTTCCTGCTTAACAGCATTAGAGAGATTTAGAGTCATGTTTACGGCAAATGTCAAATGTGAATTTCTGCCACATGACCAAGTTTTCCCGTCAAACATGTCTTCAACTGTTCTTTACTTGAACAAAAAAATAAGTGCCGCATATTTTCGGTTATAAGGCACACTCAGTTATTAAGATGCACAGCAAACTTTTCAGTGCAATTTTTCTAAATTAGCAAACTGAAAATTAAACCAAAATACCAGGCTATAAGGTGCAGCCATGATTTTGGTGATGTTCACCTTAACTAAGACAGCATGCTTTCCAACAACGCTTATTACGGCCATTCACCTATGTGATCAAAAGAGAAAAAGGTTACATATTTCGATCAAAAGTGAAAAAAACACACCTATCAACACAAAAGGCATTGTTTTCTAAAGTTGTGAATACTTAGGGAATCCGTTTTTGGTTAATAAACAAGTCAGCTGTCTTGGCTGCGGCATACTGACATCGATACATACATTGGTAGTATCAAGATAAAATTGATCACATAATACATGAGTCTGAACAATTTTGTTTATTAACTGCCAAACCTGTAAGATTAGGCCCTTGTTAATCAAAATAACTGTGATAAAAGAGCTGTCACAGTTCTGTTGACAGATTTGGGAGCTTTCTTTGGGAAATAAAGGTATGAAACAAGTGCAAGATTCCAGTGTAGAAGTGACTCTAAACGAATTTGACTTAATTTTGTGTTGTTGCCCGAAGATACTTGGTTATAAGACGCACCCCTAAATTACAACAGATTTTATAGAGCTACATGTATCAAGCAAACTTTCATTGAAAAAATGCTGCGCCTTATTTAAAGCAAAAAAATATGGTAGTTTCACATTATTTTCATCCATAAGAATAAATTGTTTTAGACTGTTTTTATCTGCTCATTTTCTGTTTTAAGAAATTCTCAACTTGGGTCTGCCATTTGCCAGTTGCCATAAATGTCAATCTAAATCTATCTATTGTTGAGTTCTCTGATTGAAGGCAGGGTGCAAAGAAAATCATTTTTACAGCTTGCCATTCGGGCAAGCTGAAGCTAACATTTACTAGCCCAGATGTCATTTTAACTAGCCCCAAAAGCTTTGTGAAGAGCAGAGTTAATTTCACAGTTCTTCTGTTATTCAGTTTCCTTGCCTATCGGGCAAGTTAATAACAGAATTCACTAGCCCGATAGCAAATTCCACTAGCCCCGGTTTATCGGACACTACTTTCTTTGCATGCTGTTGAAGGCTTTACCTGTGACTTGAACTTATGATGATTTCTTTCCCTCTCTCTCCACGCCAGTCTTTGTTCTCACTAATATACTTATTCCCTTAGTTAGACTGTTTTGTCCACTGATTTGTTTCAATGGTGCAATAGAGAGAGTCTATCATTCATAAAAGATGCCAATCTTGCCTTGGAGCCTCATGTGTAATCAAAATATACTGAAAAGCAAACACAACAAAAAAACTCTCAACAATCTACTTTGAATGAACTGGCAATTGCATGCTAAAATATAAACAATTTTGATCCAAAAGAAAAGTCTGCCTTAAATGATTTGTTCAGTAGGCCATAGATTTTTTCAGGTGCTTTGACTACCAGACTTTTTTACTCTTTTGAGTAACAATAAAACAAGCTACTATGTTGTTAATAAATAAAGTTGTTGTTTTGTTTATTAAGCCAAGTTTAGATCTTACATGTAGTATCATTTGGAAACTGTTTCAACTGCATTATTGTTGATTATTTTCCAGGCTTTTAGTTTGCTCTTTCATCCTGGACTTCTGATGCGAAGAAGGGGAGGACCTCCGCCAAGGGGACATTTTGACGGGCCATACCCTCCGCGACCACCTCCGGATTATTATGATGGCTTTGGACCACCCCCATCTCCACCATGGGAACGCCGAGACCCTTATGGTTACCCCCCATCACCACCACCACCTCCTCCTGGACCACCCCGAGGTTGGTATGATCGACCGTTAACTCCACCACCTCCGTGGCTTAGAGATGATGATCTGCCTCCTCCTCCCCCTCCAAGACGCCCTCCACCATCATCATTTGCTGATGATGATTTTTACCCCCCTCCACCTCCATTTCGTTCTAATGGTCCACCCAGGGGAAGAGGAAGAGGAGAGGGGCGAGGTGGTAGCCAAGGGCGAGGTAGGGGTGATGCCCCAACCTCACGTGGGGGAAGTCAAGGAAGGGGTTCTGCTACTAGAGGAGGAAGTAATAGCAGGGGAACAAGAGGAGCTACTAGTTCACGTGGATCGTCAAGTGGCAGAGGGGGATTTAGAGGAGGAAATAATTCATCCAGGGGTACTCCTGGTAGAGGGGCAGCTAGAGGGACAAGTTCAGTGCGCGGTATGGCAAATGGAAGAGGCGGAAATGCTTCAAACAGTGGAACAGCCACGTGGTTGAATAAAGCAAGAGGTGATGCTCAAACAGGAAATGTTGGAAACAGCAGCAACCAGTCTGTTGTCCAAACTGAGAACACACCACAAACTACTAATGCGACAAAGACTGCAAACATGAATAATTACCAAAGTTATTCTATGTTAAATAAGGCCAAAAAGGAACAAAAGAAAGTAGAGAATACTGTGCTGAAAGGTGGGTAATAGTGCAATATTTGAATATTTTAGAGTTCTTGTTATGTGTTAGAATAAGGACAGGTATGCACCTTAAGTGTGTGTGTCACAGGTCAAAATTAAATCCAGGTTACATTTTTTTAATCTATGTTGATTCTCAGTTTTCTTTGTCTCCTAGCCCTAATTCATGAATAATAATACAAGTAGGGCTATGAGACAAAGGAAGGTGAGAATAAATGCATGTTAGGAAATTTTAACCTTATATTAATTTCGACCTGTAACATATGCCACAACTATACAGGGATATGTAAGGCTGTCTCTTACCAAAATCCCAAGGAACTTTAAAGTTTTTGTCGGAAGTCTTAACTTGAAAGTGAGATACAGTGTGCAAAGAAAGTCATGTCTGACAGCCCGTGGCTAGTGGATTTTGCTATCGGGCTAGTGATTTTTGTTCTTAACTTGCCCGACGGTGAAAATCAAATTACAGAAGGATTGTAATCAATCCTGCTTATCATAAAGGGTTTTGGGGCAAGTTGAAATGCCTTGTAGGCTAGTACATGCTAGCTACAGCTTGCCTGAATGGCAGGCTATAAAACTGAATTTCTTTGCACCCTGGAGATATGACTTTGCAAGACCATGAGACCAAAGGCTAAGACTTAAGTGTTTAAGGCTAGTTCAAGACTTATTTTGGCAAGTATAGATTTAACAAATCAATCACAATTTTTCATGGTCTGTAATCTTGTCGACCATAGAAATGACATCAGAATGGTCAATACTCAAGTGAACCATGAGTTACAGGCCATGGAAATTTTTTGTCGATTTGGTTTTTACAATAACATTGACAGTTTTTAATGTCATTTTCCATCAACATTTCTGGGAAATTTGTGAGCGCGACAAGGACAAAAACAAATTGCGCCACCATCACGTCATTCCCATGGTTGTACTCTCACCGAACAAAGCTCTCGACCAATCAGCATGAAAGAAGTTGTTCAGTTATTGTAAAATAATATTTTGTTACATAATTGTAGTTGTGGTTGTTGTGCTACCTCTTTATAGTTTGATAGGAGAGGTTTGAATTCTACTTGTTTTCAATATCGCTTTCCAGCTGCTATTCCTGGGCAGTTAAACTTCATTTCATTCAAGAACAGTCTTCAGGAATGTTGTCAAAAACAGCAATTTCCAGTTCCTGCTTACAAGTCTTGGAAGTTCAGCTATGGCTATGCAGCCAAAGTGGAAGTAGCTGGAAACACTTTTAAAAGTACTGGAGTACAAGGAGATCAGAAAGAAGCACAGCAGAATGCAGCGTACAATGCCTTGGTAGGCCTTGGATTGATTGACTCCACAGTTCCATTCGATGTCAAAACTGCTGCAGGTACATTGTATATTATTTTTTCACTTTAGTACTTCAAACATAGAAAGTGTACCACACATAATTTTTCTTGTCATTATCATCAAAGTTCCTGAATTTTGTTTGCTCAATGATTTTTTTTTGCTTATATCAACCCCTCATGCCACTAGCCCAAGCCCATTATCAAGGTAAAAATTCACTTTTAGTAGTTAGTCCTTAAGCACCAACATCCACCTAAAAATTATCCAAACTGATCTTTATACATTTTCCCAATAGACTAGACTACTTGAGAAAATTCGATAAGTAGGTTGATTATGATCGTCCAGGTGAACATAGTCCTAAATAGGACTGTCATTGACAGTGACTAATGTTTCAACAACCTGTGCGGTCGTCATCTTCAGAGTCAAAGTGAGTTGTATCACATGAGTTGATGGTATGAAACTTATTGACCTGATTAGTCAATTAAGTCATGATGTTATTGGTCGTCTGTCAGTTAAGCCATGATGTTATTTGCTTGTGAATTTAGTGACAGATCAAAGTGTTTTCTTTGTGGTGATCAGTTTATTAATTCACATACAGTCAAAGCTCTCTTAAGTGACTACCTGGGAAATTTGAAAAAGTGGTGGTAACTAGAGCTAGTTGCTTACGAGAATGAGCTCTGGTAAGCTACCACATATTATTTTACATGGTAAAACAGTACAGGGTTGTCGCTTACAAGAGCATCAGAAACTCGTTCATAAAGAAAATTAAAAGCAATTTATGTTTAACGAATGTTTTTATACATGTGTCTGGTTGTAGACACGGCCTATCTTTGCTTCCAAATTTTTTAGAACAAAATAACCCCAAATACAGAACTGTGCTCTGATGCACTGTACAAGATCTTAATCAACAAACCATTAGCACGGTGTGCAGTTTCATGAAAGTGTTGATTTATTTTAATAAGTACTCCAAGCAGTTGCTTTCGAGAGCTTAAAAACAAAGGAAAAGTCCAGTTGTGTAATCCCAAAAGTGGTCGCAGTTGCTTACAGGAGCAGTCGCTCACAAGAGCTTTTCATTACAAAGTTTAAGTCACAGTTCAAACAGGGTTTCACAAAGGCGGTGTTAACTAGAGCTGGTCGCTTGGAAGAGTGGTCACAAGGAGAACTTCGACTGTATCCTTTTCTCTTGAAAATGTATGGAAATTAGGAGAAAATTGATGTTGGTCACTTTTGTTAAATCCTTGTTTCTCTTGCAGCAATTAAAAGACCTGCTGTAGACAACAGTGTTATAGAGGATGCATCTGGCAAGCGGATCAAACTGGAGTCGTCCTCGCCCGTGGCCACCTCTTACAAGAGCAGATTAAATGAATTCTGTCAGAAGTTTCGCCTTTCCCTTCCGTCCTACGACACTGTAAAAACAGAAACAGGAAAAGGCTTCATCACAACTATTGTGTTCAACAAGAAAGTTTATCAAAGCAATGGCCCACAGCCCACTAAGAAGCTGGCTGAGCAGAATGCTGCTCAAGTAGTTTTACACATGTTGAACCAGTGTCCAGCACCCCCTCCGAACTGCCAGGATTTTGTTGAACGTTGTAAGCAGCTGAGTTCACAATCAGCGCAGTCCAGTTCTACGGGGACATCTGCATCGACTACTTCCTTAACAAGTAAGTTCTTGTTGTTTCTAAAACTGCAAGGCCTTGTAAGTGAGTAACAATGTATCTTTACAGAATATTAACCAAGACAATATGAGGCCTGTAAAAAACAAAATAGTTACCTTAAATGACCTGATAAACGCCCTAGGCGTTTATTTAATTTTTGAGATCCAAGTAGGGGCGATTTATAAATAGGAGGCATTTAAAAGAGAAATGCGTTTATTCTCATAACTGTAGCAAGCGCAACAAAACAAATATGCTTTCAGCAGAAATATAAAGAGAGTTTTAAAAAAATGCAGAATAGAGTTCATGTGATAGTTAGTTCTTGAGTATGGTACTTTGTATGCATTTGAATTCAGTTGCCTGCTAGTCCACGGCATTGGGTTAGCTGCGGCATTCCGTCTGCTGCCACGTGGCCTTAGTGCAGCTTATACAACATGCAGAGTCTCATTGTTTTCCTTCTACTTTGAAGAGATTTCCATCCTAGCTCATCAAGTAGTGCTCCTACACTAGCCGTGCGATCATAATTCCTGTCAATTTTAAGTTAATGTCTTTTAATCTCTTCAAATAATGTTGATTAATTGAATTGTGCAACATTGTTTCCTAAAGTACAGATCTTAAAAAGTTAATAATCCTTTGAAAGCATCAGAATGTTGTGATTTCTATATCTTGATCCACATAAAATAATTATTGACCTCCTTTAGAGGTTTCATTGAAATATTTTTTAGTATGCTTCCCCCCTCCCGCCCCTGCCTTCCCTCCTGGGTGCGAACAAACTGGAGAATGTGTTTTCACTTTTTTGTTAAAAAGAAAACGAATTTAGTATCAATTTTCAATGCAAAGATTTGAATTATTCGAGGCTGGGCGCTTATTAACTTTTTCTGCCTTTAGGATGGGCGCTTATTCGAGGTGGGCGCTGATTCGAGGCTGGGCGCTTATTCGAATAAATACGGTAAGCCCCCCCAAATCGTAAGGCAAAAAACGCTCCCTTAAATCGCCCCTCCAAATATAAGCCCCCCGGGGGGCTTGTACTTGGAATTTGCCCTCGAATACAAAGTAAAACAAAGCAAAAATGGTAAATTTCCTCTCCACTACAATCTAGCCCAACCGATTTTATAACGCAAATTTCCCTCCGTACATAAGCCCCTCCGAATATAGGCCCCTCCAAAAATAAGCCCCTCAAAAAGGGCCTTTGAAAAATATAAGCCCCGGGGATTATTTTCGAAATTTTACGGTATCTACTTTGGCCTGAAAATTGTTTCAGGCCAAGCTATTTTCAGGCCAAGTTATGGGAAGATTATTTATTTTAAATCCGTGGATGAAATTCTATGCCTTTACCATTCAGCTGAACCCACTTTCGCAGGGATGGACCTTCGCTGAATACGAGTTTTTTGGAGTTATTTCTTTTTATTTAGCCTCTATTAGGAACTGAAAGGTTAATTTTTGGGTCTGTTATTTGTCAGAGTCAAGTTTTTAATCGGGATGACATCCTTTTATAATTATTGTCTGAAGCAACGTCTAGACAGAGTGATTTGTCTGAGTATCGCAAGATGTTTTATGAAAGAGACCTTGTTTGGTATAGATTTTGCGATCCCACTGTATCGTCCGTGAATGACTCCTGCTTGTTGTTTGTTTAACTTGGAGTATCTCCTATGTACCAGTATTTCACGGTGTCGAAAGCGTGCGCCTTTCAGGGTTTGGAATGCATTGTTTATCACAGGCATCGAACTGATTAAGGGGGGGGGTTTCTTGATCAGGAAGCGTGCTTATTATTGTGAAAAGCCAAAGTATTTATATCTTAGTTGTGAATTTTAGTAAATTATGAAAGGTGTGATTGTCGTCTGCAACAGCTTTGCAAAAGTTATTTCTTTAGTTTTGCTCATCCCTCTTAAAGTGTAAGGTGTAAGTGAAAATAATAATTTATTATATTCCCTGTCTATTTGAGTCCCAGTTTCTAGAATTCAAGCGTTCAGTGTTTTGATGCAAGATCCACAGTACAAAAAAAAAATGTAATGGATTAGCTTAAGGCACTTTTCAACGCCTGATCCTATCAACAGTTTATCCTGAACTATGAATACGCTGTTATTGAAAGCTTGAGGGAGTAAGGCATAGCGCAGAGCAGGCTTAGAATTTCTCTTAGTTTTTAGTGTCCATTAAACTGATTAACATTCTGAACGTCACTTCGACTTCTAGTCTACCACGGGTTGAAATTTTTTGTGTGCGCCCTCCTTTGAGTGAAATTCTTTCATATCAATTCATATCCCGGGGGGTGGACTCCTCATATGAAAGGGGTGGGGATGCTCTTCGTCTCGCTTAGGGGTGTAAATTTCGAATTTGGTCTCACTTAGGGTGTTCTGGGCAAAACGCCATCATATTTAACCGTGAAGGTCTTGTTTAGGGTTGCACGTGAAAAAATATTAAAATATTATATTGTCTGTGTTTTAACATGGTCTCTTTTAGGGGTCAAAAAAAGCCTGGGCCACGCCCAGATCGGTCTCCTTGAGGGGTTTAATTCAAAATTTCCGACGAGCAACCCCACCCCTTTCATATGCGGAGTCCCCCACGGGGTCCATGTGCGGTTTTTCAAAACCACCAATTTCCACACTTCCCCCCCCCCCACCTCCTGAAAAAAAAAATGTACGGCCCCTTACTTGTTTGATATAGGGTTAGTATTGCAAACTAAGACAATGTGAATTTGTTTGGTCACTAAAGCGAAATCCCGTCAAGATGTAAACGAATTCAGTGATTAATAATTGGTTTGTGTTTATTTTCAGCGTCTGTAGCAGTGGCGCAGATCCCTTTACCATCGGCGCCAGCACCAGCAGCCGGACAAACACCTGCTTCTACGTCCCAAACGAATCCTGCGTCGACAGTCCAAAGCACGGCATCTTCCACAATCACGCGTTTCTCTAGTCCAATAGTCGAAAAGATTACCACACCAATGACGCAGCCATCGGTAACGGCAGCGGCTGCCATCGAAAAACCGACTACTGCCTTCACCTCACACAAGAACACATTGCAAGAGTACTGCCAGAAGTCCAAGATAGCCATGCCTGTGTACTTCAGCCATCGTGAAAACGGCGTATTTACATGCACCGTGCATGTGGCAGGGGTAACCTACTCAAGTACCAGTTGCAATACCAAAAAGGGATCCGAACAGACCGCCGCTAGCGTGGCACTGAAGGCCTTGGGTCTAATGTAACCCTACTGGATTTCTTACTGACTTTTATGCGCGTTTGGTGTTGGACTCCGTGAGCATTAAGGTATGGAGATATTAGACAAATATTATTTTTTATTTTTACTCTACCGGATTGAACGCAGTCCAGATGAGTTTGTTGAGCGCGTTGAAAAAGGTTTAGAGTATGAAAGGTAACGTCAACATTGTTCCTACAATCCGTGAGGTGTGGTTCATTTAATTTTTCCGATGGCTTTTGTTATTCGACGCGATATTTGATATCACCCTTTTCCTCATAATTCGTAAAAATTATGTGGACGTTTCCTTGTGCCAAAGGAGGTAGCTCTCTCAAGTTTGGCGCCGGAACGAGGGGCTGTCTGTTTTAACATTTCTTTTTTAGAAAAGAACGTTTTGTTGTTTCGAAGGGGAGACTCTTTTGTTTAGGCAGTATTTACGGAAATTAAATTGCTCTTAGAAAAGTTGGCAGCTGGACATAGAAGTCTTTACAATAGTTTCTGGCTGTCAGAATCTCGTGTCAAAGTAGTAGGATTCTGCGTTACTTTTTAAAGTTCCCCTATAAAAAAATTCAAATGATTTTTATTTGTAACCGGGGTACTTCTCGCCTCCAGAATCCCTTAATGAACTGAGCACCTTTCAGCGTGATTATCTTGGATCGTTTGTGGGACCAGTATGATTGATGATCGGTTAAAGATAAATTCGCCTTTTCTGAAACGACCTCAGAATTTTAGTGCCCTGAAAGCTGGTCACAACCTCCAAAGTTAGAGCTTCTAGAGCGGCCAATTCAGTATTCGATTGGGTGAATAACTGGACTTGTCATTCAGTTCTTCAGTTGTTCAATGTGACAACGTTTAAAGCGAATGCCGAGCTGGCCAACAGTAGATTGTAGTTTTTTTAAATGTTACTTTGAGCTCCCGTTTTTCGAATTTCGAGTATGTCGACTAACAGTTAAAAGGATATGAAAAGAAAGATTTAGCATTTACTTCACTAAAACTTGATTAACTGACCTAAAGGAGAGAAAGGCAGTGAATATTTCAAGTCAACTTTTTGGTTAGGGTTTTGTGATATCCGAAATAATCAAGGTACTGGTAAGTGTTATCAGTCTATGCCGATAAGAACCACCTTTACCTTGATTATTCCGGATATCACGAAAACCAAATCTAATAATTATTTTATTACGCATTGTTTTGAAGTAAATTGCGACGAAAACACCTTCGCATGGAACACATTTTGAAATTGTTCTAAAGAATCATGCATTGCGCGCGCAACCTACAGATTACATTGTAGTCAGTTATCTGCTAGCAGATAGCTGTAGTTTATCTGTAGGTTGCGCTGATTTCAAAAATAACTGTAGGCTGTTAGCCAATGAAACGACAGATAGCGAGTGCAATGTATAATATTATGTCCAATCAAACTACTTCATCTTCATTTGAACGATCGTAATATGGGTAGTTTTAAATTGCTCTAAAGAAAAAAAACTTAATAATCATATAAATTGGCCAAAATTGATCCATCCGTTGAACTAGTCGTTTGTCAAGAGGTGGTTTACTGAGCCCAGTTTTAAAGTTTTACGAACTGGAAACTGAAGAAAAGTAGTTCTTAATCTAAGCACAGAATAAAAGACGTGATCTTCCCACAGGAAATAAATCTTCTCGCTGTTTTGTCTATAAGGATATAACACTCCTGAATGCACGTTATTCTTTAATTGCTAACGAAACTCCCCTCCAAAAGTTATGAAAATACACCATTGTTAGCCGCTTTGTTGCATGCTGCTTATCCTGCAAAACAGGCGCTTTTTTCGCGTTTTCAGGCGAGCGCGAGACCTGCCCTCGTCGTGCGCGTCACGCGCTCCACATTTGCTCTGTGGTCGCCTGAAAACAAGAAAAAGTAGCGCCGGTTTTACAGGCAAGATTCTGCTTATCAGCTTGGCCTCTTGATGTTACGTCATTCTGCCCAGCGGGAACATGGCGGGAAGTTGCTAAAAGGTAACCCTCAGTAAGACTGAGTTGAACAGGTAGGCTTCTTTTTCGGAACAATTGTTTGGTAAACGCTCCTTCGTAGTTGCGTCCCACCGATTCACACGTTGGGCGGAATGATGTCACATTCGGAGGTTAGGCTGCCAAGCAAAAAAAAAAAAGACAATTACGCCAATCGGATAGGCTTTCTAAACGAAGTAAACGGACAGTATTTCAACATCGCATCTTCATTTTTTTTGTGTGTCATAAAATGCACTTACATAATGCCCTATCCGGATAGACAAAACAGTGAAGTGATTGATTTATCTCTTGTTGGTTCGTCATGTCTTCTTGCAATCAAATTCGCCTTTCCAAACAGCAGAATTTTGAAAATTTCTTTGGTGTTCCCAGTCCCCTATTTTTCTTTAAGATCGTGGAGATCGAAGACTTTGCGTTACTGGTGGCCATTTTGGATGAGGGTCAAATCTACTTAGCCTGCCCCCCTTGGTACATATGAAACCAAGATGGCCGCCCGTACCGGTCAGCGCTCGATTTTGGCGATCGAACGAGAAAATAGGGGACTGGAAACAGTGTAGAAAATCGCAGCATCATGTAGAAACTGTTGTCGTAGTTAAAGCAATTGCTACATGTCTTGTGTCCTCTCATTTGTTGACGATGTTCGCGTAATTAAATCGTTGTTAACCGATTTACACTTTGATAAAATTAATAGCTTTAGGCCTTCCTCCTCAGACACTCGTTTAGTTTGTGGCGATGAAAAACCGCTGAGCAAAGTGTAGAGGACAGCGTTTCTTCGTCGTCTTCAGTCACTTTTTTCAGCGGACTCTCCTCAAACTCCGAGTCTCGGCGGAGGAGTGTTACAAGTTACATTCGCACAAAGTAGAGATAAAGTTGTGTTTGTGCTAAAGTACCGTATCTCTCGTGATGAAGAATACGTTAAATATTTGTTCGGAAAAATGTTGTAACTTGTAAGTAGCATACGTCGTTGAAATAAATTATCAGTTCAGTGATAAAGCAGTGTTTCTTTTTTTTTTTTCTTTCACACCGACGAAGGACCAACTCTCCAAATTTCGGCTTCCCGGTCGCAAAATGTGTTTACCAACTAAATTGACAAGCCAAATTTCTTCCCCCCAGGAATGCGTGACGTACGTTGAGAACCCTTGACCTCTGCGATACCGGTGCAGTGTTGTATCAATTAAACTAACAGGCTCAATGGAGCTAACAATCCAACTGGGAGCTGCTCTCATTTGGCTTGTTAGCTCAATTTACCTCTACAGAAAATACCATAACATACCATAATGCTCTTTGTTTGTCACCCCAAATTGTCTTCATTTTCTCTTGGGGCCATTTTAACTCCTAAGAGATACTGAAGACAATGCTTATGCAAAATTTTGGAGTGACCAACAAAGAGTATTCAGTGTGTTATGGTATTTTCTGTAGTGGTCAATTCGTAGAGCGCTGCACCGGTATCGCACATGTCAAGGGTTCCAATCCCGTAATAGCCTGAAGTTTTTCAGGGTTTTTTTTCGGCAACTGCAAAAGCTGCGTCTATAAGCGCGATGATCTTTTTTCCTTTATTACCTCTTGACTTTGCTGGGCCAATTTAGGGTGCGTTCCCTTGGAATGGTCCGCATCCAAGATCAGTGATACGAGTGATCTCGGATCACGTTGATCAAATGAACCGATGAATACTTTCCTAGAATGGATTCAATGGTTCCTTTGACGCATCATGATCCGAGTGATCTCAGGTCACTGATCCTGATCCGGATCATCCCAATGGAACGCACCTTTAGTGTTTGCCATTCTCCGATTCAAAAACAGATTTTTATCTGATGCGTTAGAAAACGGAGAGTATATAACAGCTGTTTCAAGTTACCACACAAAACTCTAAGATTAGCGTGTGAAAACAGTAGACATGTCGTCGACGTCAGCAATGGTTTCCCCACCCGGGTGGGGAGTAACCCGGGCCCACCGAGACACTCAGGGCTGAAGACTGAGCCGACTAGTTTCCCCGCGAAATGACCTTTGATGATCGAGCGCAGAAATTCCATCCGACCAATCCGAAGCACTACCCAGATCTGGGTAGTAAAACCTTTTTTGATGTTTTACGTATAAGTTTCTAAGTGTTGAGCTAAAAAAACCTTCAGTGCGTCAACTCCTGGAATTCCAGAGTAAAATTGAGCGCCATTAATTATTTTGGAAGAAGAAGTAGTCTTCTTCAGCTTATGTCCCACGCATTTTACTTCGTTTGATTTTCGTCGTAGGTTGTTAGTGCGTAAGCAGCGTAGGGTTTTTAACTTAGGCGTGGGCAGGTTATTGAAAAATGTTCACCATTACTATAAAAATTGATAAATGGGAGATTTTAAAATAGGTCGAACCTTGTCACTTCTCTCGAGTGCTCAAATTTAAAGTTTTTAGTTGTTTAGCTACTGTTAAGAAGTATTCGTTGGAGTGGTGGTATCTTTAGGCCTTCATTCACAGGCCAACATCCTTGCACTAGAACTTAAGTACACCCCCCTGCGCAAGTGAAAAGTCAAATAGTTTCGACTGATTTACGACAATCCGTTGACGTCATAAGAGCTATTTCAACAAGTTAATTGTTTGACAGATGTAGCTTTTGCTAGTATGACGCAAGTACTCGACAGAATGAAGTTCGACTCGTCAAAATCACACTTTTACGATGTTTCTTCGTCTTTGTAAAAATCTAGAAATTTCTTTTCTTAAAGTTTGTCCGTCTTTGTTTATTTTATTGTTTTTAGTAACAATCTGTGAATAACAGAGCTCACCTGACGCCTTTCTCATCGTATTGTGTCATTTAAAAAATACCCAATAATTTAACGTTTCCTAAGAAGTTTGAACCCGAGAGAGGTACCTTTATTTATGGAGAATTTATTGGCCAAACTGCGTCAGTTAATTCACTGTTAAAAAAACAATTTAATGCCAGGAATGGAACAGAAGACTTGTGAACATAGATTCGGTTGGCATCGCAACACTGTGGCATCGTCAGAACTTTAATTTGACAACATGCAAAAAATACTAAATGCAATTCAATGTGTTGACTGGCTTTACTTTTTTGAATAATCAAACTAGTTACAATGAAATATTTATTTTCATAAACAAACGCAGCAATAATTTTCTATCAATGTGTTTCTTGTTTCGCCTTTAACTTTTTTGGCCTATCTTGTCAACTCGCAGTCGTCAAAATTACCATGCGAAATTTACCTTTTCTGCCAGGATGTTGATGATTGGTTTAACTTAAAGTCACTACTAAACAAAATTTTAAATGCAACAAATGTCATGAGTTACCGTAGTTTTTCAAAATTTAGTTCTAGGCTAGGAGGGATAACCCGTCACTGGTGATCTTAAGAATAATGCGTTATCATGAACCGTAAATATATCATGTATAATAGAGATTTTGAAAGAGTTTGTGTTTTGGTTCGCGAATTCGTGAGTATACTGAATATCCAAGAGACCCATTCGCTCATTCAAACATTTATAGAATTTGCAGGTCTATTTTCCAATTTCCTTTACACGTTACTGTGCTTGAGTTTTTAAGATTTGTTAATTTTAAGGCCTCACTTCCTCGTGGTAGCAATGTTTTACTTGCAAGGTCACAGTAGAAGAATTATATATGAGGCATCTGGGTGGTTCGTTTGTTTCTGTTTCGATGTCCCAATGAAAGTGTCGGAAATGAAAGCACTTGATCGTTACAGGCAGTATACGGTTGTTCAGTGACACTATTTTGGCTTATGATCGTTAAGCTTTTCTAAGTGACGGAGTACAAGGCTCCTATGGTACTCAGTTTTTGGCAGCTTTTCGGAAGTGGCCACACCTTGAGGGTTTATGTTCAAGTCTGGGCCATTTTTTGCGATTTACAGATGGTTATGGTAACTATTTTAATTAATGAAACTCAATAGTCCAGTATTCTGCCCTCTGCCTGCCGTAAGGAGAGCAAGGCGCCTATCTCCGTGGGAGAGGAAAAAACTTATTTCTTAATTAAATACAGTTTGTCAAGTTTTCGGAGAGCGAAAATTTCCGAAAAGGCCGATAATTTTATGATCCTTCTTTGGAAAGAATCGTGTACATGTATGACCCATGTTGAGTACAATTAATCAACCAATTGAATTTCTAGCAGTGTAGTAATTCCATGTTGCAATTTGACGTAGAACAAAAGCACAGATACACAGAGTATTCGTATATGTCACTGATTTTATTCTCGCAAAGCCGCCCTGATAAATTTCACGCACATAATTCAGTTCTTATCCTTGGGCAAGTTTTACGGACTGTATCGAAATAACCACTCGCGTTGTTGCCCGAAGCGTTTATGATACAGCCTTGGAGCTTTGTGTTCGACTACACCAGGCCTCCAACCTCGTTCCCAGGGCCCTGCGGTCAAACGCAACCTCGCCCCAAAGGAGAAGCCCTAGGCCGGACAAGTTTGGGTCAAACGTCTAAGGCTTAGTTGTTGTTGTTGTTGTAATTGGTAGGATCTCATTTACCAGTAAGTGTATTAAACATGGGCAAAGATGTATATTTTAATTCGTTAACATAACTATCTGTTCATTTTCTTAAAAATTTAAGCTTTTTTTTTCGTTGAAAACGCTTTGCACCTGAGTAAAATCATCTTGGAAAATTGTGTCGACAAAAACACCTGTAAAAGTTTAGTAAACCACCAGGGTGTTTGTAATGTCTTTAAACTTTTAGCAGTATAAGCAGCAGCAACCTTAGCTTTGAATTACTTACTTCTCGCGTTTGGTCGCAGTGATATGGGAGGGGCGGCTCACACTTCTCTCGTTTGGTCGCAGTGATATGGGAGGGGCGGCTCACACTTTCGAAGTGAAAAAACCCTGGAAACGAGGTTTCTCAGTTTTTACCGATCGCTTCCAAAAGCCTTGGTAAAGCCTGTGGAGTATTAAGCAATCAAGCAGAAGTTCACGCTCAAATCGCGTCGCGCAAGAGGATTTGGGGCGTTGAGGTTTCGCGCTCGCTCGTGCGAGTACCCGCTTGATTATCTTTTAGGCAAATAAGTTAACTAAACGCAACAAAAATCAACTTTGTGATTACGGGTCAACCCAGCTAGCCTGGTTAGCTGGTACTCCTTATCGAGAGCGTTATGCCGGGATAGGAGACACCTCGGCCAAGCGATTCGGACCGAAACCAATGTTTTTCCGATTGGAGCGGGGAAGGATAATTATCAGCTTGCCAAATATTGAGTTGCTAGTTTCTTTCACGTGGGAGAGGCATGTTCGCCTGCTAGTGCTTCATACTCGATTCATACGATCAGTGTAGTATTATTGGAAGCGTGCAGTGAATGCTGTGCCAGTGCAAGCTAGTCTCTTAGCGACGTTTGATCAGGAAAGGCCAGAAAGGAAAGAACTCGATGACAGCTACACTTATATCTTTTTACAGTTTAATTAAAGAGGCTATGTTACGCTATTTGTCATCTTTTTTTTAAAAAGCTAGAACTTGTCTTCGCATCAGTTGAATTTCAAACTGATTAACCCTTTCACTGCGAGAGTGTTTGATAGAGTTTTTTAAGGTGACTCTAACTTTTGAGTCTGTGGACGAAATCCTATGATGTGACCATTCAAATGAAACCTCTCTGTCTGTACTTACACATAGTGATATTTGTTTGTCAAAATTTTAGAAAATGAAATTTGGAAATTTGGTCGAAATTTGTCTTTGGCCACCTTCGGCAGTAAAAGGGTTAATGGTCTAGTTTTGTTTTTTAAGACTTGAAACTGTTTCTTGTGTTCTGTTGCAACTCCCATGGCAAGGATGTAACTTGGACTGAAACGTTTTAAAGCTTCAATGCTATCCCTGCAAAATAACCCCAAAAATTGTGGTTATTGTTTCCTGATGAAATTATATTTGTTTGATAGCTTCTTCAAAACACTACAGCAGCATTTTGTGTGTGTAAAGACCTCAAACCGTTATATCCTCGTAAAATTGCCCTTAAAAATGCCTTCTACAGAGAGTGTTGTGGTTCGAAGGGGAATTGCGATCTTCGACAGAATTTGAATTCCTGTTGTTAGTTTGCTTTACACAGTTGATCGTATCTAGCCCCTGTGTGGACGGCTTTGAAAGTTTCACCGCCCAGGGACTCTTGTCTCGAAAGTCCCGATACTTAACTGGCCCGGAAAAAGCTGTTGTTGATATTCAAGATTGAGATGAGACATGATAAAAACATCATTTAATGAGACAAAATGGACCGATTTAATTTCAGGCCCGAAAAGTTACGGGGACTTTGGAGAAACAGGCCCCAGGGCACTTGAAGGTGAACTTAAGGCCCTGATCCTAAAATAGAACCAAACAAACACGGAACAAAGTACACAGTACTTTGAGTACGTTCAGGAACTTGAAAAGCGGAAGTTTGAAGTCGAGTTACAGGTAATGAGAGGCTTGTGACCTTCTATAGGCAACATTTTGCGTGCTTTGTTCCAACGTCCGGAAAGCATGTTATTTCAAGCCCGCAAAAGCTGTGCTATTTGCTGGATGTATCCTAGCTAATGTACCGCCGGAATCATTTACTCTTAATCACTGAGCGTGTATTGTAAATAGGAAAATGTTTGCGCTTTGCACATGTGTAGGGCCCGAGAACCGGCTAGACATTGAATGTGACATTGGTTGATTGATTGAATCCCGGCAGTATTATCTTATGCAATACTCATCAGAAATACTAAGTGAAACTAAGAAGATTGAAATTCTACCTTAGGGTTCAATGGTAAATCTGTGCTCAATTTCGGAGTCGTAGTCTTACTGTAGTGTAACCTTAAGGTCTCCAGTAGCATAACAAGCAGAAGCAGAAGCAGTAATAGTGAGTATTAGTAGTCACTGGAGCAGAAGTAGCGGTAGCAGTAGTAGTAGTAAGTGGTAGTAGCAGCAAGGTGGAAGCAGATATAGCACACAGTAGCAGCAGTACATTTAGGAGTAGTAGTAGCAGTAGTTCCAGCAGCAGTAGCGCCCGCGGGGGGGCGGGGGGGGGGGGGGGTTGCGCTGTTTTGGTCTGAAAACGGGTATACACTTTGCCCATGTTGGTCTGGAATCGGGTTTGGTTTTCGAGGGAACTACGGAGTGTATGAATGTACTTATCGTTTCAATTCCAGTTGAGTAAGCAACAAAGAGAAATGTGCAAATTCGAAATGGATTTCAAGAATTGTTTCGTTTGCGCTCTAATCTGAGTAATGATAACATAATTTCTGCCTAAAGGCCAGGTCTGAAAACGTGTATGGAGTTTAGAGGTCTAGTGTGGAAATGGTTGAAGAAAACTACATTTTTTGGTTTGAAATCGGGTCAGGATTTGAAGGACTGGGCGGCACACCTCCACCAAGAATTTCAAGGACTACCCCCCTCCTCCCCCGGCAGTAGCGTAAGTAGTAACAGAAGCACGCCAAGCTCCCAAGCATCAGTGAAGTCGCAGCCCTCGTCACTGGTTATTGCTTTTAACTATTAGTGTTTTTCCAGTTGGTGGTTATCAGAACAAACTTTGTACCCACTGCTGGGGTTATGTCATGTCATTGTTGTGTTAAGTGCGATGCGAAATTAATTGGCTTGAATTCATCTGCGTTTTAATCAAGGCCTGTAGTACCATTACTGCTTAATTTCGCAGATATTTATATAAATCTCCGCCCGGTTTACCTTGGGCAAATAGTTGTAACAAATCACGGGTAATAACATGAAAGCTTGTCATCTTCGAGTCCCTTCTTTTGTTTCTCCATTGTTTCGATGTACCTAAGTAGAGTAAACCGCTAGTTTAGAGTTCCCCTTTTACTTCAACCGGTTTTTCTTCGGCTCCTTAGCGACCCATTTTAACCAGGAAAAATCTTCCACCTTGTTTCCAGCCGAGTTTTTTCTAACGATCCCCTGACACGTCGGTGTCACTGATTGCAACCAAGCCAATTTATAACCTCAAATGTGTTCCTGTGTTTCTCGCTTCTCCCTTTCCCAGCGTTAACCTCAACAATGTGAAAAAAACCTCGAATTTTTTTGTGAATGCTTCGTTACGTGATTTCTGGTTACCTTTTTCTCATTTGTTTAACAAAATTGTTCAGAAAGCGAAAAGTTCAGCGACAGTCAATCCTTTTAGTCAGAAGAGACAAGAATTGTGTCTCGACAGCGAAAAAAATATTATTATAAATCTCCGACGATGTATTTGAGCTGTGCTATGAAATTTTTTTCTCTTTGGTGCGTCAATGACACTTCTTGGATATGCACTTTTTTCCTTGTTTGTTGTTTTTCGTCAGTTTTATGATACTATCTCTTAAAAAGCTTTTGTCAGTATTGCGTTGTTCTTTTCCTTGGCGGCGGCTTCGTTAATGTAAACGATTGGCTATGAATCGCGACTAACTCCTATTGTTTGTTTAGCTTTACAGACGAATTTATTCAGGATAGAGTAACTGGAGGAAACGAACTTGCCAGAAAAATATTCTTCGCTGGTCATTCGTTTGTCGTCGAAAATTAAAAGTGAACCCCCCGTCGCAGTGTTGTTACGATATTTCCATTAACACTCAGCTAAAATATCCAGCGAATTACGTACCAACCAACAAAGATCTCGTCCATCAAGGGGGATTGACGGTTAAACAACCATTTGTACTAAGTAAAATATACCGTATCTCTTCCGGACTTTCGTATTTCGCCCCGAAAGCATTTTGTTTCCTTTGACGGCTTATTGATGCTAACGTGTTCATTACCAAATCGTAATTGTAATTTTTCATTGAATTCAAGACTAAAAATCGATATATGGAATTTTATTTTTCGAATATTCGTTGTTTTTATCTGCCACTTAAAAAGTAATATTGTTCTTATACCCTGTATCGGACTCGTCGCACTCGATACACCGGTTCTTCTATAACTTAATCTTTAAACACCTTTAAATATCGCCATATTTTCAGAGGGCAAATTTTGAGATTGTCAGCACTATTTAGATTATCACGAGAAGAAAAAAGAGGAGTTGAGGAAATTGGTCGCACTAGAAATGACTGAGCGGACCTGGAAATAAGGACTATTGCGAATTCCGTCTGTTTGCATTCATGCTAGACAAACTGTGGACTTCCTTTTTAAATTGTAACTTATCAATATTCCTTGGCTCCTTATCAGTGACAACATATCGTAATTTGCGCTTTTCAAACACCATCTTCAGCGGTAGTAGCTTGCGTGCGTAAAATTTTATGGAAATTTTATCTCGAAGCTAATATAGTGCATTCAAACTTCGCGAAATGTTCTCCATCGCTCTGCAATCTATATTAGTACGTTTTTGTTTCTAAGGATCGTCGGAAATCTTTTGTAAACATCGTTACACCGGCCTTTTTGGGCGTGTGATTCTAGATAAATCTTCTTAGAAGTGGATTTCGGGGGCATTTGTTTTTGTTTAGTTTTAATAGTTCGCCTTGTTCTTCGTTCATTATTTTTGTTTTAAATCGTTCATGCGTCATACCCTACAACGAACTTCATTAGACAGTGGAGAAGAAACTTCTAGTTAAGCGACCTTTCCCTCTGAGTTTTATTTCTGACCTACAAGTGACTCGTTATTTGCATTAAGATAGTTTGTCGCAACCTTTCGTGTCCCGGTCCCGCCTCAGGGTGTTGAGTCCGCCGTTCCTGGTCTTTAAGCAAGTGTTGTTACAGGAAAAAATGGATTTTGCACTTAAAAGCTCTTACCATACACTTTTAACCTGCTAAAACAGGTGTTGGATAAGCGCGAAAACTCAGAGAAGCTGCGAAGCCATCTCGGAAAACTGGCAAAATAACGAGAACCATTTAAAAACCGTTCTCTTCCCCGCGCAAGTTGTAAGATAAGGTAGCAGTTTTATCGTTATCGAGTGGCCGGGAGAATATGGTCCAGTGTTAGGGTGATCCCATGCTGGTTCGTGCTGCGCTGTAATAAGCAAGCCTAGCAAAGGCAAGGGTTAAGCGAGGGATTTGCGTATTCATGAAAATGGGTGGCAAGTTGTTTGACTCGCCTTGTCTGGCAGAGGACCAGTTTAGGCCAGTTCAGGGAAATGACCTGATACGCCGAGAGGCTCGCCTCTTGTTGTATCTGTCACTTTCTACTCACATCATCAGCGCTAGAAACGAGGCAAATTAAAATTTAAAGGCGTCGTTTGCTCGAAAAACAGCACTCTTCCCGTCATTTAGCGCCTCTATTGTGAGCTGCGGAGATGTTTATTTGCAAATAGCGAAGGGGATAAGTCCGTTGCCCAGGGTAGATTTCGTCTCCAGCGAAGGAAAACCGTGACGGCCAGAATTCACTCAAGCGTGGTAATTATTCTAAGGCCACGTGGCATGTGGGCCAGCCCCCGTATCGCCTCTGGGCCAATCAGCGCACAGTATTTGCCGGTATCTTTAGTGACATGTGACTCGACCCGGCTGGTTTTCTGCTCCCACTCACACTTACAAGAACAACATTTCATTGATTCATTCCCTGTCCAAGGGAAAACATGGGCTCTCCTGAGCATTTGGTCTGCTTTCACTGTACCACTGTAAGAGTACCAGTCAGGGAATCCGATAACGATGAAGAAATAATTACAGGCATCTCATGGATTGCTGTCGATGTCAAATCAAATCAGGTAAAAAAAATTCTTGCGGTGACTTGTTATGGATTGTGTAAGTTATTGTGTCGGGGTTTTCCTTGCCCGGCGCGAGCGAAAAAATTCTTGAGGGCTCTGGGGGCGATTTCAAGTGAGAACAATATGACGGTGGTTTTTTTCTTCGCTAACGTTTTTCTCATTTATGCCGAATTAGCTTGGTTCCGTGCAGAGATGTGTTGTGAAAGCGGGCCTGTCTGGAGTGAACGAAGCGTTAAAATCAACCACCAACTCAACTGTGACCAGTGAGGCTGAACTACTCGACGAAGCCTTAGACGAGGTACCGTTACTACTGGTATATGTTTAATCCTTCACTTCCGTTGCCCCCTTTGTTCGATCAACAACAAGACACGAAATTACCGATTTTGAGTTAAATTTCTCTACTCCCCGTCCTCTCTCGCGCTATCCTGCTAGCGGAGGTTGCTCAAGACCCAGAGAAAAATTTCAAGTTATGTCATGCAAAATTCATTGGCGTGATACGCTTGTACGGTTTGCATTCACAATTCATATACACACACTGACAACTAGTAAAGGCCGAAGAAAAGTCGCCGGGGATATTTTTTCATCGCTTGCCACGGTCAGGGAGTGAATCTTTTTTGTACATTCGGCATACGTATTGCGATCTCCTGGGTAAACCAGCCGACGGGGCCTCAATATAAAATTCGATCGGTCGCGCGCTATTTCTAGACAGAGACGCTCGAAATTCATTTCAAGGATTTCTAGATTAAAAAATAATAATAATAAATCGTGCGGGAATGAAATATTAAAAAACAGTTAATCCTAACGAAGTTTATTTCTGAGGTTTTTGTATTGTAAATATTTCTAATCGAAAGTTCAGGGCGCTAGGGCGACCAAGCGCTCAGTATGACTGAGTGTATGGGGCCAAGTTTCTACGTTTCAAGACGACTCAGCGTTGATCGAATATTTACCAAAGTAGTAAATATCTCTTATCTGCCCTTTTTTCTCGAGTATTCCTGTGTGTGGCCTTGTTCACCACTTGTCACAAATCTCGGTTTGCTATTATCATTATTTTATTATTTTTTTTCTGGCAAACCTTCTCTCTCTTTTTCGCACAAGAATAACTTTTTTATCGATCACCCCATACAACATTCATAATCTTTAACGGGCAGTTTGGTGAGAAAGTGTTAATACAGCACTCGTTTGGCCAATGAAATATTCGCCTGTTCAACTTCGTGCTTGGTTGATTTTTCAGGTTCCCCGGGAAATGGCAAAATTAAAAAAAAACTTGAGATTTGATTCTTACGCACAGATCGCGCTGATCTGATTTTTTTTGGAAGGTTGGAAATAGCGATGAACACCGGGATCGGGTCAGCAAGATCCCGATCGATTGTTTGATATCATGTGTGCGGCTCGCGATCTCGCGTCTAAACGCGTCCCAAAATAAATCTCAAGTCTCGACTGATTGTTTTTCAAGTGTCACGTAAAAAGCTGGTCACATTTTCGCCACAAAGAAATCCCATTCACCACGCGCTCGGGCCAAGAAAAAGACATAATTGGCCTTATTTAAGTCAGGAATTTGATTAAGTGTTTTATCAAACTTAGACTGTCTAGAATCACACGAACGCGATTTATAGTCGATTTTCGTCCGCAGGGTTGGCGCGCAAATTTGCATCGGGTTTGCGATCAAAACATTATTAGCTTTATCCATAGAATGAGTGGGCGGAGGTATTGTTTTAGAACAAAGCATAGACAACTCTCTCATTTTTCTTTGGTGTACGACAAATCTACGAAGTTTCAGGTCCCTTTGTAAATATCTCTCTGCGTGAAAATGTGAAAATACTTTGTACTCCTATTGTTTCTACCTTTGCCTTGTATGCATTGTGCCATAGGAAACCCCTAAGATTCTGTCAACACCCGATGATTGGCACTTAGTATTGCCCACTGCAATCAGATTATTGGCTGGCCTCGTTGATGTATATTTACATTGCGTCTTGAAATTTCTCCCTATTAAATCGCACTATTGTACAATCCGCAGGTTGTGAAAACTACTCAATAATGAATTGTAATTTAGTTAGAAAATTGGCTGCTTTCTCAGGGTTTTGAAAAACTCTTCGTCTTAACACTTCATTTATAATTAATTTTTAGTAAAATGTTTGCTTCTGTATAATTTTTTTTCCTTTTCAAAGTTTGTTTTCTGTACTTTGGCATCTCTAAAGCAGTCTAAAGTGCTTGCTTTCTTCTTAGTTAAAAGAATTCTTTTGCAAGCGTATGGCCAACATTCAAAAAATAAAGGCCGCACTTTGAACTACCTCATTAAACTCATGTGTTCAGAGAAAATGAAGTTTTGTAGAATTTCAGTTTCACCATTACCCTGGAAGGTTTGTACTCGATCCCGTAATGTTTTCATCGGATGTTCACACACACTTTTCTGTAATATTTATAGCAGTTTTCTACCGCAGACCCAAGAAGAATTTTTGCTAATTGAACCACACTTATTTCCATAATTTTTAGACATGCTGTCTATTGAAATATTTTCTTAGGTTTTTCTGTCTAAGGGACATAGCTGTGATAACAATCATGTCACATGCAAACAAGTGTTTTATTTCACGTCCGTCAGCATCTATTACAAAACAAGTTGAAAGGGTAATTAAAACTCTAAAAGTAATAATTGATTTCTTTCTCCAGGCTCATTAATTTGCTTGTGTTAAAACTTTCCTAATTTCGTATTCATCTATCATTCCATCATTGTCTTTGTCTAGCTAAGAATTGTGGGTTTCATCTTTCATTTTAAATATTCTGCTTTGTGATAACAACTGGGTTGCTTTTGCCAGTCCTATTTGAATTTTTTCCAGTGATCACTTTGCAGAAAAGAAACATACTCCACTGTGATTATTAACAGTGCAAAGACTATCAATGACAGACAAAATAACAGACTGCAAAATATTAACCACAGACTTGAGTTTTAAAATTTCTAAGCCACACAATGAAAAGCTTGATATTAGATGTAGATAGTTGTGGATCATATTGTTGTTCTAACAGTAATTTTAGTAATTAAATTTTCAGTAATTTTAAATCTTATCTAATATTTAGGCTAATTGTTCTGAGTAGTTTAGCGTTTGGCTTTTAAAATTAACTGTAGTCAAACTACAAATTGTTTGACAAAGTAAATTCCTCAAATTTAATTTGATATACACCAGTATTGGAACTATTTTAAAGTTGCACAAAAATAATTCTGATGATTAAGTCCTGTGTCTAAAGTCACTTTAAGCAGTTTTTCCTTTGAGTAGTGTTTGAAATGGTGTCATTACATTCCTGGAGTGCTTCATCATCAAAAAGAACTTGAAAACCCATCTCTGTTTGTTTGTTTTGTTTTCAATTTTAAATTATTGCTAAAAGAACCCTTTATATTTTTTCTCCTCTTTGTATACTGTATTGCAGTTTGACAGCTTTATAGAGAAGACGCTTAAACGCACAGGAGAGCAATGGTGTCTTGTGACAGATGGACAGTTGGCTCTAAGACACAATCTTCACTGGGAAGCCAGTAGAAAGAAAGCCAAGTTGTCTGAACATTTCTACAGCTTTTATGACCTCAAGAAGGAGGTAAAGAAAGCAGTTAAGCACGATTCAGACTTCAAAAACCTGGAAGATGTGGCTTCTTGTATCCTTTCGCCCTCCTGTGAAATAAATTGAATAGAGGTTGAGTATTTGCTGCTCAGTCATGCTCAATTTTAGCCATTATAATTAAAATGGATCCCAACATCTGGATTTTTATTACAGTCAACTCTAACTAAGATGGAGCGGCACTGATTGTCCATTTAATAGTGATGTCTCTCTTATAGAGTCAACTAAAGGAAGTAACTAATGCAGGGACTAATTTGTGTTGTCCATTTACCAAGGTGTCCATTAAAAGAGATCTAGAGTTGATGGTATGTTTTTTTATGTTTTTTTTTTGTAAAGAGATGTTTATAACTTTTTCCTTAATGAGGTAATAGACTGCCAAATCGATACAAACAATAACAACCCAGCTGGTCTGGAGCATTGTAAACTTATGGCAAATGTAGTGCAGTACCTGACTAATGAAGGTAGGCTGTTAAATAAATTCTCACTGGTAACACCCCACTGGTAACAATAGCAAAGGGTAAAACCACGTTTAGCCTGTGCACAGCTGCCCACTTTCCTAAACATCAGAAGAGACGTATTTTGTTTGAGGGGGAGGAGGTGGCTGACAAAGGCTAAACCAACTTATACCACACTGAATCCGTTGACCTTAATTTCATCTGTGTCGCAAAGTGTTGTAAAGATTCATCTTTGAACAATGGAAAACTAGACTTGGTCCCTCTCGTTATATTCAGTCTTTTTCATTAATTTTGGAGATTTCCTCTCATATACAAAGTAGCTTTGCTTTTCCATTGTGTTGGTAGAACATTGTAGATTTGTATGCTAGAAAAGGATCCTTTCTGCATTGGCTTGGCCCAGAAACACATGTAGGTAGTGGAAGAAGCCTCAATCGGAAAAACATTTGCATTTACAGGATATTTTTGCATGCATGTGATCAAAGGCACCATTTTGAGGCTTGGAGTGACAAAATATAGTGATTTCAAAAAAATTGTCTACTCCAGCCTAGATCTTGTTTCATTGAATGTGCTCACTTAAGCAAAATATAGAAAAGGTCTTTGACTGTATCAAGACCATGTAAATAATCATTTTGTTTTCCTGGGGATACTTTCCATTTCCTTCCTTCTTATGACCCCATAGTGTGGTTGATCATTATATTTTGTAATATTGCAAGGTTAGGAAGGAAATTGATGGGGTCTTAAGGAATTAATCAAGTGGAACAAAGTGGGAAATGAAAGACCTCTTTTCCTCTCACATTTTTATATTGGCTTAGTGTCAAACATTAGTTGACCCGGTTAGAAAATTTGTGAAATAGCCTCTTAAATAAGAGATAACAAAGGCAATTTTGTGCCAACTCTAAAAAGCTGATGGCAGTAGTGCTAAGTGAGAGATACAAAAATTGTGTGCAGCATGAAATGTGTCACACTTAGTTATGAAAACCTTATTGCTACACCATAGGTGAAAGGATAAACTCTCTAATAAACCATGCTTGCATTACTGTCTAAAACTGCCTGAAAGAAGTTGATGGCATAAATTTTTTTTTCCATTGACTTGCACCAAGGGAGAATCTTATTATGGCGTTGGCTAGGATATGTGTATTTCATTAAAGTTATTTTTAGAGGTTGTAATTTAACAGAAGTCTAATTCCTGGGACATATGCAAATTTTAGTTGATTGTTTGAAACAACATCAATTCTACACGCGACTGCCTCAATCAGCAAAAAATGCAGAATATTAACATGGCGGAAAATTCAAGCATTCAATTGGTCTAAACATAAATTTGGTGAAATTCCCATATCCCAAGGGGGTCATGCAGCAGCTGCTCAGAAGAGATGTCACCAGTGGTGTCTAACCCTGACCCCAAACAATACTGAAACAATTGAAAGAATGACATGTCATTATTTTCTGCGACCAATTAGGAGAGACCT
This sequence comes from Porites lutea, assembly GCF_958299795.1. Lineage (NCBI taxonomy): Eukaryota > Metazoa > Cnidaria > Anthozoa > Scleractinia > Poritidae > Porites > Porites lutea. The sequence goes on along the minus strand of NC_133202.1, from coordinate 6,676,928 downwards.
TACGAGCACCTCCTTAACACAACTGTCCCAAGGGCTTGACTGGGCATTTCCCTTTCTGTACCATTATCCTGTCTTGGTTGCACTTAGGTGTGTATGTGTGTTTTTTGTTTTGTGTAGGTCACAAGTTTAAGGAAGCAGAAAAGATCAATGCAAAGTACGAGCCTGGACCATGGTATGGCGCTTCTTTACGAACAAAAAAGTTGGTACCCAAACGTCACAATTATTTCATAGGAACTGATATTTACACATGAAATGCTATGAAGTAAAAGGATGTTTGTTTACCATTCCAAAGTCATTTCACAAGAAAATATCAGTACCAATGAATTTATTAAAAAAACCTGCCTATTTGTGACAATTAATTATTAATAAGTTGGCAATATTTTTATCAGAATAATCATGTTAAAAATATTGCCAACTCGAATGTAATTCGTACTGGTGATGACCCATGGCCTAAAATTTCAACACAGATGCTTCCTCTGATAAGGACAGTTAACTCTTAAGTTCTTAACAATAATCAATAGCTATTTAACAATAACCTTTAAGTCTTTTTATTTAGGTTAACTCTTTAGCAAACGTTGTTTCTATCTTTTGTTTTAATTGGAAGGGGTGGAGGCTTGTAAAGAATTCCTTGTTGAATTTAATAATAATTATTGATCTTAAGTTTGTGCTTTATTGAAAAATGGCCATTTTTGTTAATCCCCAAGCAATTTAAGCCCTTGTAGTAGTTACTTTGACAAGAAAGAGCTTTGTACAGAAAAATGCCTGAAACACCAGTGACAAATGTTGATAATAATGTTATTGTGAGTTGTCATGAAGTGTTCTCAAACTCATTAATAATTCATTAAGAAAATACAAAGGAAATTAATGTTTAATGAGTGTTTGGAAATCGGATGAAACACTGCTTAGTATTTGCATCCTTAATTTCTCCTTCAAAAATGATTTTGTTTGAGAAGAAATATCAAACATTCGACACAGTGTTTCATCACCAGATGAAACACCTCGAAGTTCGTCAAAAATACTCCGCTGCGCGTCGTATTTTCAACTCTCTTCTCGGTGTTTCATCTGGTGATGAAACACTGCATCTCATGTTTGATATATTACTTCAATAACCTAATGCATTGATTGCCATCCACATGTACAACAATGTCAGCTGCTTTAACAATGAATCATTTTCTTTGCCAAGAATTCCTCAAAGTTTAAGTACTATTAATCTCGATTTTTTTTTGTTAATCCTCCTTGGAAGACTGAATCATGTTCTTGATAAGTTTGGAGGTGAAAAATTCTAACATGAAAAGTTTAAAAAAAAAAAATTGTAAGTTACATGCTCTATAAACTATTGCTCTTTCATGTTGCTTGAGATTGTTATTTTAAGTTAAATGTTTCATTATTCATTAGATTATAAAAAGAATATAATAAATTATTTAAAAGAAATCCTTCCTGTTACAGCCTCGGGGTGGTCCTTGATGATACTATTTTAAGAGCAAGAGGACTTCCTTGGCAAGCTTCAGATCAAGATGTTGCAAACTTCTTCAAGGGACTCAACATCGTAAGGTACACTATGTATTGTCAACTAGCAGCCAACAGATTGTATCAGTTATGAATAATAATTTAACATTTTTATTTATCTTTTCTGAAAAATATTTTTTATCTCATAAATACCGTAAAATTCCGAAAATAAGCCCTGGGGCTTATATTTTTCAAAGGCCCTTTTTGAGGGGCGTATTTTTGGTGGGGCTTATATTCGGAGGGGCTTATATACTGAGGGAAATTTGCATTTCAAAATCGATTGGGCTAGCCTTATAGTTGGAAGTAAATTTACCGTTTTTGCTTTGTTTTACTTTGTATTTGAGGGCAATTTTCCAAGTACAAGCCCCTGGGGGGCTTTTATTTGGAGGGGCGAAAAAACAGAGGGTTTTTTGCGTTACCGGTTTGGGGGGCTTATATTATTTTGGAGGGGCTTATACATGGAGGGACTTATTTTTCAGAATATTACGGTAACTGAAATGAGTCATTTGGTGGACCTTTCCAAGTTTTAAATGGATCATACCTGTTGTTCCTACTCAAACAACTTCTTGTGTTGTACCAGTATTAAATTCAGAAGAAACTATACTTTGCTTGTATAACTACGTATTGTTCATTTTTTGCAAAAAAAGTTATGTTTTTTTTTTTTTTAATATTTTTGTTTGGCAATATACATAAAGTGAAATAATTATAGTTATTAAGCTTACTAATAATTCGTTTAAGCTTCTTGTTTTGATAGAAAATATTTGAGAACAAGCAGTGACAGCATAAATTAATAAATTAAATGTTGCCAGGTGAGTTACATGTTTAAGTATTTTCCTTTTTATTCCAGAGGAGGGATTGCTTTCTGTTTGAATGCCCAAGGCAGAAGAAATGGGGAAGCTTTCATTAGGTTTGAAAAGGGAGAGCACAGAGAATTAGCAATGAAAAGACACAAGCATCATCTTGGAACAAGGTACATTGAGGTACGGAGAGATAAACTTCTTCAGTTTTGTGGTCAGGAATAGACCCAATGCAAAAATGGCTGCTGGATTAACATTTTTTTGTTTCAATTAAAATTAGCCTTACTAGCTGTTTTCTTTAAAGTACAAAATTCAAGAGAATACCTTATCTCAAGACAGGCTAGTCAGGCTAATTTTAATTTAAACACAAGAAAATTAATCCAGCAGCCATTTTTGGATTGAGTCCGTTAAACCCAATGTTTATCTGCTGAACAAACCAAATTTCATTTGTGGGAAAATGCATGCAAGGCAAGAGAGATCAACTTCTTCAGTTTTGTGATTGTGAATCAAACCCACTGTTCATCCGTTGAACACACCAATTTTTGGTTCATGGCAATAAGAATGCTGGCAAGTCACCCATAGCCTGCCAAGGCAGGAGTAATTTTTGCTTTAGTGCATCAGAAACAAAAAGTAATCTGGAAATACATTTTACATTGGACCTGAACCCTGATTAATTTTGTTAAGTGAGAAAATTTTAAGCCAACCACAATGCACCTAGCAAAACAAAAACAAAGTACATTACAGAATTACATTGGACTCTATACTGGACTTGCCTGTCGTAGTTTTTATTCCCCTAGCATGCACCCAACTTGTGAAAACATCACCTCATTTCATACCAAACTGGTCATCACTATATATGTTAGTGTGAGTCAGTTATATATATAATTATTTGTTTGTTCTTGTGATGTTATTTTTTGATGGCCAGTTTGGTATGAAATGAGGTGATGTCTCCACATGTCATGTGCATGCTAGATGAAAATACAAGTGCGGGCATATTTTTCAGGAAAAGAAGTGCTTTATAGTACACTGTAACTCTGTATTGAAGGCAATTTGAAAACAGCTAGAGGAAGATTGACTCATCCACTTTGTAAACTGGGCATTCAATTAGATTCACAAGAACTTTGTTGATTCCTAAAAAAACATGGCACAGGCCAGTGTGAACTCTCAGTGCAAATATTCTCCTAACACATTCCCCAGCATTGATGTTGATATTATGCCATATCAAGGCATCATATGTTTACTAAAAGCCTTATCTGGAACGTCGTGACTTAACTGCAATTCTAAAGCCACACACAGAGTAAGAGAAATTCCACTGAGGCATCAGACTGTTACGTTGACCTTGATGCTGTTATAACCAAGGTGAACGGTATTGTCTCTAAAGACTTCCTGTTGTATTCTTTCTTAATATTATTTTATTGATTCCTAAAATAAAGTATTACTTTATATTTTAGGTGTACAGAGCTACAGCTCAAGACTTTCTAAAGATTGTGAGAGGTATTTATTTCTTCTTGGAATAATTTCCTCTTTTGGCAGTGTACTTATTAATTTTTGTTAAAACATTTTCATCATTCAATATTATTTTTTGGAGGGGAAACGCTGACTACTAACAGCCCTCTCCAATATGGCTTCTCACCTTTTTGTGTAAGATAGCAATTGGGAGATTCATCTGTATTATTTTCATTTCATTTTCATTGGTTACCTGCAAATAGCAAAGGCTAGTCCAGGTGGGCAGTGTCTAAACAAAATTGTCCAAATCTATATTAAAACTATCCAAATAATTTATTATATTAGATATAGAAATAAACATTTTCTGTCCAAAAACAGAGCTCAGAATTTTTTGTATCTTCTCAGCACGGGCACACCTGTTAGTACAATAATTCCACCAAATTTGCTTGTGTTATCTAATTCCTGAATATTATTGTCTCTTGAGGTCCGATTGATGTCACCCAGATTGCTTCCAATTTTGTTTCAAACAAGGCAGAAGTAATAATCAGAATGAGAGGGCTTCCATTCAACACAAAAGAATCAGATGTTGTGAGTGTATTACTTTTGTTAAGTTGCCCAGACATGTTATTTGGCTCAATAGGGGAATGATTAGATTTGATGGAGACCTAATATGGATCAATACTAATCTCATATGGATTTATAATGATGTGGTATGGATTATTGCTGGCATGATGTGGATCAAATTATGTGATGTAGATTGTCAGACTGACATGATGAAATTAAGGGTTACACTGTAAAAGAAAAGTTATGTCGTCGTTACATGCTCACCACACATGTTCCAGCGATAAATGATGAGAATTTGTTTTACAAACAAGATCGATCTTGGCCTTAATGGATTAAAATAGGCAGTGATATTATCAAGGAAAATAAATGGAGAGTCTGGTGGGTTTACCCTTTAAGTCCTGAAAATGACCAAAGAATATCAATTTTCCCCTTTTGATATCATTACATAATCAAGAGGAAATGTGAGAATCAATAAAGTAATCACCTCATGGAAAATGCTTTGATCTTTCAACAAATTCTCTCAACTAATTCATTAAGGAAATATATGGAAACCTGTCTGGAGAATTATTATTTGGATATTGGGGCTTGCAGGGTTAATAGACACATGAAATGGGTTGATAAGTTATCATAAATTGGTTAGTAGACATGATTAAAGCTGATGGACACATGACTGTATTAATTAACGTGTAAAAAAGAGAAATCTAATGCTACACTGTATGGGTTGATGCAGAGGTGATGGAAACTGATAGAGACATACTATGACTTGCTGATCGAAGACGTGACATTATTTTGTGTTGCTAAAACCACATTGTGGGTGAAGAGTCAAGAAGGGTAATTGTAACATTGATGCATGAGGTATCAAAATTCATGTAAAATTCTTAAAACTATTAAGCATCATGAATGATCGCGACACTGGCTGAGAATTGTGTATAAAGACTGAGAAGTTAGAATATTAAAAGTTTAATGTCTCCTGAAATTGATTCTGTGAATGAAAGAGTCAATATGCTTACTATATAAGTATGGTTCATTCTTCACTTTTTTTTATTTGTAGATTAAGTTCTTTGAAGACGATGTACCAGTGTTTAAGGGAGAATCTGGAATCCTAATGGTTAGAAACAGCTTTGGAAAGCCAACAGGAGATGCCTTTGTTCTTTTTGAAACAGAAGAGCATGGGTGTGCTGCACTAAGAAAGCACAGGTGTTCATTGGGTTCTCGGTATGCGGAGCTGTTCCGTAGCTCCCAAAGTGAGGTTCAGCAAGTTCTCAACTCATACAGCAACTTTATGCACAACTTTCTTCCACCATTTATGCTTCCACCTCTTCCACCGCACCTTCCATTTCCTCCTCCCTTTTTGCCGCCTGGGCAATCCATTAATGGCATGAACAGTAAGGACTGTTTGCGTCTACGGGGTCTACCATTCTCAGCAACTGTCCAAGATGTACTAGACTTTCTTGGGGACCATGCAGCATTTGTTGTTCCTGGTGGAGTTCACATGGTGTTTAACACACAGGTAAATTATTAATGTTATTGTCAGTGATCACATCTTGTTATGGTAACAACACTTCTCAAACTCAACAGTAAATTATAGCAGGCAACTCATGAGTCTTCATAATAGTATATTTTTATGGGTAGCATTACCATTCTTTCAAAATAATTATTGATTGCATTATCATTGTGCCGTAGGTTAAAATGAATGAATAGCCAATGAATCTTACACTTGTCTTATCATGCAAGCCTAAAATTAATAAATAATTAGAATTTTTTTGTTTCATAGGGTCGACCATCTGGAGATGCTTATGTTCAGTTAGTGTCTGCAGAGTGTGCAAAAACAGCCACTGGTGATTTGCACAGACAGCACATGGGAGAAAGATACATTGAAGTATTTCCTTGCTCCGGAGTTGACATTGCTTCTATCATCACCAGCAGTACAATCAATCAAACTAAGTTACCGTCACTCAACTCCACACCATTTAGCCATCCGTGTACATTTCCTGTGACTGATGGGGTGGTTACACACACAGGGACACACATGAATGGACACACGGACAGTATAACACCTCCACCTTGTCGCAGCCCTACAGGAGTGTATGTGGCCAACTCGCCACCACCAACATACTTCAACTGTGTTATGCCAACAAATGGCATTGGAGGAGGAAACTTGAATAATTTTTATTACCCACCAGCCACTGCAAATGTCCGAATGAGAGTGTCACCATACTTAGCACAACCATATGAATTTATACCCTTCTTTCAAGGATACCAGGTAAAAGTCTGATGTAAACATGCAATTACTTTGTTACAGGAACCCTTTTACCACTAACAGTGCCAAAACTAAAAGTTGTGGATTTGTCTTTGTAAGATGTTATATTAAAATGAGTAGTACTGTTTAAAAGTACTCCTGAAGAGGTTTCATTTGTATGGTCACACCACAAGATTTTGTCCACCGATTCAAAAATTAGAACTACATGCTTAACAAAAAACACCATCTGAAAGTACTCCTGAAGAGTTCTTAAATGAATAAAAACACCATCGGATTTTATCCCAGTCTGCTTCAAAAGTTTAAAGTACAGAACTAAAGAATGAAAGTATTATTAAAAGTCAGTCTACATACTGAAAGGCTTCAACAACATCACATGTTTTTATAAATGATTGTGGAAGTAAGAGGGTCAAAGTGGCAATGTCAGTATGAGCTGCCAAATGTAAAAATATTATTTTAGGCAATATTTTTGTATATTTTTGGCTTTTTAACAAATAGCACAAGAGTTATCTTATGGTTATGTAAATAATACTTTCAACGACATCTGCAATATTAATTTTATAAATCACTGATACCCAGCCTCATGATCTATAAACCTTCTAGCCTTTTTGCTGCTTTTCTCTTTGTAAATTAACAAATACCTATATAGCTTTGCGATCTATAAATCGCAAGATGCCAAACTCCATATTTTGAGACTTATAAGTCGCAAAATATGTGCCATTTACAAATCAAGTTGTGCATTCGTACAGTTATGTCTAATAAGAAGTTTTGCTTTTTTTCTTGCAGATTGCGGACTATGGGAGGTAGTTAAAATAAACATATGGTCAGAGATCTTGAAAACTCTCATCATACCTGACAGGCACTCTCCTAGAGTTTACCTCCTGCTACATAAGTTGTGTGACAACACTTCACTCTGTACCTTCAACTGTTCTGTGTCAAGGATTTATGTCAAAGAGCCAAGAATACAACTTACAGTCTTCTATAGACAGGTGAACAAACTATCATTCTTTCAAAATAAATGGACAGATTCTTATCTCAAAGGTCTGGAAAGGATGTCTTCAAATAAATGGCAAATAAATAACAGAATTAGGAAATGGTAAAATGCTAAGAGAATGAAATTTTCAGAATCAAAAGTTTTTGGCCAGATTAGATGGCAAGTTACCATCTTAAATTCCATTTACTGAGAAAGCTACAGAGACGAAACTCAGGAAAATTATTAATTTCTGGTAATTAATTCAGCATAACCTCAGAAATAGAAAAGATAAATCCAAGTTCTAAATATGGAAAAATATATATAAATTGCAAATGAAGCAAAAAGTTGTACATATTAACATAATGAAGAGAAAGTAGTCGAAAATGCAGAAAGCTAAATCTATGAAAATAGCTTTTTAGCTCACTAAGTTCAGACTCTAGAAGACTGAAGATTTAGTTCAGTGAGAAATACTGATCATTTATTTTAAACAGTTTAGCAAATGCGTGTGTTGTGTTTGTATTAGGAGCATTAGTAGGGCTTATATTTAGAAAACAACACAGCATCATTTTAGGAAAAATGCTGACAGAAAACAGGCATTAATAATTGAATTATCAGAATGATATTAATAGTTAAGATGAATTGTATGAAATGTGTCTAATACGGAATTTATTTATTTGAAACTGGACCCAGGTGTTCAGTTAAACAGAAAACATTTTTTGCCCCCATGATTGAAAAAAAAAAACCAAAACACACTTCATAGGCAAGCATTATCTTCTCCCTACTTATCCACTGTTAAAGACCTTGAAGTCATCAAGAGGACTTAATTGTAGAGTTCTATGCATCTGGGGCTCAAAATGTTTGTCTGACCATCAGTGAGAAATTAAATAAAATAGTGCATATTATGTGCAAATTAACTATAGGTATAGGCTTTGTTCACTCAATACCGGGTAGCTTGCTCATGGCAACACCTATCCAAAATGTGACTCCCCGCTTTAGAGATTGGTGTAGCACAGTTTTGTTCCATCACAGAAATTTTGCCGTCATAACCAATTTTGTGTTTGAACAGAAACCCTATCTGGTATGATTTTCGTGGCAGCACAAAAACTATCCGGTATAGTGTTAACATAGCCTCCCCGCAGACATCCTTTGGGGTTCGTTCATCACGCATTTTAAAGGACGTCTGCGAGGAGGCTAGTGTGAACATAACCTTAGTGTAAGTATCAATTATTTTATGTTTGATAGAAAATAAGATCCAACATCGACCTTAGTTTTTCTAGGATTATTTATGTCTAGTAGGATTTTGCTACAGCAACCAAAGTAATAGTTTTTCTCCGGGATAAATCATAATCTTTCTGTGCTATTGAAAGTGTTAAAACATTTTCAGTTTGCTCATGTTGCATGAGCTTTTTACTTGACTTTTAGTGTAATCTGACTAAATTTAGGTGATGGTTGCTTGTATCATACTCTGCTGTCATCAATGTACAGTGCATTTAAATATTGTTAGAACTTTATCCAGTGAGCTCTGAAAGCAGAATGGGCCTACTTCATTTATTCAGTTGTCGAGAAAATCCTGATCCCCTCACTGTGGACTTCAAACTAATAAAAAAATGAAGGCTGTGAAAACCAATTTTTCATGGCTTGTACTATTTTGAGATAACAAATTATTGTTGCTTCATAGCTTACTGAGCAGTTAAAATGTGTTCGTCCTCATTATATATTGAAGTTACAAATATTGATTTATGAAACACAAACCTAAGTATTTTGAAAATGTGGCATCATGTGCTGCCATCCTTTTATGTTAAACTGCTAAAAAAGTAATAAATTATTTTAGGATGGACCAACAAATATCGGGTAAAACATCCATATGCTAAATACAATTTTAAATCATTTTATTTGTGTCTAAACGTTACATGTATTTATTGGCAAGTCCTTAACTGGCCATACCATTTTTTTATGTAGATATGACTACTAATATTGAAATCATGTTTAACAAATAACTATTTTTTCCAGTCAGGGTAAATGACTAGCCCAGCATGTCAGTAAATGTCATTCTTACCAGTCTACATTAAATCAGTTTCTATAAACTCCAAATTCTGTCAAAAATGTCATACATGACTTTGCGCTAACCAGCCAAAAAATCTAAATTATACCAAGCATTTTAAAAAATCCCAGACGAGTGTGATTTACACAAACCTGATTACTACTTTTATCATTATCATAACACATTTTTCCTGAAAGTTCAGTACATTAATAATTACAGGAATGTCTTCTCAAGTTGCTCAACCTATTTTTGTGTTCTTGTGTCCAACACAAAATTTATAATATTATTGATAACTTACAAATCAAAGGATGATATAAATTATCCAAAATTTCTGGACTAACCCCTCGACCTCTACCCCTGCAGAAATGAGGGTTGGAGAACTGTTGTATTTTCGGTATTGTACACAGTACTGTTCAAAAGAAAGTTTAAAAAGTTTACCAAGTTTAAAACATACAAGTTTCTTTGAGGCCAAAATAGCATCTTTGTCACTGGCAGTGCCATTAGCAGAGTGCTTAATTCATTTACGAAGTAACTGTATGTGACAAATAATTATTAATAATATGTACTGTAATAAGTCATTTACAGTATTTATATTTTAGATCATCAGATAATTATTTTAGCTATATTTTTAAAGTGAACTAAATTGAGTACTATTCCCTTGTAAAATAGAACCAGACTTGTGACATTTTTTCTCAAAGTTCAATTGTGTACAGTCGTAGACACATCTTTCTCATTTCTTTGATAAAGATCTAGCTCTTTACACTGAACTTACCTAACAATAACTGATCTTTCTTGGAAATAAAAGGAACAAAATGGCTGAAAAGTCAAGTGTTTGGGATTGTGTTGTGTATCATAAGTTGCTGGCAGCTGTACAATTCATTTGATGGACTTTGTTTTGAGTGCACAATTGCTTGCATAACTGCCATCTTGATGTTGAATCAAGTCAAGGAGATGGGGTGAGAAAAGGAGTACCCAGCTAACACCTATCCCATGCCCCAGGGTTGGTACTTGCACTCTCCCTTCGGCCTTTTCCCCTTCCACAGTATACAAAAGATGAATGAGCAGCTTTCACCCCAGAAATATACCTACATTGCAGGCAGTTTTCTTGACATGTCTTTGCTCTGTGTGTGTTCAGTTGTAAAGGGAGGACTCTAAGTACCCCTCCTTCTCCCCCTGTTCTTATGGGGCTATCTTGCCAACTAAGGATTTCCTACTTTGTTCCTGCAAGTCATTTTCTTTTGGCCTTACAGTAAAACCTTTATTGACCAAGCTCTTTTGGTCAAGATGGCTGGATATTAGCTTCATTCTTTTTGTGTGAGATAGTGTTTGTTTTATGAACCTCTTCTTCATCTCAGTCCATAAAAATGGAGAATTAACTATGAACTTGGCCAAATATCCAACCATCTTGACCTCAAACTTGGTCAATGACAGATATGTTGATTAACAGCGATTTGCCAAAGTAATTGAGTACCAAATGATGCGAACTTCTTAAGTCATAAGTCACAAATTATTTTTCCACTTACAAATTTAAAGCAAATTCTTTAGCACAAACTGAATCTGCAAAGTGGATAACTAATTTAGTTTTATTATACATGACATCAGTTAACTTACCGGTTCAGTCTGCTTTTACCTCCAGCAATGGAGGTAGAGTTTCTCCAGCTGGTCCATGGAAGTGAAACCTAACAAAACAAATATTGAGTAGGACTGGTCACTGTATGGCCCAAAGCTGGGACCTCTGGATTGTGAGTCTAATGCAGTGAGCAAGTTCACTTGTTTGAGTGTAATCAGCAGGCTGATACTCATGAGAGTTAAGTGTGAGAAGCTTAGCTAACATTACCTGCTGACTCAAGAATAAGGAGATCATCTTGAGCTGAGTGGATGTTTCTTGAGTGTTGTGGAAGCTATTGTTGGTTCACTTTTGTTTTGTGGGGTGGGTTAACTTTGTTCAGTGTCTTTCCAATCTTTTGTAATACATCATTGGTGATCGCACCCGTCTGCAACACGAAGAAACTACCAGCAGAGTTTTGCCCCAGGTTTTTTTGAGATTGCATTTTTGTCGTCAAGCTCAACCTCTGCACTTGAAGCCAATGTGAAAATCTGGCACAAAACCCCGACAAGAGAGCCTGTTTGCAGGCTTCTAATATGGGGTGCTTTTTAATATGGGGAGAATCAAGGTACCTAAAAACTCCTGTGCATGGAGTCTCTTCCATGTTAAACTCAGCAACTGGAACCCCTTTAGTAGCTAACATTGGAGCAAATCCAGCCGCAGGGTAAACCACAGATGATGTGCCAACCTAAAAGATTATAACAACACCTTAATTCACTTAGTCACCCAAAAAAGAAAACAATAGAGTAGAAATGTTATCCTAGTATCAAGGGCTAGTAAACCTATGCTGGGTTACATTTTGGGGTGGGGCAGCAAGCAAACTCATTCCAAGGGGCCTCCTCCACCCCTTTTAATAATTATAGCCAAAAAAAAAAAACAGAAGATGGGACTAACATGTGGTGCAGACAGACAGTGTATACAGTATGTTGTGGTTCATTTTTATCCTTGGTTTAAATCTTATTTCCCTTTGTTTTAAACTCATCATCATACATTACCATACCCCAAAACAACAGGAGATAAAATTTAGACCAACGATAAAATTGAACCACGAAATATATGTTCAAAAGAAAGGTGATAAATTCCATTTCCTCTTAATGGACACCCAGAGTTGGTTGCACAGTGCCTTTCTTTACTCCTTTTAGTTAATTCTACATACAAGACAGGAATTGTCATAAAAGATATTAATCATCGTGGATAATGTGTATAAAGGGTTTAGTTTTATCGCTTGTCTCACCATTGTCATTTGATATTGATTGCTACGTTTTGACCGCACACTGCAGGTCTTCATCGCCACTATCGCCTAATGAAGACCTGCAGTGGGTGGTCGAAAGGTCGCAATCAATATCAAAGTGACATTCGTGAGACAAACAATAAAACTAAACCCTTCATAAGACAGGAATTCCCTAACAGACACATAGTTTGGTCCCAGAGGTGTTCATCTTATTAGTCAAGAGAGAGTTGACTGTAAATAAAATATAACCTCACCAAAAGACACATATCACATTTGTCCAAGGCTTGATCAACTGCATTTAATACACCACGATCAAGGCCCTCTCCAAACCACACCACATGGGGACGAACTAATGCCCCACAGTTGGGTTGATCACATCTGCAGGTAAACCAAAAATATGATTTCTGATTATCATACTCTTGTTACCCTTCAGGCCTGATTAATTTAATGCTACATCCAAACAATATTTTGATGAAATGAAACAGAGATGTATGCATAGCGAAGTTCTCTGTCAATTTAATTTTTTGAAGACTTGAAATGACTATTGTGCTCTATGCCTTCAGCTTCACTCCCAACCTTGTTCCCAGGGTCTCTCATCTTCCCACAAGATGAGAGACCCTGGGAACGAGGTTGCTTCACTCCCAACTCAAAACTTATTTTAAACCCTCAAAAAGGGTTTGTAACTAATCTGGTGATCATTTGAACAGTTTTTCATACCTAGGCAAGTCTTCCTCTGGGATTTTGGCATCTTGAGCATCAGGATCTGGGGCTCTGGATTTAATAACATCAAAAAAATTAATTAAAAAAGTGGAAATAAAATGATATAATTATTATGTTACAGGTCAAAATTGAAGTCAGGGATATTTTGATTTCCCAGTTTCCTTTGTCTTCTAAAACTATTGTGTGTTATTCATGATCATCATGAATAATATTAGGGTTAGGAAACTGAAAATCAATCTAGGTTGAAACCATTAAGTATATGTCCTGAATTTCATTTTACACTGCAAAATATTGATATAGGCATCTTACCCCTTTTCCTCTAAGGCTGGAACTATTGGGCTCCTCCGGTTTTCTGTTACATGACCACAAGAGGTGCATCTGGTCTTGAACAGGGTACCTACATGTAGGTCAGATAAAAAAGATAAATATCATCTCATGAAGGTTATTTACTTTCTATTGGGTAATATAATTTTTATATTGCTTTTCTCATGAAGTATGTCACTAAATACTGTGCCTGTTAATTTCATGTGAGGGATGAAAAAATTATACTGAATTTATGTGTATCAGTCATCCAAAACTAGCAATGTTGGCCTATGTGATGATTTATCTCTCCTCATTGAGGGGTCTAGACATACCACAAGAAATCAAGGCTAGGCTTTATATTTCCCACCCCTTACTATGCATCGGAATCATGTTCCCCACCCCCTGGGATAGAATTTGATAATTACTATCACATTCTATTCCCCCGGCCAGGCAAGGAAAACATGTCAAATGCCAGGGGTATGCCTAGGGGGTATGTTGAAACTTTGATTAGAGCGATACATTATCATGGCATGCATTACTTCTTGATGTATGACACAAGGGATTAAGTACTCTAACCATGAAGCTCTAAAACATCTTTAGCGCCTGCTGCTTGATGCAATTCATCAATATTCTGAGTGATAACAGTCACACTCCTTCCTTCTCCTTTAAGGCTCCTCTGAAATTCAGCAATGGCATAATGGGCTTTGTTTGGCTGTTTTGTCAAAACAACTTCACGCCTGTAACTGTAAAACTCCCAAACTAACGAGGGATTTCTTGCAAACGATTCTGGCGTCGCTAGGTCCTGAGCTCTGAAAGTCCTCCACAAGCCGCCAGAACCGCGAAAAGTAGGGATGCCACTTTCAGCACTACAACCAGCTCCAGTCAGGACAACTACATTTTGTGCTTTATGGAGTAGATCTTTGAATTCTGCTTTATCCGAGCTGGTGGTATGGAAGGAGCTCTCAGCCATCCTAGCACGAAACCGGTTAACAACCTTCGTCCACAACACCACTTTCGAATTAATCTTCCGCAATCCAATCATCTGATAACACTGACACAGCTAAACAGTTTTTTTGCCAGGCGTTTCAGCAGAAATTCAGCTGTCATTATGAGAATCACTGGCACTACTATTTCCAGTCTCACTCTTTTACAGCGCTCTGGATTCAAAATGGCGGGACACTTTTCAGGTAGACAAGTTTAATATATTTTTGAAGAAAAAACAGTCGCTACAGTTCTTGGAAACTTCCAATTACTGCGTAGTATTTACTTATATATCGTGAAGCTTAAGTTATTTAGATATCGCCCTCATACTATATACCTCGGCCCACACCACGCATCTAGTTCTTTGAAACACGTGTACGTGTTTTTTTCAGCTGTTTTTTCTTGCACACTACAGCTGACATGTACTTGCAGTAGAATGTGTTGGACAGGAAGTGCAGTTGCTTTTCTAGTTCTTGGTTTCATTGTTTCACATTCTGTCCTTGTGTGACTGTGTGATATGAAACCCAGAAAATTCAAAACTGCCAAAGCGATAAAAAGTGTTTAACTTTTCTTATAATAAATTGTTAGAGTTTGGCTTGCTTCCTGAGATTTGCAAAGCAGTGGAAGACATGGATTGGCTGTAAGTATTCTTGACTGATAGATTATCTATTAAACTGAATGAATTTAGATGTTAACCTTTGCAGATCTGACATCGGCCCCAGTTGTTCAAGAGGTGGATGGCACTATCCACCGGATAAATCGCTCTACAGTAGATAGTGCAATACTATTGGTTTCTCCAATACTTATCCACTAGACAGTGGTTTATCAGAAGAATAGTGCTATCCAACGTTTGAACAACCAGGGCCTGGAGATTATCTCTCACAGGCTACCCAGTGACCTGGGGGGAATCCCCTTATAAAAGTGCTAGGGGTGGTTGTTGTCTCGCTTAGGGGCCTAAATTGCAAATTTTGGTCTCATTTAGGGTGTTTGGGAGGGAAAGACATTTGATTTAGCCATTCTGGTATCACTGGGGGCTCTACTTAAAGAAATTTACAAAAAATTGCGTGGTGTCTGTTTTCATCTGGTCTCTTTTAGGGGTCAGTTTAAGCTTGAGCCGAGCCACACCCACATTGGTCTCCCTTAGGGATTTAATTTGAATTTTCTGACAAGCGTCCCCATCAGTTTTATATGGCCTTCCTACCTCGGGCCAAGTGGTACTGTATAGAACAACAACGAAACTCTGTTTTCTGAAAGTCAATCAAAAATTTCAGATATTTGAGCTGCGGGAGACTTAAATTTTTTAATAATATTATTATTGATTTGTTCTTTTCAGTCTACCGACTGATGTTCAAGCTGAAGCCATTCCTCTGATCCTTGGAGGTGGAGATGTGCTTATGGTTAGAACACATTTATTTCACAGTCCAATCATCAGTTCATTTTTGCAGACCAAACACCAAAGTAAATTTTTAATGTTATGCTGATCTGCACTTTCTACACAGGCTGCTGAGACTGGAAGTGGAAAGACTGGGGTATGAAATAAGTTTTCTTTAAGTGATTTTGTAACAAATAGTCATGGTGAGTCGTGGAACTCATCTTGTGAAAAATCATGAGTCCCTGTCCATAACCAATGAGTCCCAGTTAAAAAAACAAGGAGTCTTAAATTGAAAATGTTTGGGCCTTTATGTAACTAGACAGTTAATCTGGAGACAGATGCCAAAACTCTTTATTTTACTGAAATTAAAATATAGTCCTGTATAAAATAAATTATATTTAAAGCACAAAAAAGGCTAAAATAAATATACATTAGAAATCACTCATACAGGATATTCCACCAAACCATCTTCAAATCGATCAATTGTTCATTTCATCCCATGGGTTGCATTTCATCAATTATTTTGCGTCTTTGGTTATTTTTATGCGTCAGGGATAAAGGACGCATAGGCAACAAAATCACTGCTTTAGTGACTACAACACCACTACCCGGTTAAGCTCAGTTGGGAGAGCACAAGTCTGTGGAGCAGGAGGTCACAGGTGTTTTTTTTTTTTTTCAGTTATTCAATATTTGAAAGCCATGCACTTGACTGTTCAGGACTAAAATATCCAAATAATATGGTTTCATAGGTAGAATAATCAGAATTTGTATGGCCTGCCAAAAATTAAAAAAGGCAGGCTATATCTATATCTATTTCAAGCCCTGGCTTTGATGTTGTTATTGTAAGTTGTTTTTTGTTCTTGTGAAATTTATTATAATGTTAATCCAAAAAGCCTCCTAACTATCATAGAAAATTCAAGCCTTGCAGGGCCTGTGACTGACAATGCTATTTTCTTATTCCATTTCTGATCAGGCATTTTGTTTACCTGTGATTCAAATTGTGCATGAAACAGTAAGAGATGCTCTCAGTGGCAAGACTTCTCGTCCTGCCTCCAGTGCAGCTCCATCAACTGGTACAATTTTATAATATATAATTTTATGACTTAAAGGCAACCTTTTGTGCATAAACCCTTTCATTCTCTTGGCTATAGTGAATTAATTGATCTCACTAATAACTCAGTCTGTTGTGGTGTTTAGAAATTACCGGTAGTTCAGTTTGTTGTCTTCGTGTGTATGGCACAAGAGCTCTAAATTAACTTAATCTGATCTAGCATGCCTTGCTTTCAAGGTTTGAGTAAAAGTTAACAGTATTTATTCTCAC
Source organism: Porites lutea (assembly GCF_958299795.1). Taxonomy (NCBI): domain Eukaryota; kingdom Metazoa; phylum Cnidaria; class Anthozoa; order Scleractinia; family Poritidae; genus Porites; species Porites lutea. The sequence continues at coordinate 6,659,810 of NC_133202.1, read as the reverse complement.
ATGAAGGAATAGTGAGTCGTCACCAAATACTGCTACAGCACAGCCATCACCATCTTTCTTGGCCCCTTAAACGAAATTGCATGGGCATCTGTACTGTACATTCAGGGTTTTAGTGTCCATGAGAATAGTTTCACTCCAAAAGTCAATTTTATGGATTGAGGGAATTATGTAATATCTATAAAATTGCATCTCAGTGCACATATATGTTCTTTTAAAGAATTTATCTTGAGTATATTAATTTGAATTTGTATGAATACTCTGGACAGACGTATTTATAAATTCTAATCTGACACTTGACTTCTCAAATTTCATTCCGTTATTAGCACCAACCACTTTTAGAATGAGTCAACATGACAGAGACCAAGATTTTGGTGAGTATTTAAATTAAGACCTGTTTCAGATGACACACTTTTCATCCAGAGACGTTAATCCAAATTTGGGCTGATCTTATTGACAGCAATAAGTAAGCCTATTGATCATTCATATGCTGACCTAATAAGCTCAGATCTCAGTACAAAAAGATTGCAATAAATAAACTTATGCATTAAGTTCTGGGCTCTAAAAAACTTGAATTCAATTCGTTTCAACAACCTGTGCAGTAGTCATCTTCAGAGTCAAGAGTGAAGATGACTACCGTACAGGTTGTCGAAACGTCAGTCACTGTCAACAACAACAGTCCTATTCAGGACTACATTCACCCGGACGATCAAACTCAACCTACTATTTTATTATTATTTTTAATAAATATTTATGACATTATGCCCTGGTTTGTAGCCATTGATGAGAAAGGTCTACTGTGCCAAAGTCGCAATCATTTTAGATGGCAAGGATGCCGCTCCACTCTCGGTGTTAAGCAGGGTAAGTCCATTATACAGTGAATCATTTATCTAATTTTGTGTGCACACGTTGTGTCCTAGGTCAAACTGTTAAAAACGTATTATTACCTTCATCATTGCCATAGGCATGTACTACTATGAAGCTACTGTAACAGATGAGGGTCTTTGCCGTGTTGGGTGGGCCACAGATCTCGCATCTCTAGATCTTGGTAAGTTTAATGACCAATTAGTTTAAAATGTCCATTGTCCCCCAAAGAAGCAGTCAAAATGTTTGAGCTGTGAACCTCAATGAGGAATGGCTTGAAACTGATAAATGTGTTGTAAATTTACCATGAAAGTACAGCAAACAGCAGAAACAAGTCCTATTAAATCTTTATTTCTCCTGCTTTATAACTGTTTTTAATTAATGTGTTAATGTTGTTGACCTTCAGGAACTGATAAACAAGGATATGGGTTTGGAGGAACTGGCAAAAAGTCATTTGGAAGACAATTTGACACCTACGGAGAGGTAGAGTATTATAAGAAGATAACTACACTGTTTAATAATCAGCTGATTATTACCTCGTTATGTTTTTTTTTATAATTAATACATTCACAAAAATAACTTCCTTCTTATTGGATTCAATGGAGTGAATATTTTTACAGTAACTGCAATGATTGACTAATTTGTCTGTGGGTAATTTGATGATGCTGTGGTCCTATCAATGGCTCTATTAAAATATCTCTTGAGTGATCCACAGTTTGAATTAAAAAATCTGTGCAAGTTGTCAACTGGTCTTCTGCAGGGGTAGAGCGGTAGTTAATTCTGAACATTATAAGACGTAAAACTGTTCAGCTCTGACTACTAGTAGATCTTCAAGATCAAAATTGGCTTCTGGTAAGTTGAGAAACCCTACCAACCTTGACTTCCATTGTTCTAGCCTTGTTTACTTTGGTTTTGTTCTGCACCTTGAGTGGCTTCTAGTACACTTATCCCTATGAGACCTTGAAAAAACTACTAAATTTATAGAGATGGCACTATTGAGTGGTCCTTGCCAATTGTATATTCATGACGTAAGTAGAAATGACATGAATTTGTTATCTAAGAACTCTATGAACTAAGAAATGTACTTTTTTGTCTATTTATTCTCCAGCCATTTGGAATCAATGATACTATTGGATGCTATATCGATCTTGATAATGGATCTATAAAATTTAGCAAAAATGGTAAAAAATTAACTTGATACAATGTTTAATATTGTCATTATTCACTGCATTAAGAATAGTCCCATGAGGCTTACTTGGTCAAGTTCAACTTCTGTGCATGATGTTTTCATCTGAGATGTTAAAAGTTCCCTCTGTGTTTGAGATTTTGAACACTTGGGCACCTAAGGTTTTAAGTCAAAAGAACAACACTGGTCTACATAAAATAGAGCCATTGGCAGGCCTTGCCGAGAGGGAATTTAATTAGAAATATTGGTAATGCACCTGAACATGAATTTAATTATGGGGAATTTAATAAATTATTAAATTTCTAATTATTAGAAATATTGTAGTGTACCTGAACATGAAATCTGACTGGTTTGCATCAAATGTTACATTGTTTTGTAGGAGTGGATTTAGGCAAGGCATTTGAGATTCATCGAAGCTTTCAAGGAAACACCTTTTTTGCTGCAGTTGTGTTAAAGGCAAGTAGAAAGGAATTGCAAGAGATCCTATATGTAGCTTGCTCTGATCCAACATGACAATCGTCATTTGATTGAGGGTATTACACAGTATTAAAATGTTGTAGGGAATTATAAAGTTTATCAGAATTTGCAGTATTCCAGACATGTCAACTGCAAAAAAATGTACTTCATACAGCAAGAAAAAATAAGAAGTAAAGTCACTCAATGCTTCAGTGTATCCGTCTGTAGAAGTGTGTTTTAACTTCTGTGATTATTCTAATATTTTTTTCACTGTTTTTTCTATGATATGCAGAATGCAGAGCTGTTGTTTAACTTTGGTGATTCACCATTTCAATATCCTCCCAAGGTACAGTGGAAAATTAATGAGTTATTCCTAAAAAAGTCTGGGTAATTCTTGAAGCATTTTTGGCTCCAGTAAGTTACAGGGCTGTCATTAGTCAAATAAAACAAGTATAGGAAGATTTGTGGGACGAATGATTGGCTACTTTCCCTGACAGTACAGGTTTTTACATAATGTTGAACCTTAATAGCAGCCCTGAATGATGGCATTGCTTTGTCTTTGTAAAGTCCATTGATTGCACCTTGCTTTCTACATGCCATTTCATCTTATAAATGCTTACTCTGTGTTTATTTAGTGCTGAAGTTGCCTTAAATAGCATATTTACCTGCCCCTTTAAGCTCTCTGAAATCCCTATGAAATCACCGTCGGTTCTCGTATACTTTAAGTTTTACATTGCACTGCTATATTGTATATATTTAAGGGTGGATACACAGCACTGTCCAAAGCCCCAGCTAATGCAGTGAGTGCATCAAATATGATAGGAGGTATGCTATTATCTGTTACCATCCAGAGGGCACAGTCTATTTAATTCTGTTTCCTTCTCAGACAGAAAGTTCTTAAAAATTCTGCATTTGGTGAGGGACAGATTCCAAGTGACTTGTCAAAGTGTCTTGCAAAGAATGATACAACAAAATATGATAGAATGTTGGCTTCAGAAAATTCAGTTTTTTGGCAACCTGATTCAATGTATGAAAGCAAATTAGGCCTAACTTTTTTTATTGCTGCCCAGTCCAATGGGACGTCATTTTTCACTTAAAGTCCCTTTTCGAGACACTCGACTGTTACAGTATCAAAAAGTTATTTACTTTTTTTATCTTCCTATTTGCTTTTAAAAATATTTCCAGGAGCATCAGCTGCTGCACAGCCCAAATCTGGAAAGTTTAGCAACAAATGTAGTCCATCTGCAATCATAATGGAGGTACTGTGCATGAATTGCAGTGTTTTAGTTTCACCAAGTGCTATTGTTACACTGAGCAGGAGTCACATCAAGTTGTGTTTTAATTATCACAATTTATAGTGCTAATATTGTGAGGCAACCATTCTGCTCATTAAGTTCCATTACTGACAGGCAACTGGTTTTCTGCGCATTTGATCATTTGATATATGTTAATTTGCGCAATACCAAATAATAAATATTATTATTATTTTAACCCTTTACTCAAATCTCTAATGCTGTTATGTTGTGCTCTGTGATCATTCCTACGTCCGGCTAAAAACTCTACCATTCAACACGTTAGCTGAATGGAATGAATAAGGCAATAAATCAGTAATTTAGGTTTCAATGTATTTATTACCAAGTACTACTTGAGGTCACAATGTTTATACATGTACTTTCCCTGCTGGAGATAGGACGGCCATTTTTAGGGTGTTATTCCTGCAATGTGAAGGGTCAAGCAAAGCAAAGGCTGCATCTTCTTCCTCAATTTTAAGAGGAAATCAGCAGGAAATAAGAGGGAATTAGCAGACTGAAACTTCGTGTCTGCTTTTGGGCCTACATTGTGGCTTGTTATTTTTAATTTGGTGTTAACTTTTAACCGCTTTTCATTAGAACTAAACTGCGACAGTAGTTTTTAAAGCAGCAAAGACATAAATGTGCACCTCAGCTGTACCTGTTGTCATGACACTGATGGCCTCTTAACTCTTTAAGCCCTAAGAGTGATCAGCATCAAATTTCTCCTTGTAATATCAGTGCTTTGTAAGACAGAGTGGTCATGAGAATTACGCGCATGATCACACAAGATGAACTTTCTTGATATTTTATCAACTTCTTCCCACTACTTCTGTGAGAAATGAATAGGGGCAACAAATGAGAATTCAAATTTTGATCTTAGGGTTTAAAGGCTTAAATTCATCATTTTACCTTGACATGAATACTTACCCTGTGTGAATTCTCTTTTACAGCCTTCAAGAGAACTGGCTCAACAGGTGAGGTTTTTAATAATATCCTAGCTTTTATTGGTCTCCTATAGTTATAAAGTAACAGTTGCTTGATAAAGTGAAATAGCTCGTATGTAATTTACAGGTCAGCTGCTAAATAAGTGATCAGTAGCCAGGTGCTGGGTTTAAAATTTCCTGGGGCTGGATGGGGAACCAGTTGGAAGGTTGGCACTTATTTGAAGCTTAGGGCAATGACTTATGTTTGCTATTCACATTACATTGCTTTTGTTTCAAGTGAATTTTAACATAGTAAGGCAAATACAGAGCACATCGTTGTAGTATTCCAGTCTACTTTAAGGCAATTTTTTGTGTCACTATACTCGACCTTGGCAAAGAGTAATTTTCATGCAAAGGTCTAGATCAGCCAAGTCGTCTCAAAATTTGTTTAAACGATCATAACGATGCAGTAGTCTCCCATGCAGACGTTTTTAGGGGAGTTGGAAGGAGGAAATATGACACCCCTAAAACGCCTGGGTGGGAGACTAGACGATCCAGTGAAAACGCCACTGATGTGATGCGGAACGATCTGGACAATTAGAGAAACAGGGATTGCCTGGATAAAAATGAAGTATATTTATAGCTGTTTCCCATACAAACGTCTGTATCAAAGATGTGCCGTTTTGGGGAAACTTGGCGCTATTTACGTTAATGGTTTGTAGTCGTAATATTGCCCTTGTCTCTGAATATCACAGACCCACAATCAGATATCAAACTTCAGGAAGTTTTTACCAAATCCTCAAGTGAAGTAAGTTTTCATGTTATCGTCAGTAGCTTATTCTATTATATATATATATACATACTAGCGATGATCAAAGCATGATTTGAACATGATTACGGAATACGTCAAATAATCTCGATGCCCTGCCGCCTCCCTCTTCATTGCCTAGTTAGAGATTAGAGACCTTTAGATTCTAAGACGAGAACGACTACGAGTACGAGATTTTCTCAATAGCAAAAAGTACTCGCGCGTGAGCCAGCGTCATTTTGGCGGGAAAACGTGGTAGCCGTTGTCACTCTACTACGAGTTTTAGCGAGAGTGTCGTAATGGCGGGAACAAGTTATTAGAAGTTTTAGCATTTTGCAATCTGGAGAGGGTTCAACGTCTTTCAATAACCATAACAGTGCTAACTTTTCTAGGGAGAAAAAGTACAGTGAAGAATTCCGGGGTGTCTATTTTTTGACAATACGCGAAAAAACTTTAAATCAAATATCTTAGTCGTAGTCGTTCTCGTCCGCGAATCTGAAAGTTTCTATTATGTCATTCGCCCATGTGATATCTGCGGGGATTCAAGACAGGTATCCCAAGATCCGTTAGATCAACAACGGTTGTCTATACAGTCTCACTTCATTCTGTATTAGGAGTGCATGAGTTCTTCTACGTCAAACGCAATAAACTTCAAGAACGCACTTCAAGTATAAACGCAACTTCCAAAATTAAACTTTAATTTTTATCGTAGTGTTTCACTTGTTCCAGTAAAGAGTAATTTGGCAAAGGGTACAACAGCTGTAAAAGAAAAAAAATACTGGCATCTTCATTACTGGTGATCCAGTAGATTTCATTATGGCCCTACTACAGTCTAGGTTAAAGAGAGAAGGTTTTAAAAAACCAAGATGACCATAGTATAACCAGTTGTGCTGTTTACAAGCGTGGCCGTTCAGTTGAACGCCGAAGTGCACTTTTTTTTTAACTTTTAGGGAGGTACTACTGATTGGCGGAGAGAATGTCAAGACACAAGTTCAGCAGTTAAATGAAGGAGTAAGTTCACAGCGTGATTCTTTGAGTAAGTGCATGTGCACGAATAATCACACCTTTTCAAAGCCAAAATTAAGCAATTAAGCAACTCCCCGTGAAATACCGCCTTTTTTCCCTCCCAGAGTACTATTCTATTTCCAAATACAAGAGCCTCAAGGAGGAGGCGAGAGTTCACTGAGGGTGGGGGGGGGGGGGGGGGGAGCTGTGGAAGTACTCGCGCGGAAATGGTTTATTTAACAGGATCTTGAACAGCTCTTAATGGTGGATTTTGACCTTGAAGCGGTTGTTTCTAATCTGTTGGATAATCAAGCTTGTTTTTGCACCTCCACAACGTCATGCCTTCCACGCGGTATAATCTAGCGTGCAGAAGAGGCGCTATTTTTTCGCGTCTTTCGGGCGAACGAAGCACGAAGCGCGCGTGATGCGCGAGACACGTGCGACCTGGGAAGGCCCGGAAAGCGCCTTCTCTCGTCGTTATGCTTCGCGCTTGCCTTCACTCGCCTGAAAAGGGCGTAAAAATAACGTTTGTTGTGCAGGCAAAGTTATCAGCTTGTGTTACGTCTTGATGGTGGAAACCCTTAGTCGGTAGAACTGTGCACGTATGGGCGGGCTCTTTGTATAATAAGCGGTATCCTTTTGTTCCGCAAAGAGCCTTGGAGCTTCTAATATCAAATAATTTTTGTGCTGCTCATGTCCAAGAGGGATAGATATTAGCAGACGCTCGTGGAATTCAAAAGAAAAAGAAGGATACCTAATTGCTGAATGAATATTAGTTCTAAATAGTTTGAGTGGTGCGCTGTTTCTCCTAACTTGTCCATCATCACCAGTGATAACATTTTGTAATAATTTTTTTTCCTTTTCTATTTTGTTTGCATAGGTAGACATAGTGACGGGTACACCGGGAAAACTTGATGATTTTATTTCAACTGATAAAATTAACCTCTCTCAGGTATTCTGTGTCATTGTTTATACCATGTGATAATTTCAACTGCCAACGTTTCAGAGCAGTCCGTTGTTTAATAGGCCATTTGAACGATGGCTTCACTTTACTACTACTGCTACCAGAATCCTTCAGGGTTTTTAGTTCTGGGGGAAACATTTATGGCTTTTGTTATTTAAACATTACTAGGATTACCAAATTTAGATATGAAATAAAAAACGAAATGAATTCTGGGGCGCTTACCTTACCGGGCCTTTCGAGAAACGGGCCCCTTGTCTAAATAGTAAAAAGCCAATTGGCTATTTGCTTTTTGATTTAATATAACTTAAATTTAGCTATACCATTAATTTTTCAGGTCCGATTTTTTGTCCTGGATGAAGCGGTATGTTTAACGGTTAAAATGGTCATAAAGTCGCTTGAACGGTTTGTTTAGAGGCGATATATGTGTTCTATAAATATGGTTAATTTTGCTGTAGCCTTGTGAGGAAATCCTTTGCGTCAACTGAGAAGTAGCCTTCGGCCGAAGATCTGTCGTCTACACACCTAAATTAGTACTTTCACGCAATTTTTTATCCATAAGAATTGTTTTGAGTTTTTTTTTATCTGCTCATTTTCTATTTTTGAGGGATATGTATACGTGAAGCTTTCTAATAATTCCCTCCTCGAATGATTCAAGGAGGCCATCAATCCCTCAGGTCACGAGCACGCTAACGCTAGCCCTGTACTGAGACCTTCTTGGGCTTCGTCAGGTGTTCCTACCCCTCAAAAGCCCGCCAAGGAAAGTTTGTGTAGAAAGCTGCGAACACGGCGCTTTACAAACTTGATTTGATTATTTAGTGTTAACCTTGCATCTGCGTTTTTTTTTTTCAGGACGGTTTACTTTCACAGGGAAACCAGGACCTGATTCTGAAAATCTTTAGTAAAATTCCTAAAATGAGTCCAGATGGTAAACGGTTACAGGTAATTAGCTCAACTCATTTGATAAACTTATCATAGCCACAGCAATCAATTATTCCTCTAGCTCACATATACCTGAGCAATCTTTGCAACGTGACGAAGCTATAAAAACACACGCTCGACTCTAATTGAAATACGTTCGAACAAGTCTTAAATCGTTTTGGTTTCACTTTGACGCAATATGAGGTCCAATATGCCTAGCTTCAATAGGGAAAATAGGAACCTTTTTTCAGCAATACGCATACACTGAAGGGAACTAACAGCTCATAGACTTTATTGAGAGGCTTCTTTTGACGTAACACTATTCCAACCAACGGGCTTTGCCTCTTGTTTTACAGATGATTGTGTGTTCAGCAACCCTTCATTCTTTTGAAGTCAAGAAACTAGCTGTGAGTTTGACAATCAATGACTTATCATTCACTGAGAGAAATAGAGTTAGTAGGAAGAAATTTGTGCTTTATCCTGTCATGTTTAAACAAAACAAATCAAGCTACTTTCGCTGGATCGACTTCGACGGAATCTGTAATTCGTCTCGTGGTATAGGGTCATCATCTCTTGCAATGTCCAAGAAGGATGAAATGTCGAAGTTTTCTTTAGACGCAAAAGTTATTTGGGTATAAATTCGCGGTGTTTTGAAGTTGTCTGTGAAAGTAAAATAGGGTGTCCATCGAAACTCCCAATAAATTGAGTCCGTCGTAAGGGTACTTCACATGACCGTAGTGGGGATACTCAGTCCTATAAGGTATGGTTCTCAGAGTTTTTTCCTTTGTAGGCAATCACCATTATTCACCTACGTGGTTTTGATTATGTCTTTGTAACTATGTAACGTGGATCCTTTCGTCCTAGGATAAAATTATGCATTTTCCAACGTGGGTTGATCTCAAAGGCCAGGATGCTGTTCCTGAAACCGTTCACCATGTGGTAATATGCAATCTGTTGGTTTTGCAGAGATTTTTTCTTTATCCCTTTAAGTGCCAACAACGCAAATTTTCTCCTAACAGTGTCCATACTTCATCAAGTGGAAACGGTTTTGGGGAACTAATAAAATGATCACCAAAGGGAAAATGCTTTGATCTTTTAGTAAATTCTCCCAACTAATTCTTTAAGGAAATGTATGGAGATCAGTCAGGAGAATTTGTATGTGGATATTGGGTCTTAAAGGGTTAAGTAACTTGTTAACTTGCAATCAGCTAAGCCTGGTGTTCTTGTGATAGCTACAGTCGCTGAAAGAAATCCAGCTATGCATATGAACGATTATAGTGACTTATGTGAAAATCAGGCTTGAGATAAAACTAAAGTCTATCTTATATTATCCATAGGTCGTGCGCTCAAACCTCACTGCGGTTAAAATACTTTCTTAGATTCCTGGTTTATCTCACTTTCGTTTCTAGAACATGCTGTTCAGAAAGAAGTGTAGCGTTTCTCGATTTTATCAGCAATTATAAACAAAAAAGCAATAGCCCAGTTCCCAGTTCCCCCGAAGCTACTGAAATAAAAATGATTTTTTTTCTCATGTAAGTAAAACTAATTTAGCAATAAAGGTTTTTAAACATAGCCTCGTTTTGAAAGTGAGAGATTTTGGAGCTCGGACATGGCCTATTTGACCTTCTTCTTCTCGCACATGTCCTCTTATCTCGTGCGCGTTTCTCCTACTTGCGCCCACACTTCTTATGTGTGATTACGCAGCATAGAAACTGGCTAGATAACAACGGAGTAATTTGGCATGACTCCACCGACCTTTGCCTTATTTCTTTCTTTTTTTTTATTTTTTAGGTTTGCCATGTTGATCCCAGGATAGACACCTCGTGGCAAAAAAACAAAAATAAAGTTAAGGTGGGTACAGATGTCCCCTTGTTCAGCAAGCGTCAAAACAGGAGGGAAGAGGAGGAAAGACTTAAAAGAAGAGGAAACGGACAGAAAAGGAAAGGGACTTCCTGTCCATTTTTCCTTTCGTGCTTATTTCCCCCTCCCTCCCCTCCCCTCCCCTCCCCTCTCCTTTTTTGCGCCTGCCACGCAGGCTTTGATAATTAGTAAACTATAAGTAAATCATCAACAGGTCTCTTTTCATTTAGACGGATGGCATTCACGCGAAAGACAACATAAAATCCGGCGGTCAAAGTCCAGGTACTAACGAATTTTTATTATTCTACATTGTACTCATAAACTGTCTTCTCATTGGCTAAATGAAAATTGATTATAATATTTAGAATTATGGTTATAATAGAAACATTTTCTCCGATTCAAGGTATGTGGCTTTCTATCATTGTCACGTTTTCTATCAAAACAATTACATATAGATGTGTCCCAATGGATCAGTGATGGATTATATTTTAGTAATTTTAAAAGAAATTTCCGAGCATAACTTCTCTTACAACTGTCGTTTGGTGCGGAATCGAAGAAACACAGTAGGCGTCGCGCCGAAAGCCCATGCATTTTACAATTTTATCATGGGCAGTGACCAGACAGAATAAAGTGGTAGTTGTTGTGCTCGTTTACTGCATTGTAAAAAAAGGTTCAGTAGTCTCATTTTGTTAACTTTTTTGTGCTTATTCATTTCCCTTTGCGATCAGAATCTCTGTCTCAAGCTGTGAAGATTCTTAAAGTAGAATACCTTGTTGCGGCTATTAACGAACATAAGATGGACCAAGCCATCATCTTCTGTCGTACAAAGCTGGATTGTGACAACGTAGAGAAGCACTTAGTCTCTGTAGGGGGAGGTAAGATCAGAGAATAAATACCACAGGTCATTTCGGTGGCTAGGATACGCTTGCACTATCCCAAACTCCTAAAGAAGAATGATTTAATTCTCGACTTTGTAGAGAATTAAGTGAAACTGAAGATATTGGGGGTACTTTTACTTGCTTTTGCTTCTTGAAGTGGCAGTGAGTATAATATTTAATACTATTTTGCCAGGTAATTTAAGAAATTGTATGCTTGTATCTTCGCGTAAACAAGCCTCTTCCTTTTTTATATACAGGTCCTAATGCTATGGTCAACGAGTATTCATGTGTATGCCTTCATAGTGACAGATCCCCACAGGAAAGGAAATCCAACTTGCAAGCTTTTAAGGTACCAGTAATCACTTAAAGAGAAATGAGTTCAAATTGTGTGAATGCTCGTTAAAATAAGTAACGGTTTTTCGACCCGACAGTGTTGGCAGTGTTGGAGAGTAACTAAAATCCTATTTAAAATGGTAAACTTTTACTAGTGAGTTGTGAATGCAAATGGGAAGTTTGGTAAGTAGGAAAGAAGCGTTGTCCTGTAACCGAGGTTGTATGTTCATTAGAGAGAGTTCATTTTGTACAAGGTTTGCGCTTCTTCTACTAACGTCATTCCCCACTCAACAAACTATACAGGGAATGGGTACTAGCATTCGATGCAACGATTAAGCGTTACTTGTGATTGGTTAATGGTTGCCATGGATACCATCGACTCGACCAATCACAACTGACGCTTTTCTATCTAAACGATCCCCGAAATCACTGCAACCAATACTTGTGCCCATTCTCCCTAGAGTTTCTGAAGTGGGGAATTCCCTTTTTTGTATCTTGAAGGAGGGTGAAGTGAGATTCCTTATCTGTACTGACGTTGCGGCAAGAGGTATTGACATCACTGGTGTGCCATATGGTAAGTCTTGACTTAGAACAATTTTTTATCTTCCTATAAATACGGGTGCTACTGTTAAATTCTATCCTTGGTGACCCAAGAGCAGTCAGTTGTGTCAGGAGTAATGGCGCCACGAAAGTTAAGGAGAGCACTCGCTCGTGCTTCAGAACTCTTTTTGCGCCATTTCTTCCGAATGACTGGCTCTGGGTCTCCGAAGATGGTTAAGTTTCTGTTCAACGGTTTGTAAATTATTTGGACAAGACTTGGCTGCCTTTGCGTAGAAGCAATTGTAATCTCCTAATACAAAATGTAAATGAATACAGACTCAAACGCTAAATAAGGCTTAGTAAGGCTAATAGGTCGTTTTAGCTACGATGACGGCGACGGCAACGAGAACGTCAAAAAAACAATAAGGTTTATTGAGCAAAACAATAAGTTTGCACGTGCATCACGCTTTTTTCTGCATTTCTTTGCCGTTACTGCACCACTACGACGTGAAAATGCCTAATTTCACGTTTTATGGAGGACGTAAACAAGTGACGACGAAATTTTCTTTCTCTTTCTAGATTTAAGTGCGGTCCCCAAGAAATCAACTCCAAAGAAATTTGCCTAAATTAGACATTTTCAGCGAACGACAAAGTTTGAAAAAACGCCAATATATTTTAAAAGTGACGTTTTCGCTGCCGTCGCCTTCGTCGATGCTAAAACTCCCTATTTTCTTTCCTTTTCCAGTTGTGAACGTGACATTCCCAGATGACAAACAGAACTATGTTCACAGAATCGGTCGAGTAGGAAGAGCAGAGAGGTAACTATGAACTGAAATAATAATCGGCTCTGTCCTGAGAGGGAGGAGGAAAGCTGTCCGTTTATGCTGGGAATCAATGGGCGGTGCGGTTTTGAATCATGACACTGTTCAAATTATTAGTGTATATTTAGTTGTTTTTTTTTTTTCGCTTGACACACCTAGTTAATTAGTACCGATTTTATTTGAAAGTTATAATCATATGTATGATAAGATGATCGTTGGAAATTAAAAGAGTTTGTTGTAGAGCGAGCTTAAGGTGTAGTTCCAGAAAACATCAATACACCTTCCCGCCTAACGGAGGGCAAAGGAAATTCCTAGGGAAAGGTGAGTCTAAAAGGAGGCAATTTCCGAGATGGTAGACTGTTCACAGTCCCCTATTTTTCAGTGTGATCGTCGAGATCGAGTGCGTCTTACCGTTAATGGCGGCCATCTTGATTTCACGGAAAAATAGGGGACTGTGAACAGTCTACCGAGAGGGTTGGGTGGTGGCTTCTCGAGGTCTTTTTTCCGGGGGCTCCAAGATTGCAGAGATACTAAAAACTAAAAGCTGGGCCTCGTCTATTGTATGAGCTATCACTTATTTTACTGTTAATCGGTGTTTCAAAACAAGAATCATTGTTGATGATCTTTCATTTACGGTAGGCTAACGTAATCGTTCTTTTTGATACAATTAGGGGGGGGGGGGGGGGGGGGTCATTAAACACTGTTGCCTCCCTGGGCGGGTGTTATTTTCTAGAACTACACGTTGTCCTGATAAAGGGCATCATCTGAGAAGGGATGCGCGCAGTGTATCTTAACATCGTGTTCGCGTTAAGTTCCTTTCAGTCCAGTTTTATCTGTGAAGTACAAGAGGTTCATTTTTCTTCGTGTTTGTCATTTTTCTCTCGTAGGATGGGCCTGGCACTTTCACTCGTTTCAGATGTGAAAGAAAAGGTAACATACATGGGATACCTTTGAAATGTAGAATGTAGCTTTTTGAGGACAACTTTTGCGTCCTTTCATTGTAAATAAAGCTCCGTAAACGTTTCAGAACTGAGCTTCGCTGAAAGGTTATCTGTTTCATTGTTTTTTCTTTCTTCATGTCAGGTATGGTACCACTCGTGTCCTAACCGAGGTAAAGGATGTAACAACACGCGCTTAAAAGATCAGGGTGGCTGTGCCATTTGGTATGACGAGAAACAGGTAAATACACGTAGACGTTTCTTTCTTTACTTGTGTATTTATCGAATTTATGTTCATAAATCATCAGCGAGCAGTTTCTTTTTAGAACGATTTTGGCGCGTATTCAGTCAGCAAAACCTACAGACCTGAAAATGGTTAATTTGACTTTTTAATGACGTTTAAATCTTTTACTTTGAATGGGTCCATAGAGGGAGCGGAGCTTTCACTTTCACTCTGAGGAAAAGGTGCTCTAAAATGTATAAACATCGCGCCATAAGCCTAGTATGGGAGTTGCTTGCCCCGGTTTACGGGCTGCTAATTGTACAGGCTGCGAGGAAGGAGAACGCGCGCGTGTCCTCCTCTCTCGCGTGCATGCAGATGACCCTCCAATAAGCAGCCACCCTCCACTAAGCGGCTAGTAATGAAGTCCCGAAATAATTTCCGAAAAAAGTGGGAAATTAAACCTCTATAAATGGGGGTTGACTGCTTAATAGAGGTTTCGTCATAAATATAATTAGCATAATCTTAAGCAGAAACGTATGCCGTTAAAATGAAACCAAACTAAGTGTTTCAAAAGCTTAGTGGCCGCTTAATGGAGGTAACAACAATGGGAGACCTCTGTCTAGCCTAGCCTGTCTAGCCTTCCACGTCTTGTCTATTTCTCTTGATATCTCTGATTAAATTCTCTCAGTATCTAGCAGATGTGGAAGAGCACCTAGGTGAGACCATCTCTGTCATCCAACCTAACATGAAAGTGTCAGTCAACGAATTTGATGGCAAAGTGCAGTACGGCGAGAAACGACGAAGAGTAGGTAAGGACTGGGTCTTGAGACATCAACCTTTGTTTCTCAATAGTGTTTTTCCGTGCTGCTTTTCATTTCTCAATATTTAATGGCAGAAAAATCGGTTATTGCTTTTTTGTTTGTCGGTTTGTTTGTTTTTACTTTCATCACCATGTATCGCTCGTTTTATTCTTTTCTGAACAGGGACAATGTTTGAGACACACACAGCAGAACTGGCGCCATCAGTCAGAGAATTGGCAGAAATGGAATTCAAAGCCCAGACATCATTCCTTAGTTTGCAACACAGAGACTGGATGAAGCATTAACGTGCGGCATTTCACGTTTGATTTTTCTGCTTCATTAAATCCCTAGTGAGAAAAATTGAGGTAAAACAAACGCAACGAAAACCAGCTATCAGCCTTCACTGAGCTAATTGGGTTTGGTTAATAGCGTCCGTCTTTCGGATAAGGTGATATGGTCACGGACTCCGCAAAGCAGAGCAGTTGTAAGAACTGGATCAAACATGTTGCTGTTATAAAATGAGAAGGTTTGCCTTATTGATCCATAACCTTTACTAACCTCAACCGAACCAGGCGTCAGCCTTGCACAGGGCTTGCTTACAAGCTACTCTAACCTTGGAACGGGACAGAATTAGTCGAACAGTTCATCAAGTAAATGCAGACAAATAAAAATACTATTAATAACAATTTTGCAACTTTCTCCATTCCGATACATGCTTATGCACTGAAGTCACGCATACGTTCTAGCGTATCTCTTCCTCAGTTGAAAAAACCCTTTGGATTGGTTGAGTGGATTTATTTATTGCCATTGTCAACCACGCTAAGCTTCGTTAATGATGAAAAAATCTGGTATTCTGATATCAATGCTCAGTTTCCCTCACCTTTACACTTTATTTATGCAATTACACCGCTACTTTACATAATTTAAGACTATAACCGACAAGTATCATCCTTACTTTATAGCAAATACAAAGACTATTCAGTAATTTATTTTTGATGTTAGCGTTTTAAGAGTTAACTTTTACAATAGACCATTTCCGAGTTCCAAAAACTTTCACTTTCAAAGATTGAGGATAAGTGCAAAATTTTTCTTAAGAAAAGGAGTTTTATTTGCATGATCAGAAATAAAAATTCACTTGATATCAATGGCTTTGCATTTTCGCCTCGCTCTGAAACAGAGGCTTTCGGCAACTCGGAAATGTCCTATTGCTCGTGCTAAACTGCAATATGGCCGACAAGCTAGTAAGCAGCATCTATATCGAAAGCAATTTTCAACCGTGTTTAACAAAGTAGCCTTCAAACGTGTTTTAACTTTCAAGTCAATGGGTAGGTTCCATTGAATGGGTGCAACGTAACTAGTTTAACTGACAAATAAGAATCCGCTGTAACTTGAACCACGATAGTACATGTACCCGCTGTCAATCACCCTGCGAATCCGCTGCCAGCATGCATCGCTGTTGTAGGTTGGCGCCCTGACTGTCACGCATCCTAAGCTTGTTCTCCCGGGATGAAGACCCATCGCATAACGCCCCGTTCGAGTGCGCTGTGTGTAACCATAGTAACCAGAATTGTCCTCTTTCTTGGGGTACAGATTGTACCAGTCGATATTGTACCTTGGGTTTGTGTACCTATTTCCAATCAGATACTCGCCCCGTGGAGTTGGCCCTCCGTAGCGACGGTCGTTTCTCTCCCTGGGTGGCTGTGTAGTACAGGTTACCGAGGATCTGCCCCTTTTAAGAAAAAATATATATTTAACAATTATTCCTCGAGCCCGAATGGGCTTTCGGCCTCATGGGCTATTGACTCAGGCCGTGAGGGCGAGAGGAATAATTGCTTTAGTAAAATCCAACTAGTTGGTCAAAAATGTCGAGAATAAAAAACTTTTAGCTAGTTAAAGCTAGACTTTAATCCTTTTTTGCCGCCAAAAAGCCCGCGCTTTTCGCTGTCAGTGGGCTATAACATATAGCCTAGGAATAGCTCAACCAATCAGAACGCAGAATTGATAATAGACCACTAGTTGGATTTTACTAATTGGCATTAGCCCATGATTTATGGGGGAGGGGGGCGATGACTGATATTGGGGCACAAACCTGCTCATGAGTGATTGTGAAAAGCCTCCCTTGAGTTCCCTAGCTCTAAGTTTTCACTTGGTTGACTTCTGACTTTTTCCGGGTGGGTATTTGTGTTCCGAATTCGGAATTTTTATGGCTTCTTAACGAGAGCCAAGAACCAAAAAAAAACTACTATACTAAGACAAAATCCCTCTTGTTTAACTGGATTTTATGTGCAATCAAAATGTCAAGGGATTCTTTTCGTAGTATATCAATCACTTGGAGTGGATTTTCAGTACTCTTGTTACCACTACAATAAGTTACGTGTAATAAGCCTAAGCTATAAACATGGTTCGGGGGCAAACGTTTTCACAAACATTCTGCAGGGTTTTCTTTCTCGAATTCAAGAGGAGACTGTTTGTATAGCCTTGAAAAATCGTAGCAGCTTACTTTCTGCAAGTGAGGCGGTTACTACTCCTGTAATGATTGCACACCACTGCATTTGGGTTCCGGGCCGGGCCACCTGCAGGACTAAATCAGCCAAGATATCCAGAACGTTAGTGCAAATCATGTTAGTACTTATATAAGCTACGTGCAAACGGACGCAATAACTCCCTACAACTCCTCGAAACGTCTGGTTTTCCCGTGCCCTTTCAATGCACATTTTGATAAGCTTTCTAAAAATCATAAAACTGTTGGCCCAACAATGTTGTGAGTTGTTGGAGTTCGTTTTCACGTAGTTTCAAACTTTGCGCAACGACTCCCAAAAACATGCAACGGGGTGTGCAAACGGACGCAACATGTAACATCCAACAACGTTACGTCCGTTTGCACGGGGCTTTACCAAATTAGCAACCTCGTACCCAGGGTTCTCTCAGTCCTACTCGTCCCTACAAGGCGAGAGAGAGAGGGACGAGAAGGAGAACAAGGTTGCCAATTAGCAGATAGCCGGAATTTTCGAAAGTTTTGATTGGTTCCCTTAGCTCGGCATATCCTTGGGTACGAGCTCCAAAATACTCCGAGCAACGAGATCATCCAGAAGCCCTCCAGAAGCTAATAGTTGAATAGTTGAAAGAGCTTTTGTTTGCCTGGATTTTTTGTCTATATCTAATAAATTCTAAATCCTTCAATGACGGTGAAGATGGTTCGCTATTTTTTTGCGTTTATGAGGACCTCGAATTTGTCTAGATACGCAATACATAAAAGGCCTTGGCTAAAAACCACTCTCACTATATAAAGGGAAGTGTTTGATTTCTTCGGGAAGTAAACTAGGTAAAACAAGTAAAAGGGTAGACTTGGTACAAGTCGACCTCTCAAAAGTTCTTAAAAGTGAACGAAGCGAGCTTCAATGCATGAGGTCGCGCAGCGACCGAGCGAGCGACGAAGTCTGGAGGTCGACTGGTTTCGCCTGAATGGATTTGAATCATATTATAAATTCACTCGGGAAAAAATGATTGACATATGCTGTGTCAGGAGCGGCGTGAAATATCACTGTCCTATTGGTCAATTGTCATGACGTTACCGGTAGAATTTTTGACCGGTGAATTTCGCGCCAAACAGGTATGAAAAGTCTTTTAAAATGGCATAACCAGTCAGAAGAAAAATAAAGGACATTTAGAAAGTAAATAAAACTCATCTTCACCAGAAAGGTTGTGCACTTGGCCTCATTTTGAAAGTGAGGGTTTTTGAAACTCGTCAGTGGCCTATTAAAGTCCATATATCACTTCATCCGGGACTTAAGTGACGTGTTTAGTTTCTCTGTATCCTCACTTAGTTGACATAGTTGGTATAAACGCTAAAACACTTTCCCTTTTGAATTTGTTGGTGCCTTCAAAATGAGTTGAAACTGCTCATTTAGGGAAATAATTGTTTGATTAAATAATGATTGTATTATACGGGGTCTGTGATAAGATGCAAAAACCACTCAGGGACAAGCGTGACTTACCTTCTCCCACCAGTACTGGGGCGAGGTGGTGGTCGCGTGCTTCGTCTTCTTCTGCCCCACCAGGAATGCACTTCAGTGGTGAGCATCGCCAACAGTAAGAACGCAAGAAGTACTCTCAGGTTCATTGTTATCTAGAGGAACTTATGGTAAGTACAAAAAATAATAATTTTTTTTACATTCAAAATGAGATTTCCTCAACTCATCACGGTCAAATTAAAAGGGTTGTTTTCTATTTCAGTCTACTTAAGAAATTAATGTTACCTCTATGGTTAAGCTCGCCTCGACAAGCTCCAAAGCAACGCTACCAGTGGGGTACAAACTTTGTAATAAGTTAATGACACTTCAGTTAGACCGGCTATTTTGTGATTTTTGTCCTCAAATTGACTCGGGACTTCATCCTCTTTGAAGAAAACCTTGCCTAGTCCCTTGAATGACGTCTTCCTAGCCGGGTGACTTTCTCGGTCAAAGCTTTTCGCACCTTGCCAGCAGAGCCTCTCTTTCTCTTTCTCGAGTTTGGCGTGATCAAGAAAGACTTCGGCAGGGCTATTTTGCAGAACGCCGAATGACTCTAAGTTTAGTGATTGGGGTTAGGCAAAACTGAGTGAATCAGGTTCCACTTAGGGTCATTTAACAAGGAAAACAGACTTGAAACTTGATTCACGCAGTTTCCTAACCCTTCAGAATCATCAATCGGTGTTCTGCAGTTCGCCGAACGCCAAATACAGAACGCCGTATGACTCTGAAGTTTAGTGTTTAGGGTAAGAAAACTGAGTGAATCAGGTTTTATTTAGGGTCATTATACTGGGAAAACTGAGCTGAAACTTGATTCACTCAGTTTCCTAACCCTAATTACTAAACTTCAGAGCCATTAGGCGTAATGCAAAATACCCCTGCCAGAAAAATTCTGCATTATTCGAGTAAGATTTTTATTTTGAGCACTCGCTGCTACAAGGATAAAGTTTCAAACCCAGGCCTAATATCCATGTCCTCGGTACAGAAACAAGGAGACTCTGCTCCGAGTGTGCTTGGGTGACTGATGACTTGACAAGGTAAACCTTATTTTCAGATGCTGAGAAAACCTATAAACGTACGTTTGGTTCATAAAACCTTTCTCAAATTCAAGTTAAGATCCGGCAGAAAACAGTTACAAGAAAAGTTTTGACTACGACTGCTGAGGACACTTGCAAAAGGGAAGTTCTTCACTAGAGATGGGGGATTGAAATAAAGTGAATAATCAAGTGTCCCTAAAGCTGTGGTGATGCGTTTGGTTTCACAGAAGATAGGGAGCTCTGCTCTTTGATTGATTAAAAGGAAGCCTGTAGCTTGTCGTTTTTTTTTTATAGTTTGTAAGAAATAATTTATGAGCATAGCCTAGCCCTGGCTCTATTTTAAAAGCAAATTAATCAACGAAACTTAGCGTACTTGTATATATTACTTACCGGTGAGTGTATCGCTGTTATTCCTGTGTGATTTGCAGACCCTTTTAGTAAACTGCACCTGGCCACTTTTAGTCACTTCTCAACTGAAGTAACAAGCTATGTAGCTATCATTATTTACCTGTCTCACCATTTATATCCTGTTTTCACTTCAAATATTGCACTAAGTAATGAGTAAGAGATAAGCGTTTCAGCTGTTTGTAGTGTTTCAGTAGTTACGAGGGCGTGATATAGCTACGCCACGAACCTGCCGGCTTGAACATCTGCCGCTGTTTCATCTTAATTTTTCTTGAGCGAGTGGATTTGTACGGAATACAAGCATCAGTGATCAACGGCAGTTGCCATCAACGACACACAGCTGTAACTCGGACCCGGGTTCAAGTAAGGTCATCGGCCATGCTTCATTAGGGTTTTTCTCCTACCACTCCGGTTTCCCCTCTCCTTAAATGCCAATATTTTCCAATTGATTCCAAGCTCGTAAACAAATTATTTTTACAAATTTATTTCACCCTTGATTGCGTGAGCTGATATACGTGTAGAGGGTCTGTGTAAGATTTGTGATATTTTACCCTGCTGCCCCTTTTCAACGTGTCTTAGATCAAGGTTACAGACCGGCTGATAAACTGTGACCAGAGAAGGGTCCTCAGTTCTCGATCCCCATTCAATCCACGCCAAATATTTGAACAAAGATGACCTTAAACACCCCATAACATATTTCAAAGATGTCTGCCAAGCACAATATACCGAGCGTTGGGATTGGGTTGGTCTAATATCTTAGTTATAGTATTGCACATTGTATCGTAATTTGTGAGATCTTAACTAATACCGAGCCTAACTATAAATAATCGATTTAGACAAAGTTTGAAAGTTGTGAAAGAGATGCCTGATTTATTCTATTAGGTTTAGTACCTATTTATGAAATTTAAAAAAAACTATTCCAAGATGTGAGAAAGTTCATAAGTTGACACCCTATACTTTTAAGACAATCTTGTTCGGCCCTGTATTGACTACTGAAATACGCTCAAACTGAAATGAAGGCATAATATAAAAAAGGAAAGATTTAAATTAAGAAAATTCTTGCTCTAATTTTGGTTACATTTTTTCCTATGACGTAGATAGTCTGTAGGGTAAGTTTCTCAATAGAAAAATGGTCAAACGATTGTCATAAAGACATTCGTCAAAAATAAACTGGAGAAATATTGCAGAAAAGCATTGGGGAGAGAGGGTAAAGTGATTTTTTTAGGACTAAACCGACGCCTTCTTGGCAGGACCAGGCAATCCTTTATCTCAATGTCCGGATGAGCGCCTACCCTAATTCCCTAACCCCTGATTTAGCTCTGTATCCAACACAAAATGTTTTTTTTTTTTTCATTTTTTAAACAAAAATTAAGCCATTCAAAAAATAGGGTTTTTTGACGTCAGCAAATCCATAAACTTATGCTTGATTATTCATAACATATGATTAATCGGTATTTTTCATTCAGTTTGATACATTCTACGTCAAGTCAATCCCGTCACTTTCGGGTATATTTACAGAAATTTGCGGTTGGCATCCCTCCATTGCTCAGTGATTGCTGTTGTGGGTTGGCATGTTGCCGCTTTGGTCATCGCAAAGGTCAGAGTTCGAATTGCCTGAGGTTTTTTTTCATACGTATGCCACTCGCATTTACGAAATTCAAATGGTGGAAACTGTTTGTAATGAGTGCTTGGGAGACCTATTAGCTTGACACGAAGCTGATATATTTTTCATTTACACGTTACGGCAATTAACAAATTAAATGAAGTAGTAATCGTGGGTTCGTGAAAAATTTGTGCATTCTCGAGAATCTGCAGTTTTAAAAATTTCCTGGGAAGGGGTAAAACTAAGTTGAAGAGAGTTACGTGCCTACACTACAGTCAAATTCAATTGGACACGATGTACTTTATTTATTCTCTTAGCTCTTCAAACGGCATAACTAGAGTCCCGGAAGGTTAGTGGATTAGTGGGGGCATTCAACAAATTTTTATACTGGGCCAGTGACGGATCTAGGGGAGAGGCCCGGGGGACCCACCGCCCCCACATTTTTAGACTAAACTGAGGCCCGAAGGGCCGGAAAAAAAATTTGGGAGACCGGGCCCTCCCCTTATCTCACGGTCTGGGTGACCGCCCCTCCCTAACTCAAGGTCTGGATCCGGAACTGGGGGAGGCTCCGCTCCGCCCCGATTTCAACTCCTTACTCTTTCATATTCCAGGGGCACCCAAGGACGGTTTACTCCTAAATGCATTGAAAACACTTTTTAGGCTATCCAGAGTACTTTTAGGACTTTGGAAATACATTCTAATCAGAGCTATAAAATTTATATCTGTTCGGTCATCCTGGGGACAACTTGGATCTTTTCGAAATTACCAGGGCTTCAGTATTATGTTCCCGACAATTTTAGATGCAATTTAAAGTTCTACGAAAGTGAGAATCTTTCTGATTCCTCTTTCCATTGCATTTTCAAATCCCAAAATTTCAGGTTTCCTTTTTCTGCGAAAAATAGCTTAATCTGGGGAGTGTAATGCGAAAAATTAAACTTAGCGAATCGTAAGGGCCTTTGTTAGATAACCTTCGAAAATTGTATATGAATGGAACGGTCACCTAGAAATTCTTAGCCTTCCTCAAGATATTTTACAGAACATTTACAGAAAACTGTCGCTGGGTGCCCATGATATACCACTTTTGACAGAAAAGGTCTCCTTCTATTGACAAATGGTACCCCTTTCACACACCTAGTTCAGAAGTTTGCATCCTTTTAACTGCACTGTCTTTTAAATATGAATAACATCATCATAAACCAAGACGTTTTCTCGCTTTTTCAACAGCCCTAAAACGCGACTGATAGACAGATTTCCCTAGCCTTTCAAACCCTTTCACGTGCTTCACCTAGTGACCTTTTATCCAAGCGTTAGCCTGAATGTCTCGTAACGAAACTACAATTATACCGTAAAATTCCGAAAATAAGCCCCGGGGCTTATATTTTTCAAAGGCCCTTTTTGAAGGGCTTATTTTTGGAGGCGCTTATATTCGGAGGGGCTTATCTACGGAGGGAAATTTGCGTTTCAAAATCGATTGGGCTGGCCTTTTAGTTGGAAGGAAATTTACCGTTTTTGCCTTGCGTTAGTTTGTATTTGAGAGCAATTTCCAAGTACAAGCCCCCGGGGCGGCTTATATTTGAAGGGGCGATTTAACGGAGGGTTTTTTGCGTTACGAGTTTGGGGGGCTTATATTTGGAGGGGCTTATACATAGTTATAGTTTATTTTGGAAAAACTCACAACAACTGAAACAACTCATCATTATATAGACCAGCGATACCTAACAGTATAGGTGTTTTCGCCCTATTTTCATTACTTACCCTTATGAAATCCGACGAAGGACTTTTTGAAAGTCTACCTTACTCCATTATTAGGCAAAGTTAACAAGGCTACCAACTGTTTAAAATTTTAATACATCGCTTCAGCTATTTCACAATAGAAAAATATAAAGCTAATTCCATTGGAACTCTTACGCCGCTTTCACCGAACCTCTGCAGCGTGGGTATAAAAAACTTTCAAGTCTCAGTCGGAGGAGTCGGAGGAACTCCTAGCTACGACCCTGCACTTCTTCCTCGGGTGACACAAAGCCTGTAAAATAAAGTGAAAGCTGCTTTAGCCTGATACATTTAATGAGTTGTTAACAATTAATCCTCGAGCCCGAATGGGCTCTGAGTGTATAGCCCATTCGGCCTTCGGCTATTGACTCAGAGGCCACGAGAGCGAGAGGAATAATTGTTTTAGTAAAATCCAACTAGTTGGTAAAAAATATCGAGACAAAACACTTTAGCTAGCAAAATGCGATTCAGACGCCATTGTTTTGGTTTTCAAAGCCGGCGCTTTTCGCTACTAGTGCGCTATAACATATAGCCTAGTAGTGGCTCAACCAATCAGAACGCAGCATTGATAATAGAATACTACACTGTAGTTGGATTTTACTAATTATTATTATCATTATTGTTATTATTACTGCTATTATAATCATTATTATAATTATATCATTATTATTATTATTATTATTATTAGAGGCTGACAGTTTTTTTTTTATTGTAATGAAATGTTTTTAATTCGAATAAATTTTTCTGAGTTAAATTAACTCTTTTTAAGCTAAATTAAGTGCTTTTAAATCGACAGGAATTGTAAATAGTGTTTTGAATGAATAGTTTTTTCTTTTTTTCAAGCGAATTAATTGTAAATAGGATTTTAATAGTTAGCATTGTTGACAATAAAATTTTTTCATTATTTCAAAAAAATTATTATTAGATGATGATGATGATGATGATGATGATGATGATGATGCAGTATAAGACGTAAGAATGGAAACTTTTAACCACGTAAGGTGCACAGCGTAAGGGTGGCCCATATGGCCTAGAAGAACCAACTTACTCTAGAAAACGAACTTTGTTATGGAATGTTACGAAGGCAAATTTTAAAAACTTAATAATAATAATACAGAAAGCTAAAAGTGAAGAGACCAAAAAAAACAACTAAGAAATAAAAAAGTAATACATTTTTCGAATCTACACTAATCCTTAAAAAGCACTTTAAAGTACTTTTTTAAAAAACGTCACTTCTGCGATCCCATCGAAACATGGTCCTAACATGTCCTTACTTAGATCAGTTAAACTGTTAAAGAAAAGTTGCCTTTAAAGAACGTGCTATGTTGAGCGAGCACGAGATCGTGGCTTTCTGAATTCTTCGCAAAACATCCTTTGCCCTTACACCAACGAGCTTTTTCATAGTCACTGAGCTCAAGTTCCATTGACCACCCTCCTAGCACATCAATGACAATAATTATAACACTAGTCGATGTTATACCCCGAGTATCGCTTCCTCAACTCACACCGCAGAGGACCGTACTTGGCTGTCTTCTCCTCATTCCTCTTTCCGCTATCCTCCACCCACGGCACGGATAACTCATTTCAACTGCCCAGACTTTCTTTCCTTTTTGGTCCAAAAACCGCGCATCCACTCCGTTAGCCTTAACGCAGGCATGGTCAATGTGAACCGGAACATTCCATGAATAGGCTTGCGCATCAGGTGTCTCGCACATTAGTTAAGGTGTTACTGGCGAGTACCATGGGGGGAACAGAGTCTACCAATTTAAGGTCTACATATTTCGAAGAAAAGTGTCTTCAACGCAACATTGTGACGGTTCAAGTACTTTGATTAAGCTAGCTTGCTTATAGAGAGGAGAAGTCTGACGTCACGTTACCATGGTAGCAACATTTTTAGATCATGACAATGGGGAGCTTTAGCAAAAACGACGGCGACGGCAACGAGAACAGCAAAAAAAAATCGGTTTATATTAGCAAAACAACAACTTTGCAAGTGCATCACACTTTTTTTTACACTTCTTAGCCGTCTTTGCAAGTCTGCGACTTGAAACTAACGCGCCCGCTTTATGGAGTTGGTGAACAAAGCACAAAAATTTTATTTTCCTTTTTCTCAACTCAGATACGGTTCTTTCGGATTCAACCCCGACAATTTCGCCAAGATGTTACAAATCTTAATTTAGAAATGGAATTGAATAAGATCGATGAAGTTTGAAACAGTGCGAATTCACTTTTTAAGTGCCGTTTTCGGTTTGTGGTCATCCAGAAATTTTGTTACCATGGCAACGTGACGTAACGACTTTTCCTCTCCATTACTGTGAGGGATTAGTAAAAACAAACAAAGTAATGAAAGTTTATGTTACCTTCTCTTCAACCTTTCTCTTTTTAACTTCTGGCTTTTTACTATGTCCTTTCCCATCACTCAAGCCAAGGGCATTTCCCATAGCCTGAAATCGGCTCTGCATTTCTTCAACACGTTTTTCCAGCAACTGGGTTTTCTTTTTCTCTTTGCATAACTCTGCCAATTGATGTTCCACTTGTGAGAGTTTTTTCTTCTGCTCTCTTTCTGTCGCTCTCAATCCCCGAATCTCTTGATTGCACGTGTCCAAAGAACGTTTCATAGACAATTTTTCCGCTTCCAATCTTCCTACGCGTTGCTCTAGATTCCCATAATCACTTACTTTTTGTTTTAACGCTTGAAGCTGGCAACATGCATCGAACAGGTGCACAGAGCTGTTTTTTTGAACATGAAAGTCCATCTTACACCGACGTTCCTGCAAACAATAATAAATACTCATATTAGGTAGCCTTTGTACAGCCAATTCATAGCAACTCTTGGGCCACAATTGTGCAGCTGGCTAATTTGGGTGGTGGGATCACGAACTTTCTCCTCCTTTCACCCATCTCACAAACGTCTGTAAAATTTCGCGTCTTTGCGGAGTTAAAACGTCGTTAGTTTTCAATAAATCACTCTCAAACTTTGCAAATTTTTTGGCGTTCTTTACAGTGGTACCTCCACAGGGCTTGCCAAAACAATTTTACAAGGAACAGGGCAAGGAAAGAGAACAAGAGGCCGACAAATGAAGCGATGGGAGAATAACATCTCTAAGTGGACAGGGTTGAAGTTTTGCGAGGCCCTAAGAGAATCTGAAAACAAAATCAAGTGGAGGGAAAGGGCCAATAGCGGTCTGTGGCGCCCCAACGGTCACCATGACTACGGGATAGGTGCAAGATACAAGATACAGTGGTAATGCCGGATTTTTGCTAACTGGTCCACGTCAATAGTTGCAAAAACCGTGGAAGGATCTATTATTTTTTACGAACAAGTATGCCAAAAATTAAGGCAAGTTACCGGCCAAACATTATTTAATATATTTTGTGTGAGACTAGCTACTGTGACGTCATCGTTTCTATCAATACGGGAAACCAGTATTTTTTTATTTTAATGCGGCTTTGGTGACCGTTTTATCAAGTATTGGAGGACGAAATGTCGATCCGCAAAGAAAAAAATTTGCGGATTAAAGAATACGAATATTTGTGAATACTCCTTGATACTAAACTGGGACCAACAGTCACTCAAAACTGCTATTTATTAATACAAACGTATGGAACAAATGAAAAATATTCCCAGTCTAAATTTTTCTAACTTACCTGGACAGAGCATCCACAGATTTGGAACGGGCAGGGTATCTTTGTCAACGGGCAGTCATTTTTTAAATGAGCGTCCATCTGCAGTCCAAAGCTTGCATAAGTTATTTAGAGATAAAAGGTTGTATTCCTTAAGCGCTAACATTTCGGAGATTTCCAACCTTTCGGGGGTGAGTAACGTCCGCGTGGTCCATTTATTTTTATTAAGGGGTGGGGAAAAAAAAGAGTTCAAACTGCTACAGTAGCTGCGCTGCACCCTATCTACTGCATTCCACGAGAGACAGAAACCTGTTTTCAAGTGGTGTTGATGTCGAAGGTCGCATAGGAGTAAAAAACCGATAAGATCTAAAAACCGTCGGTCAAGGGCGTAATAGTGCTTTTCATGTGTGAAGATCCCCCCTCCCCAACTAACCAACCCCCGCATCCGCAACTAGATACATGTACCAACTTCATGCGTTTTTATAAACTACTACCTCTTGTCTAGGTATCTCTTCCTTTTCACATTTCTGTGGACAACGGAGAGGAAAGAGAGGGCAATCTTTATCCTGATGAACCTGTTAAATGATATTTAACAATTTAGTATTTTTTTTCCTCTTCATTTTCACTTACCATATTTTACTAGCCTGCGAAAACATCCGTTTCTTCTCGCTCTTCGCCGCTGGGGACGTTAATAAATTAATAAAATTATGCGATTGGGTGAGATGGTCAGAAAGAAAAAAGACTGAGAAATGCTCGTTTGCCAAAAATCAACGGTGATATATATGCGACGTTATTCTCTGATGATTCCATACAAATCCTTCTGAAACTGGCCTTGATCCTAACTCGTACGATCCAGGTCACATTTTATAGGATTTGTACGCAATAATAAGACCATATTAAACGTTGCTTATATCTCCCCACCAATTTTCAGTAACAGGTTGTTTTTTAGCAAGTGAACAATTTTCTTCTTGTTCTTTCTGAATATACCAACCAATCCCATAATTTCGCAAATTCGAATTTTTGTGACGGCACTCTTCTCTACCCTATACCACCAGGATTACCTGTATATAAGGGAAATGAGAATAACACGGTGTACTATGTAGTGATATTTGGTCACAATCTATTTCCGAGTTGCTCTAAGCCACCGTATGTGGGAGTTCAACTTGTGTGTGAATCAGTAAAAACTTTTTCCCATGAAAGAATAAGCACCAGGACTCGCTATGAAAACGAGGCTAAAGGTAATTCTCGGGAATGGCTCCCTCGATTTTTTAAAAATATATGTGACTGTCGTGCTTTATATATCCTTGTTTAGTCAACTACTCCCTTCAAAGGTCTCCAAATAATTATATACTCCTTATAAAGGCCTCCAAAAGACTTTCCTTGTTTAGAAAAGTTGTCGGACGAATTATGTTAAGAATTCTTTTAGTACTACACCAGTCTTCAGTTGTCAAGAGTTACATTTACATTTTATCTGGCCATCTGATGTCCGTCAACAGGTAGGGGGCAAATGTATATTGGTCAGACCGACAGTTATTTTCGCGCTGGTCTACACTCAGACAACGTTAGTCAGTTGTAAACTAACATCAAGAAGGAAAATTGAGATTGTTGGAACTTCGTCATGTCATATGCACTTCATTTTCTATATCCCAAGTAAAACTGACCTTGAATTTCAATTTCATGAATCTGCTCAGGGTAGGTTTATTGTCACAAGACAGATTTACATCTACACTGTACCTTTAGAATGCGGAAAGGAAAATGCTTATCACAATAATGACAAAATACCATCCTTTCAACACATGCAAATGTCTTGTGAACGTCCAGAGCCCTCCTCTCCATGATTTCTTCACAGTCCCAACAAGGAACAGAGACATACTGGCATATAGAATTGTGGTTCTGGAACATAAGTAAGTAGTGAATGTGTAAATATTAAAAAGTGATGGACATCACAAAAGACCACCAATCGATATTATTGTAAGGGCAAAAAGTAAACAAGGATTACAATAAAAAAGCAACAACAATCTTTAATGAATTTCATGCAACAAGTTACAGCTGCCTTGTCCACACAATTAGCAAAAGTGCCATTCTAGGCGGGACAATAATAGTTTACAATTATATTTACAATAAATGGTTATAAGAAATAACACACAAACACTCACACACTTAAATAGAAAAGAAATAAAGAAAAGAAGGGAAGGGAAGAGAAAAACGAAAGGAAATAAAGAAAGTTACGAAGCACCAAGATTCACGTCCACCGTGGTCAGCTCACGTGATCACGTCAAATACTTGATGTTTCTGTGGTCTGTTGTTAGACAGTCCAATGTTTAACTCACAATGGGGTTCGTGCTTTTGGGATCTGGATCTATGAGCACAAGGCATATGATTGCCATTTTAAATATATAAGACTATGATATTTCATTCACATGCATGTAGTATGGAAAGACCACATAATTTTAAAAGGGACTCCAACAATTGTGGAGACGTACATGTAGTCGCACTGGGTTAAAAAGGCAAGAGAAATTTGCAATCACATATCTTGCATTTTAGTAAAAGTGATATGCTAATTTTTATTGATTAACCCATGAAAACACCACCAAAATAGTTTAAGGAGAAATACAGGGATTATAGGTTATTATTATGAACTTGTCACCTCATATTCCCTGAGTTCTCCAGTCCAGTCACACCCTTTGTCATTTTGCTTGCATTTTATGTTAAGAGACAGTATGGTCCTTTTCCAGGCCTCATCTGGAAAGAACTGTGAATATAGGACAGTTAGTGTATGTAATAGGACTACATGTTATCCACTTTTAAAATATCAATTGCATGAATAAAATTCCAAGGACAGCCGAAACTTTGATGAGGTTGTTAGGCGGAGTCCAAATTGGCTGTCAAAGAAACTATTGGTGAATCCCGTTATTTCCAAATTGGGCAATCACGTAGTTCGCTTACTTATTAACTCCTAAAGCTCGTCATTTAATGCAGGCATAACTTAGTGTGAAAGGAATGTGTACTTTCTAGCTGTTTGGTGTTGAAACTAGAAAGGTTTATTCAAATAGATATCGCCAAGTCATTCACAAGGAACAAACCTAGTCTTGTTGTTATCATTTCTATACAGATGAACCGCAATTTTGCTAGGAAGAAGAACATCAGCACCAAAACTTAATCTAAACATGAAACCACTGAAAATGAACGCTTCATACATCTCCATTAAAAGATTGTTCCACCACATTTTCAAAAATTTTGAAAAATCATAAAGTCGACAAATTTTTCGTGATACTTTAGATTTTTAACAGTTCTTAATTGATTGTCAACTGCAAAATTAACGATTTTTCACAGAATTGCAAGGTTGCAGGTTCTCATTCTGACACTGTAATTGGTTTATAGAAAGATCTCTTCCTCTTTCACAAGGTAGATGTCAAAAGCTGCACGCATGTTTACGTATGTATTGAAAGACCGTTAAAACTGATGAAATCAGAAGCATGAGTACAAGGGTGTGGATCTGAACGGACAGTTACAGGCAGTTTTGGGGTGAATGCGTTTAACTGGACAGTTTGCTTATTTTCACTTTAAAACAATGTAAACGGATTGCTATGCTGACAATATTGAATCAAATTATTAGCTACAGGTGAACCAGGGCCCAGAAGTTCGAAAGGTGGATATAAATGCTTATTATATAAACTGCAGTGTTTTACAAGGATTTCTACCACCGAGAAAAGTGGTATCTGAACACACGTAAAAATACGATATTTTTACATGTGAAGATATCGATAATTTCACTGACATCAGGTTTGTCTCTTAAATTGTACTTAAATTCGTTGGTGTATCATCGAAACATCTTCGGGTCTTCCTCGAAAGTGCTCGGCAATCTTCGGAAATCTTCGGAAATTCTCGGAAAATGTTCGGGAACGTTCGTCTGGTCTTCGGGACAATTTGAAAAATCTTCGGAAATCTTCGGAAGGTGGTCGGAAATCTTCGGAAAATCATCAAAAACGCCGTCATCAGTATGTTTATATAATAAACAGAATAATACATGGACGCTTGGAGATATGGAATTTATCTTCTCGTGTTCACATTCGATATCTCACTCGTTCGCTGCGCTCACTTGTTCGATATCGATGTGAACACTCGAAGATAAATTCCATATCTCCATGCGACCACGTATTATTCTCTATTTAATCGGCCACGAGATAAATTTAATCTCTATCCAGTGAATAGCGTAATTGAATTAAAACTTATCCACTGGATAGTGATTTATTCATAGAGCTATCCAACATTAATTAACAATAACTAGCTAAGAGCAGATGATTTTAGTCTATAAACAATAACTCTGAACCAATTTTGCAATAAGGTACATGTAGTAAAAAAGTAATTTGATGTGTCTTTACACCACTTCATTTATAGCAGCTGCATGTACATGTAGAAAAGTGGCAAGTAATACAGTAAGAACCAACATTTTTTGAAGTCTGGCAAAAATCAAGGTTCTTGTATTTGGGGATAGTTTTATTAGCAGTAGCATAAGTAGGTTCTTGATAAGGTTGTCAATTTCTATGAAGGAGATGGTTTGGGATAGAAAAAAAAACCATAAACTTTGGTTTGGTCCTGAAATATTCACAACTGTACATTAATTTGCAAACATCCTTTATATGGAGGAATTACAGTCAGGACATTACAGTCTGTACTTTGTACAGTACACTCAGGCCAAAAAATGCACGCTCAAGAACTTCTTTTTGTGTCCGCAGGCTGGCAACAACTTCAGCATATGATAAAACAGGAACTGGACTGGATTGATAAAACATGGATTAATAAAATATGGGTTGATAAGAAAGAAATTAAGATGAAATTGATCATGCAGTGTCAGCAAAGAAATTCACCATTAGTGTGCTGCACATGCAGAGCTTATATTTTGCTGATTAAATAAATGGACTTATTTTCCAGAAAGTAAATAAATATATGTTTTCCTGTTAAAGTGTATATTTAGTTACCTACATTTTGGGTTTTTTAAGTGAGTTTATGGCTATTTAGTTAAAATGAGAGGAATGGGCAGCCTTGGATATGGACAAGAAGTTAAGCATTTATAATCACAAGATAGTCAGGAGATTTTAATGACAATGGAATACAAGCCGTGCATACCGGTAGGTTCACGATCGCCTTCAGTAGAATTATTACATAGTCTCAATCTTATGCTTTTTGAGGAAGATAAAAATGAGGTGTATCGTTCAATCAGCCCTCTCAGTCTGCAAGCTTCAAACTTCAGATCTTACAAGCAATCAACCTGCCTCCTCCTCCTTTTTTACTCCATTGTTTCATTATAACGTTTGTGAAAATAATTTTTCTTTTCCTGGGCCCTCACCTTCGCTAGGAGCTTAAAATGGTTACCTTTATTTTGCATTTCAAGGAATTTTAGTTAATTAAATACCAGTAAATGCATGGCCAAAGTTTTTATCCCAACATATGCTGTTTGGTTCATTTCTACTTGTGCTCTAACAAACAAAACTTGACTGTTGCAGGTGTTATAAGCTTTGATTTGGTTTTTATAGGCATTTGTGAAAGGAGACATAAATTGCTTTTTTTTACATTCTTTTTGCCATTGCTGCTGTCATTGTTGCCTAAGAGCACTTTAACAACAAAAGATGTACTATATTAGATTTTTTACCTCTTTAGTTACTTACCCCTCCATTTCTTGGAAGAGGAGTCCGGTCCTGTGGACAACGCCACTGATCACCTTCAGCCTTTCTATGTATTGAAATAAAAAAATTCTCACATTACATGTAAAAAAAAAACATTAAGATTGAAACACCTTTAAATGTATGTACAATGAAGGTACTGCCTTTATAATGGCCTGTAAACAGCTAGACTTTCATGTGTCATGGATGATCAGGTTAAATGGCTGCAGTCCCATCTCAGAGGGAGATGTAAAAATAGCATCCTTAATTATTAGAATTTTGTGCCTAATGCATTGAAACTCCAGCAAAGTGCATAAATTTAGTTATTCTCTAACCTAAAGGGGCTTTTCAGGGTTAAAGAAACAAATAATTCAAATTAAACATAGTATTATTAGGATTAAGGAATCCCATCTGGTACAGGTTTAGTGATCCAGTTCTGGCTATTTACAAGTATTTGAAATCAAGGATTTCAACCAGGAACTACAGTAAATAAATCTTAGAATGGTCAGCTGGGGACTACTAGTACTCGAGGCCTCCGGATTAAAATAGTCCAACATCTAACAGCTCGGCCACAGTATAAGTAACTGCATCGTTATCCATAAATCACAAGAACTGCTTTCAAAAACGTGAGTCTACATGATATTAGTTCCTCTTCTACGACAGTTGCATTTGAAAAGTAGGAGGCTTTAATAAATAGCTGCTGCAAATAAAGCAAGAATAATGAACCAGGATTAAAAAACAGGAAAACTTCTTTTTCCAATATTTCTGGGACTCGTCACCTCTTTGAGAGGCATGCAAAAATGGGGACTACTTTATTATAAATCCATGTATCACGTAGATGCAGTCAAGTCTTTTTTAACACATAATCAATCAAACAACCAACATATCAAAGCCAGTTTAGAATATAAATCCAACCTCATACAAGCTGTATTTTAAAAAGCATGTTGTCACTGTTGTCGATTTTGTCACTGTTGTCGCAGTTATCACCATTGTCGATGTTGTCCCCGATGTCATTGTTGTCACTGTTCTCACTGTTGTCAACATTGTCATTGTTGCCAGTGTTGTCGCTATTGTCACCATTGCCAATCTTGTCACTGTTGTCGCTGTTGTCAATGTTGACACTGTTGTCACCGTTGCCACTGTTGTCACAGCTGTCGCTGTTGTCAATCTTGTCACTGTTGTCAATGTTGTCACATTTGTCACTGTTGAAGCTGTTGTCGCTGTTGCCAATGTTGTCACCATCATCACTGTTGTCACTGTTGTTGCTGTTGTCACTGTTGTCACTATTGGCCCTGTTTTCACTGTTGTCACTGTCGTCACCATTCGCACTGATGTCACCATTGTTGATGTTGTCACCATTGTCACTGTTGTCACCGTTGTCACTGTTGTCAATGTGATCACCGGTCTCGCTGTTGTCACTGTTGTCACAGTTGTCGCTGTTATCACTGTTGTTGCTGTTGTCACCATTGTCACTGTTGTCAACTTTGTCGCTGATGTCGCTGTTGTCACCGTTGTCGCTGTTGACACTGTTGTCACTGTTGTCATCATTGTTGCTGTTGTCACTGTTGTCACTGTTGACACTGTTGTTAATGTTGTCGATGTGACCACTGTTGTTGCTGTTGTCACAGATGTCACTGTTGTCGATGTGATAACCGCTGTCGCTGTTATCACTGCTGTCAACGTTGTCACTATTTTCACTATTGTCACCGTTGTCGCCGTTGTTGCTGTTGTTACGGTCGTCACCGTTGTCGCTATTGTCGCTGTTGTCACTGTTGTCACTGTTGTCATCGTTGTCACTGTTGTCATTGTTCTCACAGTTGTCACTGTTGTCACTGTTGTTGCTGTTGTCACTGTTTTCACTGTTCTCGCTGTTGTCACTGTTTTCACCGTTGTCACTGTTGTCACTGTTGTCGCTGTTGTCACTGTTGTCACGCTGTTGTCACCGTTGTCGCTGTTGTCACTGTTGTCACAATTGTCACTGTTGTCACTGTTGTCACAGTTGTCACCGTTGTCGCTGTTGTCACTGTTGTCGCTGTTGTTACTGTTGTTGATGTTGTCACCATTGTCACTGTTCTCACCATTGTCACTGTTGTCACTGTTGTCATCACTGTCACTGTTGTCACTGTTGTCACTGTGTTCACTGATGTCCCTGTTGTTGCCCTTTTCACTTTTGTCGCTGTTGTCAGTGTTGTCACCGTTGTCACCGTTGTCACTGTTGTCACCGTTGTCACTGTTATCACTGTTGTCACTGATGTTACTGTTGTCACCGTTGTCACTGTTGTCGCTGTTGTCACTGTTTCCACCATTGTCACACTGTGTTGCTGTTGTCACTGTTGTCACTGTTGTTGCTGTTGTCACTGTTGTCACTGTTGTCACCGTTGTCGCTGTTGTCACTGTTGTCACCGTTGTCATTGTTTTCACCGTTTTCACTGTTGTCACTGTTGTTGCCGTTGTTACAGTTGTCACTATTGTCACCGTTGTCACTGTTGTCGCTGTTGTCACTGTTGTCATCGTTGTCACTGTTTTCACTGTTGTCGCAGTTGTCACTGTTTTTACCGTTGTCGCTGTTGTCACTGTTCTCACTGTTGTCACTGTTGTCGCTGTTGTCACTGTTGTCACCGTTGTCACTGTTTTCACCGTTCTCACTGTTGTCACTGTTGTCACCGTTGTCACTGTTGTAACCGTTGTCACCATTATCACTGTTGTCACTGTTGTCGATCGCTGTTCTCACTGTTGTCACCATTGTCACTGTTGTCACTGTTGTCACCCTTGTCACTGTTGTCACCGTTGTCACTGTTGTAACCGTTGTCACCATTGTCACTGTTGTCACTGTTGTCGATCGCTGTTGTCACTGTTGTTACCATTGTCACTGTTGTCACCATTGTCACTGTGGTCACTGTTGTCACCGTTGTCACTGTTGTCACCGTTGTCATCATTGTCGCTGTTGTCACTGTTGTCGCTGTTGTCACTGTTGTCACAGTTGTAACTGTTGTCACTATTTTCACTGTTTTCACCGTTGTCACCATTGTCACTGTTGTCACTGTTTTCACCGTTCTCACTGTTGTCACCGTTGTCACAGTTGTCACCGTTGTCACTGTTGTAACCGTTGTCACTGTTGTCACCGTTGTCACTGTTGTCACCATTGATACCGTTGTCACTGTTGTCACCGTTGTCACCATTGTCATTGTTGTCACTGTTGTCACCGTTGTTACTATGGTCACTGTTGTCACCGTTGTCACTGTTGTCACCATTGTCACCATTGTCGCTGTTGTCACGGTTGTCGCTGTTGTCACTGTTGTCACCGTTGTCACTGTTTTCACTGTTGTCGCTGTTGTCACTGTTTTTACCGTTGTCGCTGTTGTCACTGTTGTCACTGTTGTCACTGTTTTCACCGTTCTCACCGTTGTCACCGTTGTCACAGTTGTCACCGTTGTCACTGTTGTAACCGTTGTCACCATTGTCACCATTGTCACTGTTGTCACTGTTGTCACCGTTGTCACTGTTGTCGCTGTTGTCACTGTTGTCGCTCTTGTCACTGTTGTCACTGTTGTCAGTATTTTCACCGTTCTCACTGTTGTCACCGTTGTCACGGTTGTCACCGTTGTCACTGTTGTAACCATTGTCACCATTGTCATTGTTGTCACTGTTGTCGCTGTTGTCACTTTTGTCACCATTGTCACCGTTGTCACTGTTGTCACTGTTGTCACCGTTGTCACCATTGTCACCGTTGTCACCATTGTCGCTTTTGTCACTGTTGTCGCTGTTTTCACTGTTGTCACTGTTGTCACTGTTGTCACTGTCTTCACTGTTGTCGCTGTTGTCACTGTTTTTACCGTTGTCACCGTTCTCACTATTGTCACCGTTGTCACGGTTGTTACCGTTGTCACTGTTGTAACCGTTGTCACCATTGTCACTGTTGTCACTGTTGTCAGTGTTGTCACCGTTGTCACCGTTGTCACCGTTGTCACTGTTGTCACCATTGTCACGGTTGTCACTGTTGTGCCTGTTGTCGCTGTTGTCAGCGTCGTCATTGTTGTCACCGTTGTCACTGTTGTCGATGTTGTCACTGTTTTCACCATTGTCACACCGTTGTCGTTGTTGTCACTGTTGTCACTGTTGTCGCAGTTGTCACTGTTGTCACCGTTGTCACTGTTGTCACCATTGTCACTGTTGTCGCTGTTGTCACTGATGTCAACGTTGTCACTGTTTTCACTGTTGTCACGGTTTTGACCGTTGTCACTGTTGTCACCGTTGTCACTGTTGTCACCATTGTCACCATTGTCACATTTGTCACTGTTGTCCCTGTTGTCGCTGTTGTCACCGTTGTCATTGTTGTCACCGTTGTCGATGTTGTCACTGTTTTCACCATTGTCACACCGTTGTCGCTGTTGTCACTGTTGTCACTGTTGTCGCGGTTGTCACTGTTGTCACCGTTGTCGCTGTTGTCACTGTTGTCACCGTTGTCACTGTTGTCACCATTGTCACTGTTGTCGCTGTTGTCATTGTTGTCACCGTTGTCACTGTTTTCACTGTTTTCGCTGTTGTCACCGTTTTCACTGTTGTCACTGTTGTTGCTGTTTTCACTGTTTTCTCTGTTGTTTCTGTTGTCACTGTTGTCACCGTTGTCACTGTTGTCACCATTGTCACTGTTGTCGCTGTTGTCATTGTTGTCACCGTTGTCACTGTTTTCACTGTTTTCGCTGTTGTCACCGTTTTCACTGTTGTCACTGTTGTTGCTGTTTTCACTGTTGTCTCTGTTGTTTCTGTTGTCACCATTGTCACTGTTGTCGCTGTTGTCACTGCTGTCACCGTTGTCATTGTCATCACCGTTGTCACTGTTGTCACCATTGTCACTGTTGTCACCTTTGTCGCTGTTGTCACTGTTGGTGAGAACAGTGACAATGGTGACAACATCAATAACAGTGACAACAGTGACAACAGTGACAACAGTGACAACAGTGACAACAGTGACAACAGTGACAACGGTGACAACAGTGACAACAGGGACAACGGTGACAACAGTGACAAGGGTGAAAACACTGACAACACACAACGGTGACAACAGTGACAATGGTGACAACAGCGTGACAATCATGACAAAAGTGACAACAGAGACAACAGTGACAACAACGACAAAGGGGGCAACAGTGACTACAGTGACAACAGCGACAACAGTGACAACATCGACAACAGTGAGAACAGTGGCAATGGTGACAACATCAACAACAGTGACAACAGCGACAATGGTGACAACAGCGACAACGGTGACAACAGTGAGAACGGTGACAACAGTGACAACAGTGACAACAGCGACAACAGTGGCCACAGTGACAACAGCGACAATGGTCACCGTTGTCACTGTTGTCTGACTGTTGTCACTGTTGTCGCCGTTGTCACCGTTGTCACCGTTGTTGCTGTTGTCACTGTTGTTGCTGTTTTCACTGTTGTCACCGTTGTTGATAATGCCCCCAATTCACTGTTGTCACTGTTGTCACCATTGTCACCGTTGTGGCTGTTGTCACCATTGTCGCTGTTGTCACAGTTGTCACTGTTGTCACCGTTGTCGCTGTTTTGACTGTTGGTGCTGTTTTCACTGTTGTCACCGTTGTCACTTTTGTCACTCTTGTCGCTGTTGTCACTGTTTTCACTGTTGTCGCTGTTATTACTGTTGTCGATGTTGCCACTGTTGTCACTGTTGTACTGTTGATGCTGTTGTCACCCTTGTCACCCCATTTAGCAAAACGAAGCAAAACAATACATCATATGGTAATCAACAAGGAGACCTAACCCATGCATAACATGACTATAAACACAAAAATACATGTAAATATGGTAAATTGGATACACGTCATCAGTATGGAATAGACCTTATTCATGATACCCATCAACAGTTTTTCACATGGAATAAAAGCAAAATGTTACATGGTATTTCAGGGGGCAAACAAGTGATATAATTGGTCAGGTTTGTTTATTCTATCAAGATGAGAAGACAGTTTGATAGTCATTCATTATCCAAGGGGGTGGGGGCTATATACTTCCTAGTTGCATACGATGTCAGGAGAATGCGACCTAATCTGAAAGCAAGAAGCCTTGGCACAAGCATTTAGCAGAAAGAATCTCGATTTTTAGGTAGGTTCAACTACTGGAATACGTCATAGACTCCATGGGCAAGGTGCGCTTATCTAAAAGCATCACAATGCACACGAATGTTTTTTCTTCAATATATGCAGCTTATTTTTATGCCCATTTTCAATCAATCAATTAATCAATAAACTTTATTTATCCATGGTAGTAATAAGCTTATGGGACAGTGCCAAAAAAGGAAGAAATACAAAACTACTAAAAAATTAGTTACTGTACAATTATTGTACAGTAACTAATTTTTATCATATACTAAAATATTACAAGTAATTAAAAAAATAGTATTTACATCACAAATTATAATTATACTCTTCCTCTGTGCTGTTCATTTTCCTTATCAGTCAGCTGCTCATCAGATCTGTTCTACTTGGCAAGTTTAAACTCTATTCCTTTTTGGAAGTAAATCAGCATACATTTTTTTGAAAATTTAGTAGCTCTATATTAAAATGAAGCTTCATCACTTTGTTTACTGCCTCTGACGCATACAGAAAGTGCATTATTCTATCTACAAAGAAGCGAATATGGCATGTGTTATTGTCCTGTGAGATGCCATCTCACAGAGACAGAGAGTTTCCTAGAAAAAAAACCAGATCGATTAAGGGAGCGATAATAATTCATTTCTTCTGTTTTATCCCTTGTTAGCCTCTGAGCCAAGTATCTACAAAGGGACACCCTGCACCAACCTCAATTCCCATGACCAATGTTTGAACGCACTTATTAATCCCTGATTACTTAAAGTAATAGCTAGGCTAATGGGGATGTGCCACTGAATGGGATTGCATTTTCATTACTCAGAGTTACTTGAATGCATGGGATCCCACAATTTTTGGGATTTTGGGGATCAGAAAATTCGGGTAGGTAGGGATCAGAATATAAATGGGAACATTTTTACTTCATTAAGTTTAACCAATGTGTCAATTCATTTCTGGATGACCTAGTTAAAAGGCTTTATAATGTAGATGCATAAACAGAAAGTTACTAAGTTGGCAGCGTGCAAAGAAAGTGGTGTCCGATAGCCCAGGGCTAGTGGATTTTGCTATATCGGGCTAGTGAATTCTGTTTTTAA
Organism: Porites lutea; assembly: GCF_958299795.1. Lineage (NCBI taxonomy): Eukaryota > Metazoa > Cnidaria > Anthozoa > Scleractinia > Poritidae > Porites > Porites lutea. Next base: position 6,619,691 of record NC_133202.1, on the reverse strand, counting down.
CTTGCCTGATGAGCAAGTGATATTTTTTTTAGAAATTTGAATAACAGAAGAACTGTAATCAATCCTGCTCATCAAATTTTTTTCGGGCTAATTGAAATGACTTTCGGGCTAGTACATGATAGGTACAGCTTGCCATTCGGGCAAAACTGACTTTCTTTGCACCCTGAGTTGGGATCGCGAAAATTACATTTTCCCAAAAGTGACTAAGATGGGGTCTATAATATGACCACAGAATAGACAAAAATGGTGTAGGTGTTCTGAGAGGCCAGTGGAACATACCCAGCAAAAATTAACCCAAATACCCCCCCCCCCCCTCTCCCCCTTCTGCACCTCCCTGGTTCAAAATGGATAGTTCAAGTCTTGACAAGATTTATGCCATAAAGTGATTATTGTTTGCTACACAAATGAGGACATCTATGGTCGCTAAAGCATCCACAAAAGTAACAACAATCAGTTCCAGGAATAAATTGCCATTACCGTCTTCAAAATGAACAGCTCTTCATATTCTAGTGTCTAGGATGAACACGCAAAATTTTTTCGCTTGATCGCCCCCTGAGAAAGCACGTGACATTGCCTTTACCCCATCAGTGATGGCGGGTATCGTGAATAGGAGTTATCCCGAGAGCAATAATGAATATATCGTTCTCGGTCCCAGAGCTGAGGCAGAATTAAATAATATTTTATACCTATTAAAATCACAGAGAAGCGACGTAAAAAAGGTAGTAATACCTGAAGGTTTTTAACAAGCATTCACGGCAATAGCGATGACCGCATCTCTTGGTCTGAACAGGGTTCTTCATAGCTACAAGGCATACAGGACATTTGTACTCATCTTTTAACTCTTTCACGAACTCGAAATCATACCCGCAAGTCTCCTCATCATCTGATAATGATAATGCTGTTGATGATGTTGGTGAAGCCAAAGATGTTGATGAAGCTGATGATGTTGTTGAGGATGTAAATGTTGATGGTGATGACGGTAGTGATGGCAATGATGAGGATGATGAGCTTGACATCACGATCAGAAGGTGAAGACACACACAGGTCAGCCCAGATCCGTCACCCTTGACTCCTTGTCGAGAATCGATTGGTATTACAAAAGGCCGCTGTTCAGGAAATGAGCCCGCGCTTCTCCCCTCGAGACCGTGGTTTTCAGTGTCACGCCATTCAAGATAGATCAAAATAAAAATCAAAACTGTTCAATAGATAAAGTCCAGAATCTGGGAATGAAAGGAGGTATATATACAAAGACCCTCGCCAAGATTCAGGTCAGAGGATTATTTCGTATACGAGATATCTGAAGAAATGTTTTACCCAAACTTATAGAGATTTGTATGGAGACGCACGGGTAGCCCAAGCTCGAAATATGAGCATCGACATTCTTGCATAACATTCAAAATATAAGGATTTGAATGTGAAAAAACCTATCGTTTCTGTAACCTACTAGCCTGTGAACAGGCTCTCTGTGTGGGGAAAAAATAGCAAGGAAAGGAAAGGGGAAGGGCCTATAAGCTTTTCCCTCTCCCTAGTTACACGCTCGACCAAAGGCCTGTTCCCAGGCTAGCTTATAGGCGTAAGTTTACGGTATACGTCATAGAGGTCGATCGGGTTTCTTGGAAAGAGTATCGAAGATCTACATTTTTGGGTCAATGAAGGGTCACATTTTTTGTGTGTTTAACAGATGTACTTCCGGTCCGCTACACAGGGCGTTTGTCGACTGTGTTCAGATGTATATGTGAATTGTTTGTATTAAGTTTTTCGTCGAGCAAATTGCTTAACTTATTCGCCAACGTTTCTTATCGATCCCAGAAAGGTTGCGAGTTTTCCTGATCAAGATTTAATTAGCTTCGAATTCCATCGTAACTGAAACATTCGTTGAAGATTTAGTATACAATGAACGTTGCCTCCCGCAGGCTCACAAAGCACAAGTATCACCCAAAAGCTGACAGTTCTTTGTAATACTGCTATCCAGTTTAATAATAACAATGAATACTTTAATTTTAACGTCAGTTTGTTCCTAAGAGCGCGATAAAGTTGACAGGTCTTCAACTGACATTAGTATGTTGTTGTAGAGGCTTTTTAAAGTGTCCCTTATCAGTGTAATAATAATAATAAGCACAATCATGGTTTTAGCATCGGCTAAAGTTTCCTTTATATTATATATGGCGCCAGGTGCATTCAAAACGAAACCGGAATTTGCATTGTAAAACAACTTGGTTTTGCAGTCTGATGCGCCCACATCAGGTCGCTGTCCTAGCGACGTTATCGGCTGAATTAAGATAAAGTCTTAGAGATCACGAGAACAGAGCCATTATGGTCTTACCATTTTTTTAGCGTGGTTGGTTGTCAGGCCCGGATCTCACGAGGATCTGAAACTGGAACATCTCGCCTGGCAGACCAACGCTTTACCAAATGCGCTAACCTGGCGGACGTGGAAAGTAAGCGCAACGTTTTAAAAGTAACCACGACTTGAGATATATAAAGAACTAAATCAAGTTGATGAAACCAAATAGAAAAGAGTCTAAGAAGCTTGCCGATAAATTATCAGCAAGCCTATTGGCAGACCTTTCTTTCCCATGAAAGTTTACTCTACTGCTGACTAGTCGACCGGCTAATCACAGTAAACTTCTTACAAAGTTTTAGAGGGAAACAAGAGCCTCTTTAAGATGCACTCGTTATGAACGCTGGCTCTGAAATAAAAACCAACTCTTTTATGAGTAGTAATTAAACAGACCACAGCGGCTGCTGGGGCAAAAGGGGCTCCTATAATTCAGCAATATATCGTGGCAATTTTGTCCGGTATATTTAACTTTAAGTTTCGGAGGTTATTATCATATTCACTCTCTTCTATCCCCGTCGCGTTAAAATTTGATCTGAATCTTACAACGACGTTTAAAAGCCTTTCAACTCTGCCATTCCATATGTATTTTTAAAAATGTGGAATAATACAAGCAATATAATGAGCTTTTCGCACTTAGCTAATCTCCATAGGTCTTTTAGAGCTGTGACGCAACATCAACTGCATATGACGTAACTAACAGATGCATACGATGTAATTAATGAAATGCCGCATATGACGTAAAATGCTTGGCTATGACGCAAACATTTGTCTTAACCTGCGACCAGGGGTAAGCCATTGCTTAACCCTTGCTTTATTACCTAAAATAATTTTAATTCGTTCGACACATTTCGACAACTCAGGACCTTGATGACGTTGTTGACGTTAGAGACATAACAGCAAAGCAGACCAAGTATTTGTTGCTTTGTTTCTCAGTTGGAAATGACAGAAACAGTGCTTTCCTATGAAAGCTTTAAGATTGCGCCATGTAGCGGAAACTAGCGGTTTAAGTTAAACAAAGTCAGCTAATAATTGATGAACGTTTTTCATTAGAACCACTTCTGAAAATCGAATTCAGTATAATGCAGCGCCACTGAATTAAAGCTCTCTGACGTGCGAGGAACTGTAAACATTCAGGCCGGATATATCTTACTCATCATTTTTGCGGTTTATGTCCATTTGTTTTTTTTAATGCCTTTCACCTTTTTTGCTTCCGCAGAGTCAGTTATGCAGACAAATAATTAAGCTCTAAATTTTAAGTCGGGTAATAAAAGTCCTATCCTTTTTCGTATGACTGTACAAAAAGGTGTCTTTTGTGAGGCCTTTACCAATTTTCAGTTTTTAGTAAAAAAAAAAACAACAAAAAAACCCAGTTTTTGACATTAGTTAAAAAGTCAGTGTACGCCACTTATGGAATGAAAGTGTGTGTTATTTTTGTGTCCCTTGATGTCTCTTAAAGCCACCTTTATTAGAAATTCGGCGCCGCTTATTAAAGTTCGGAATTCACTGATTGCATGTTCTCGCGGCTCTTTGTTGCAGCTTCCAGCGCGCGCTCATGAGCACTGAGTGTGCCGCCAAACTTTTGCTATCGTGCTGACATTACCGCACACTGGTTGATTATAGACTGCGAGCAGTCTCTTATTTTTCTTTTGAGTCACAGTAGGTTGACAGCATAATTTTACTTTTTCACTTGCCGCGCGTGGCTCTGAGAAAAGAAGGACGACCGCTCGGGTGGTCTACGTTGAATCAGAACGGTGTGTCTAACGCGATTAAGTCACCAGCAAGGGGCGAGAGAAAACGAAATAGGACATTTTAAACGACTGTATACCAAAAGGAAACGCGCGTTTAAAGATTGGTCCGTCTCTTGCCACCGCATCTGTTTTGTATAACAAGCTTCCCGTCTTCGACAAAAGTGGGAAACGGATACAAAAACGGCATAAAAACAAAACAGAAGAGAAAACAAAAAGCAGTCAGTTTCGAAAGAGTGAAATATCTGGAAATTTCTATAATGAATTAAAACGTTTTATTTCAAAAATATTTTCTCTTTACAACAGTCGCAAACCGCCTCTAAGTAAGTCAAGGTATGACAGCATTCAACTGAAGCTTTGCACATAAAAGACTGCCGCGCCTCACCATTCTATGTCGGCACTTAAACGTAATGTATTTTGATTTCTTGACCGTTGAGGTAAAGCTATGAATTAGGAAAGGACTGATATTAAATATTTTTACAAGGTTTCTAAAGCATATAGATACATTTCGTTCTATGTACAGTTCTATTTATGTTCCCAGTCAGCTCTCACAGAGATGCAGCAAGTAGTAAAGTTTTTACCGAAACGTTTTTCTCTTAAATGTTCTATTAGTGGCCAACATCCTATATGTTTTCCTTGAAAGAGCTGCAGTAGATCAGAGAAAGGAGAAATAGCGACTTTGTCCTGTGTCCATCGCCTCGCCCTTGTTGGCTTAAGCCCTTTTTATCCAAGCCGGATATTTGCAAACCAGTTTCAGAATGACGCATAGGCCAAGAATCTTCACGCCGTTGTACATCAACCAAAAAACTGCTTCCAGAACGCTGCAATTTTCATCTCTTTAACACTTCTTTTATCTCGTTTTCCCGTATTTTTCGGGCACTTTTCACTTGGCTGTTTAGTTTTCTTGTTACTGCTATATAGTGCATCTTCCCACGGCGTGCCTTGTAAAGTGGACCTCCCGCCGAAACAAAGAGAATTACTGATTGGTTGAAGCTGGATAAGAGCTTTTTGAGTTCTCGTTTTCGGACGGCTTTCTCTGCTGCACTTTTTTCTGTTGTTTTCTGTGGATGGCTCTGGAACTGAGTCAGCTGAAACGGCATGAGAACAGAAGCCGGGGAGTTCAGGTTGCATTTGATCTCCACAGTACCCTGTTGTTTCGCTCAGATTCTGTTGACCTTGTAATGGATTTACTGGCATATTCTGTTCCACTGGAATCCTCCGCATCGATTGTTGCATGGTGTAAAAATTCACTTACCAAAACCTGGGTTTTGTTCAAAACTGGCTTAGAAGTGAAGAGATCTGAAAATTATGAAGCCACAACTCTTTATAGTCCTACTTGCTGATCTAGATCTCCGTTGTATGAGTCCTGTTCGTGAACGTGCTTAGGTTTTAAATGCTTTCTGAAATGAAAGGGACAGAAAGTCATTAATTAGCTTACACAATTAATTTAACACTTCATCCATACGACTAGCCATGAATTAGCATACATTACAGAAGCAAATTGGCTACCTTTGGCGTGCTATGTTTCGGACAATTGCACAAGAAGAAAGAAGATAATACAATAAAGACCAAAGATTTTGATAACTTTATCATGAAGTAACCAAAAACACTGCAAGGGAAAAGCAATGCTTTTAAGAATATATTTGTTTCACAAGTTTTTTTTGAACGTATTTTTGTCAGTCAGGTTTACTCAGCACTTTCATTTTGTTTCAATGAGTCAAACACGATTCAATCACGCACTGAGATTTCAGACACGGTCTTTCGGTAACTTTTAAACATCCGTGTACCTTGTTGCATTCTCAACTGTCAGTGAATATAAAAATAAAGTAAAGCTCAAAAGTTTTTTTTAATTTCAATTCTGGTTTGCGTTATTCCAAAGTTGACATAAACAATCAAATCTTACCCGACACACGAAACAGCAAATTCTGGCAATTGGTTTAAGGCCGAGGTTTAAATCATTAAGTATTTTAACTAAGCAAGGCAAGCGGCTTCTTTTTTCCCCTACGGTTAATACTTTTCAACTGGCACGTAGCTCCCATATACACATACATATTCTCCACACTGATCTCCGTACAATTCATTACATCATTAGTTGGGAGAATTTGATACTATAAGATGAATGCATTTTCCCTTTGTTGACCATTTCAAAAATTCTCATAATCTTTTCTCTGGATGATGTATGGATATTGCTAGGAGAAACCTGATGTTGATTGCTGGTTTATCATGAAAACAGTCTCATGTATTTAAGATTGGTTAAAATGATCTTTGAAAAGAATACTGTGAAAGTTGGTTGACTGTGGGAACAAAATTGAATTGTGCAATTTTACTGCAGTCCGGGCCAGACAGCATTGATTAACTATTTGAGACATGGCGGTTTAAGTAAGAATGCCGTCGGTAAAATATCACGAACTAAAAATGAAGTCCGTAAGTATTATCAGGAATCGAAATTCAACATTGCAGAAACATATAAGGAATTGGTCTTGGGATGGGCATTTCTGGTTTTAACTGCGAAACTAAAAGTAAACTTTCTTATGGCATTGAGGGCACACCCAAAAGTATAGCATCAAGTAAAGCACTTGTGATGGGGTCTAATTGATGTATAGAAAATTTTGTTTAATTTAAAATTGAATGTCTTTCGCAAACAAATCTTCACGCACCATAAATTACGTTGAAATAGTTTGATTAGGTTTTTTTCATGGTATAATTCTTCTCTAAGCTTTTCATGAGTGGCACAAAAAATCAGTCCAATATCTGGTTCTCCAGAAGGCTGAGAATGATTCATTTCATTCGACCTTTTCGTATATGCATAAAAATTTTAGGGCTTAACAGCCAACGACGAGGAATCAGTCACAGTTTAGCGAATAGTAAACAACACAATGTCCAGCCTAGATGGCAACTGTAAATTAACAAAATCTTTGACTAATACTTTGCGATTGGAGCGCACAAGGCTTTAAGGTAGTTAACAACACAGTATAAAAACATTCTTGGAGAACATAGCTCAGCTCAGCGTGGATGGTCTGTTATCCACAAAACAACCTATGTACGTGATGCCCCTTTCCGGGAAAATTTCACACCTTTACAAAACGCGGTGATGAAAAGAAGGGAGCGATATACGTGGCGTTAGCTATAGGCTGTTAAAAAAGCCGTTCTAATTTGAGCATCAATATGAATGGTGTACGTAGCTGTAATTATCATGTCCTGTTTGTCTCACGATTTCGACGTATTCATGCATGTATTTCGGCCTGTTTTCAAGGTATCACACCTCAACATTTACTGACTTTCGCGCAACATTAAAGCACCGTCCAAACGAATTCGGACATTGAAATAGACTTTCAAAAAAGTCCTACGTCCGACCTCTCGCGACCTCGTCGCTAGCTTGGCCGCTTGGCGGCCTAAAAAGCCCGCTCCGCTCGCTAAGAGACTCGCGCGGGTCGACTTGTGGAAAGTCTAACAATGAAGCCGCTTATTAGTTTACCGGATTCGTGTGGACCGGGCCTTAAAGAGGAGAAAGAAGAGCTGGTTAAAAAAGATGCGATTTCGGTGAATAGATTCACTTGTTTCCTTTTTAAAAAAATAACGCGGGTTTCAAAAATATCCGGATTCGTGTGGACGGGAGCTCAGTTAGTGAGCTGTTATAAAGGCAGATTCGCGTTCATAAAAAGAAGATGAAACTGGCTTAAAATCGCGTCATTTTTCTCTAACAAAATATTAATGACTACGAGAGAACGACTGGACAACCGACAATTTGACTGACAACAAACGACTGTTTAACTAAAGCAATAGACGGATCGAAAAGCACCAATGACATTCCGAGTCCTCTGATAGCCAATAATATCGATCACGGCTTAGCAGACAGACGACCAATAACATCGCCACTTAATTGTCTGACTAACCAGGTCAATAATGCCACCAACTGACGTGATGCAACACTTTGACTCGAGGGATGTCCAATACACCCGCACTGTAAAGGTCCGTATAATCCATGTTACGATCCGTACGGATCGAATGGACTGAAAAAAAATGACATACAGCCCGTAAAGGGCGATTACGGTCCGCTAACTGCATCTCATCTTGACACTGAAGATGACTACCACACAGGTTGTCGAAACGTCAGTTACTGTCAAGAACAGTCCTACTCAGGACTGCGTTCACCCAGACGATCATGCTCAACCTACTTATGAAATGACTCCTGGGCTCTGTTGAGAACGTTTGAACATTCGTGACTGTTACATGAAGTCATGTTTATCAAGCCTCGTTTTGAGTAGTAGTTTTACGGACCTCGTGGTTCGGAAAAGAATAAAACTGATCGAGTTCGCAGAAAAAACTTTGTTGTTCGGTTTTGTAATTACCTTGAGGACTAAGGATTGTGGGCATTAAACCCACTGAGATTTTCGGAACTATTTGGCGTGTACTCGTGTTTTCCACAGTTCAAACCTTTCACAAAATAATAGAGGTCATAATAATGAAAATGTTGTTTGATCAGCGGAGTAGTGATGAAAGAAAAAATTCACCACTGTATAAAATTTTCTTCCAAATAATATGGGTTAGGCTGAGACGTCAGTTTCCATGCTTACACGGACAACCACTTTAGCTTGGTTTCCAGAGAGGTCTGTAAACTTTTATTCGGTGTTGTCAAGAAAGATTAATGAGACATTAGGGCCATTTATACGAGGATAAGATAGATAAGACGCGTCTTAGCTAAGACGAGAAAAACTTCGTATAAATGACCTTCGCGTCTTACATAAGACGCGAACGCATGGTACGCACGCGTTAATTTTTGGCGGGAAAATTTTCGCGCCTTGTTGGTTGCCGTTGCTACGGGCAACGTTCACATGATAACGAGTCAAGAACAGAAATAAGACGCGAACCATTTATACCAGCTGTTCTCGTTTTAGATAAGACATGCTCGTATAAATGGTATAGTTCGCGTCTTATTTTTCCTCGTATAAATGACCCTATTATGTTCTCTTGATGTGTCGCCAAAACAAAATTCTGCATTCGTTTTGAGACAGTCACGCGTGCACTTGATGACTTTTCAAACAATCGATTTAAGAAATGGCGGACGTTCCAAGAATTAGGCTTCCGTTTCATACAACCTCTTAAAATAACTTTGGTGAAATCCACGTATCCCACGGGCCAACACCCTAAGATATCCTCAATCTCTAACCCATTGATCTCTCTTGGAAAGATTCATATCATTGCTGCAGTTATCCTCTTCATTCTCGATAATCTCGCGTTCCGAAATTCATCTGTCATTGCTACTCCCGAATATCTTTTTCCTTTCCCAATTCCGCATCCCGTACCCAAATTTTGGCGTCAAATCCCGTATCCCTTTAACCTTTCCCGAATCCCGCACTGTATTTTGGTCAAATCCCGGATCTCGGGTATACGCATCCAGCCCGGACAGTTAAGCTCTCAGTCTGTCCTCATCACCGTGCACTTGTTGAAACTCGACCAGCTGTTCGAAGGCCGATTTCTGCCCTTAACCCGTAGTTAACTTTAACACTGGTTTCTTTTTCTTGTGTTCAAAAGCATTTTCTCGGATAGCTTTCTCTGTTATTTTTAGAGCTTGCAATCATCAACTTGTAAACAAAAAAAGTTAAAACTGAAGTGCCTTTTAAGCTTTCCTGCGAATCTCCCACTAACCCTGGGTTATCTTAACCCAGCTTTGAACAACTCGGCCCTGATCAATTGTTGCTGAGTCAGAGTGAGATGAGAGATTACGAAAGTTTATTCGAGGCTTTAAGGAACAGGGCTATTTTGATATGCTCTGTCTATAATTAATAACTAATACAAAAGTGTGCAAGATGTTCGACAATCCCGCACTAACACTGTAAGGATCTAGTCTACCTGCCTTGTCTCGGATGAGCCTTGTAAATTTGGCCCAGCCTTAAATAAAAATACCTGATTCAACGGTCTTCAAAGTAAAGACCTGATCAAGCGATCGTGGAAATCGCAATACCTATAATTATGCCAGTTCTTCGGGTGTTAAAAAAAACCGGTTTCTACATGTTCCATGGCCGTGCTTTTTTTCGTCTTTTGCTGTATGGGATGCTTACTATAGTCTCACGGCTTCACTCCGCACAGAAAACGGCGATAAGGATCGCAGAATTTATATAAATACAACGGATCGGAAACTAGAGTTTGTAACTGCAGATGGCATAAACTTACCAGATCAAACCGGTCTGTGTTCCTCACTAATTTCCTCCAAGACTGAAAAGATTAAAAACATTTGCTGAATTGGTTCACGAGACCGAGTTTAAAAATGTTGAGTCACAACTGAAACGCGAAACCAAAGACTGTAAAGCTAAAAGTTAAATTAAAATTTATATAGCATAAATAGCATACTCTTTAAATACCTGTGAGTGATGTGCATATTGTCGTGCATGCATTAAACAGCTTAATTAAAACCAATTTTCCGCCTACACATTTTAGCTTCAGTGCTAGCAACCCTCATTAATGTTGAGAAAAACGGTCTAATCTGGCGGGGTGGTACTCCTATATAAACAAGCATAGCAGGTGGAATTATTATTCCAGGGGTACTTACAATTAACAGCGGAGCCGGAAAATTATTCCTGTCACATTTCTTATGAGTTCTGAGTAATTTTAAACTGGATTTGTTTTCTGAATATTCTTCTCGCGACTTTGCCGCTAAAAAGATGAAGCACTCGCCCGCAAATAATCACGCCAGCTACGCAGGCCACTGCCATATTTAAGCCCTGTCCACACTAATGAATACATTTCGATGCGTCAAGGCCCTCCGTCCACACTGATTCGCTGAACGTTTTCATGGAAAACGCATCAATTTGAAAACGCTCTTTAAAGTTGGTCAAAACGAAAACGCATACAGATCGTATTTAATGCGATCTGTATGCGTTTTCGTTTTAAGTGTGGACAGTCATGCATGAAAACAGTCGAAAACGCATCAAACTAAAAACGATTACCGAAAATATCGTAGGCACGTGTGTTTTTAGCAGGCGCATAGAATTCAACTTACGTCACAACAGGCAATTCTATCGTTTTCTAGCGTTTTAGCGCGGACAGTCGAAAATGCATCGAAACGGAAGTGTGGACGCGAATCAATCGATGCGTTTTCAATGACAACGAAAACGCGCCGCATTCTTTTGAAAACGCATTTTTGAGTGTGGACAAGGCCAGAGGTTGTATGGAAGTTGAAACAGGGTTTTGTGAAGGCGGCCGTAAGTATAGCTGTCCGATTACGAGCGTGTCCGTTAGAGTGCTTCCATCGGATAGGAAGTGGTTTTCGATATCGCGAGCTGCGTGGTCCGGTATCCTGTATGGTATTTTGGTCCTGTTTGGTACTTATGCGGTAACTAAAGTCACAGCACCGATGACCAGAAAACTGAGTTGTTAAGGGTAGTCAAGAGCCATAATGGCCCATTAGGGCTCTTGGGTTACTTAGTACAATATTCATCCCTGGGTATTGTTATTCATGACATTATAATAGGTAAAGGAAAGTCAATCTGACCTGGGACCAACCTAGGACCAGCCCAAGACAGACTGAATTGAATACATGAATAGGTAATCTGGAACCCGACTTACTCGCTGGGGAGGGTGGGTGGGTCGCCAACCGCCTTCGTGTCAGATAAAGTGAAGTGAATGGGACAATGCATGCCAGTGTTTCCTATTATATATATTATACTCATTTGCATATCATTAATTAATCCCCAGGGATGATATTTACAATTCAGATGGACTTGAATAGTGTATTTATAAACAACTCATTCAGCTTTGCACTTAAATTCTGTGGTTTCCAGAATTTTTGCGTAAGGTTAAGAAATCGTCGACCATTTTCAGTCCAAACTTTACCCCTTGATCTCAAAGATATCGAAGGAAAGAGAAAAAACGCAAACGCACCCTCATGATTTAAGAAATATAATTGTGCGGAAAACTTGTTTAATTTGAAGAGTGCACAAGATCCCGTGCCTAGAGAATATGGTGTGTAAGTATTTTTGGAAACTTCATGAGTATTCTGACTGTCCGGCGGCAGGCTTTCCGTTCCCCTGCTAGGCTGGCACTTAAATTCCGTGCATAATACCGCTGTATCCAGCCTGGATACCAGAGGTCTTTTTCTCGTTTGCGGCGAGATCGCTTCGGTGTCGGCAGCAGGCCGACAGATCTTCGGCCGATAGCCGAAGTCACGAGTGGCGAAACCGCGAGAAAAACCGAAGCCGGGACCTGCGCATGAAAAGTCTCTGGGACCAAGGGTACCCTGGAGTTATACTCTCTTTAGTTGCCATTAATAAATAATCATTTACAAACAAAGACAAAACGCTTTTAAAAACTACAAGGGCAAGTTTTTATTAAGCCCTATTTAATTTTTTGAGATACAAAACTTTACTTATAAAAAACTATTACTCAATATATTGGTTTAAAATTAATGTATAAAAACTGTTCTCTCTAGACTGGAAAATTGTACTAGTACATAAAAGCATCTTTTAACCTAATGCTCTTTAAAATGGTTCATGTTATTATCCAAACTTGTCAAGTTAGCCGGTTCAGCTCTAAACATTACTATATCTGAGCTTTTTGTGAAAGCTAGCCCAAATCGTGCATAGTCCCGTGGGTCTAGCCAAACAGCTCCAAAAACTCCATACACTGTCGCTCCTCTAATCTTTCCTGTCCGCTACGTTTACGAAGTCTCCTTGTATCTCGGTATATGATGGCTTCCTCCCACGGAGTCCCCTTCAGTGATGTCTCGCGATCAAATGAACTCTCGAAATGGTCCCCCGCGTTCAGAACAGCCATGGGGTAAGCGAATCTAAGTTGCGCTCGTTCGTTTAGGCCAGATTTCACTTTTTCTGCCGTTGAGAGTAGCTCTTTTAACGGTGATAAGGGTCTGGTACAAGCCGCACAATCATACCACGTCTTGGATTTCGAAACCGCTACGCGAGCTTGTATACGAGGACATTCTTCTTCTTCTTTTGCAGACCGGAATGTTTTATGTTCTTCTAATAATTTTCGTCTTAATATTTGATTTTCCATGACTGATTTTCCCGTTAATGTCCTCGGCGCACTGTGGCTCACGACAGTTCACAGACAGTGTCTGCAAGTGTTTTGCGCTCTTGTGTAACTCAGTTTATTAGTTCTGCAGAATATAAAGTTTCATGCTTTGTTTATTACGAAATTGCTTGAAATTAACGTCAATGACTTTAGCAATCACCCTTTCAAATTTCCCTTAAAACAAATGAGTTTATGCACCTGCGTTCCAAAAAGTTTCGTCTATCCTTTCTACAACACGTGAATACCGGGGTATGAACAGCGGTGGCACGTGTGATTACACAATTAAAATATAATAATGAGATGTCCTGGAAACGAAATGAGACCGGCGGGGAAAGAGGTAGAAGAGAAAACAGCAAGCGAATGATTTTCTCAAACCTTTCTTGCGAATGATTGATATATATGTTCAACAGAAAACTGTTCACTCAAATTTCGCAACGGCCCGGCTTAAGAGAAACTATCGCCGCATGAGGGGAAACCCCTGCAAATGGATCACCTGCGAATTCTTGAGTTTAGAGTTTCAACAGTTTGCAAGGTAAATTATGCATTATCAGAGAAAGGTATTCTACCACGATAAGTTCGAATTAATTAAGCTCTGTCACAGTCCATGTATTAAAAAACTGATATACATAGCCAGCCTTTTTATAGTTTCTCTCTAGAATCTATACAGTAGCCTGGGACTGGTCTGTTTTGTAGAAGTCGGAAGGTCCCGTTTCAAGTCCAGTTAACGCCCCTTTTAGTTCTTTTCGTTTATGTTCAACTCGATCGATACCAATTTTTGCTAGCTTCCATGGATTGAATTTAATTTGTAATAATTCGATCATGATCAGTTCCAGGCTGGTTTGGGCAACAGACCTAGGGGGACGAAACATTTAGTAGCCTTCGATTCACAAATTTAAAAAAGCTTTGTTCCTATTTTGAAAAGCTGGCGAGAAATAAGCTAAGCACTCCTCATTAGTTTACCCATTTCTTTGATTAAGAAAACTTCTTTTACTCCACGGCAGGCAGTTGAAGGTGTAATGGGATTGATCGACGTACACTGACACGTTTTATAGGGGTACGCGGTACAGTAGTGACTAAGGTTGAATTGGGAGTAATGATCCAGGGTTGAGGAATTCGGACCGAAATAGACATGATTGAAAAGTGTTCTCTTTCGAGTCCTTCTCAAGGTTTTAAAATCGCTCGTACGGATTAACCCGACACGACCTAAGCTCTCAGCTCAGTTAAAGAAAATCAGTATGTGATGCGACAGATCGACTAGCTCGCTTGCAGTATGTAGTCATGTCTCCTTCCATTAGAGGGAGTGAATAGAATCGGGATGAAAACCCATTGATATTACTAGACAGGTTTTATTCCATCTTCTTGCATTTCAATGACTTTAATTTGCACGCGTATGACTACATTTTACTTGAACATTTTTTAAAACCCATGACTAGGTTAACGCTGTGAAAGATATGAATTAAAATGACGCTTTAATAAGAAATCACTCGCTTTTTAAAGCCAAGTCAGGACAATTTTTAGTATTTTTATTATTATGGTTTCAGTCTTCGGACCGGCACGACGCTTCAAGAAAACCGAAATCCTAACCAAAAAAGCCAGTATTCTCACCTACGAAGTGCGAGACAGAAAAGCTTTGTTTGAATAATACTTCTTTTTCACGTGAGACAATGAAATCCAAGGACGATATTATTGCAGTACTTCTTCCACAGCTTTCCTATTTAACTATAAAATAATCCCCTTTAGCAATAATATTTTACTCTAGATCATGTTTCTGTTCAACCCTAAATAAATTATTTAGTGCTGGTCAATAACCTAAGCAAACAGATGCCCACACCTGCTTCAACTTCTTTGGAATTTAAGACATCGATAAAACGTGAGAAACTCGGTTGGAAACAACTCTCGCGTGACTGAGGGCAAGGAGTCTTCAAATTCAGTTCAGGATTCAAATTGCACTCGAAACCATGTGTTATACATGCATAATAAAACGCATCTATTTTCACGGGTGGAATACGACATTTTCACATTGCATCTCTAATGTGTCGCCGGCAGATTCGCCTTTTTATTGAAACCCATGATTAAAAGGAAATAAAAATCACGAAAAGCGCAATTTTTTTCGGCAGAAAAAAAGAAGAACGAAGAGATATCAAAATTGCTCACTACACAGTACTGAGAGAAAATACGCCAGTATTAGTAAAAAGCCTCACGCATTAAAAAACAATCAAAATTTAAAAACGATTTATAAATTAAACTGAAGACAGAAAAAAGTTTGTGAAAAAATCGTATGTTCAAGAATTTGCAAGGTCTCACCGCAGTTTTAGTTTTGACGATTATATAAGCTACAATGAATGTATTTACAGTTTTTGAGGCTTTTTCTCAAGCCCACCAGTCTGAAAGAGATAACAAGACGAAAGCTATCAGTGTTTACACTATGCCGGATAGCTCTTACACCGGCGCGAAAACCATACCGGATTTGGCTTACTGTGGACGGTGATTTCGGCGTTATTTCTTTCAAGCCTGGTTTGTTGTCGGGAACAAACATTCCAGACGATCGGGGATTTTACTGTTTCCCGACTGTCCCAGATTTTGCCGACTGATGAAAACTCGAAATCGTAGATATCCCTGATCGTCTGGGATGGACGGAGACAAATCTGGAGAATCGGGAGCGTTTCTATTTTCCCAACGCGTCCCAGATTATGCGATGGTGTGCGATCATTCCCGACAAATGAAAACTCAAATTTGTACCGAAAGGGGACGTCGGCGATGGATTTCGCTCATTACCAATCTCCTAAATTGCTGGGCTCCAGTCCTCCTATCACAAATAAACATGCCGTCTCTCGAGAATCTGGGACAGACTTCTGGCGATTATCCGATATATCTGCAAAATCTGGTATATGGTCGGCAAAAAATTAAAATCCTCGACCGTCCGGGATTTTCCTGACATATGAAAACCAGGCTTAAGGGAGCAAAGTTCCGCCGCACCGATCTCCGGAAAGTGAAGGGTCACATAGTTGATCGTTTGAGGTCTCTAGGTAACTGACTACCTACCCCTCCCCCAAGTGACAATTTTGCTCTAAGAGAGAACTAAGTGTTAATGTTGACTTAGGGGAGGGATGGTCAGTTACCCCGAAACCTCAAATGATCGGGAGTAGCGGGGCTAAACTAGGACACCACCTGTGGACACTTTTAACCTGAAGCTTGCGTCGCCAGACAAACTGTATTGGGGGTGGGTACAGAGCTAAGGCCGGGTACACAAAGACGCCATTAGGGAGTTTCCTACAGGTGTGGGCTCGTCGGTGTACGATAGTTTTGAGCACCCCCCCTTCCCCTATAATTCTGAGAGGCAGCTTGCTCGACCCAATTATTAAAGACAATTTTGATGCAAACTAGGATGGCGTGTTTTGTTATATATGCTGAATCGCCTTAAACAAGACAATTTCGCTGCTCGTTTATTCCTTATTCATTTTCGGTGTATTTCGTGTTTTGACAGATGTCACAAGGTTGGTTATTTCCTTGACATGTAATTTAGCATTTCTTGAATTAGGGTAAAAAGACTTCAGTTGCAAACACATCGACACCCGCTGAAAAACACGACAGCTTTATAACATCAACTTTAACAAAAATAACATTCTAAGTTGCTGTTCATGGTTACTATCCTTCCGGTTCCATTTACTCTGCATGTGCTTATGGAGGTCCAAAGTTCTTTAATAATGGACTCGTCACTTGATATTCGTGCGTCATCTTGTTTTGTTTTAGTGTTTTTTCTTTTGGACACTTTCTCAACAGTCTTGAAAAATGCGTGGTAAAACTGTCGCGAAAATTTCAGGTAATGTTTTACTTAATGGAAAGCCGACAACAAGGAGGTAATTAAAAGTATAACCGACGCTGCGTTAATTTCTACTACGGCAAAATAAATGCGACAGAAAAAAAATTGTTTTGAGCGCAGGTGGAACTTCGTGCTCCTTTCATTTTTCTCGACAGGTCCGACTTTCTCCTTTTCTCGCTACACCGGGCCAAAACTTATCGAAACCTCCCTTGAAATCGAAAGTGGGAACAATTTAAAAACTCTTTCTCTGCGTTCTAGTACATAGGCGGCGAAGTAGGGGGGAAGGGGGGACCGTAGCTCCCCCCAGTTTTGGTGCCTAAAAACACTTTTACCGATGTATTTGACAATACGTGTGACATCAGCGACTTCAGAGCGCACATTTTCTGCCCTCAAGAACTACCTTAGAAGCACAACCTGCACAACTATAGACTACGAGTAGTCCCGTCTCGCCTTTCTCGCATGGGGTGCTTTCACGCGCGTTCGCGTTTTGCTCGCTCTACTTTTTAAGCTATCCCTGAGGAAAAATGGGGACTACTCGTAGTCTAGAACAACTACTGACTGATGCCGGGATTGTGACAAATCGATTACGGACATACTAGACACTATGAAGGGCCTTTTGGAAAATTTGAGTAGGGGTATGCTGTAGTTTTAACGGAAAACAATTTGAAAACGGCACATTTCAGAGCGGTTATTTATTTTAGCCGTTTTTGACAAAAAAAAGCGTTTTCAACTTTATCCGAACTGGTTTGAGAGGTAAATATTTTATGCGTTGTCCACTTTTTCAAATTTCTCCGTTCATCTAACTGACGGCAATTTCAACCAGCTTGTTTGTTCCAAGCCTCAGTAAGTTTTGTTTCCTTGACCCCCTCAAAGTTTCCCTAAGGTGAAAAAAAAAAAACGATATTTAAACCAAGTTATGAATTTGTTTACCGTCCATGACGTGCGGGTGAGTTTAGAGGAGTACGTGACACGTTTTCGTCCAATTGGAAAACGCACTCGAGTTGCGTTGTATGACAATTGGCCTTGCTGTGGCGTTGTTTAACTCTTGGTAAAAAATAGTTCCTTTCAGAATTAGGTAAAATTTTAACAAAGTACCAAAAGAAAATTGGTGAGCCACAATGAAAAAGCTGTGCTGTTCACGGTTGTTGAACGTTGCGTTACTCCAGCGTTGTCGTTTCTCAGTGGTCTTTAACGGTAGGCTATCCAAAATTACTAAAAACTGAATCATTGGATAATGCAATTCTAGCATTTTGATTGGCTTAGCCGTCATGGTATATGAGCTATTATACCATGCTCTCCATATATGGTCGGAGTACGCGTCAGTTTAAAATTGGAAGCTAGCTGAGATTTTTTTTCGCTAAGGATAGAACGGCGCCCGAAGCAAATTGTTTTAATTCATTTATTAGAATACTAGAAATGCAATTTCATCGAAAGAAAAAAAGACAAAAACAAACAAAAAAGCCACAAGAGCTTGTTTGAAAGTTTGTCGAAAAACACATGAAAACACATGGAACTAAAGTACCTTGACCAGCTACGAAAGAAGACAAGTGTTGTTTCTTCATCATCGCGAAGCCATTCGCCGATGGGTCACTCGCCGATAGATAACTGCGGCTTGTTTATCCGACATCAAGAATATAAATCACAAGTAACCAGCTACAAATACAGACTATGCAGCTATTCACTAGAGCAATCGAGGCGGCAGTACAGCTTCTTTTCTCGTTCAGCAAAACCAGCTTGTGGCTTCAAACAACTTCATAACAAGCGACCGAGGTAACAGTTTTTCTCGGTGAATAGTGGCGTTAGAAATATATACCTCGTCACTTCGTAGCTCGGTAAATATTTAGCCACTATTCACCTCGATTTCAAAGAATAATTGTTAAATGTCAGGTATTCATGACAATACGTCATCCTCCGCCACCGCAGAACTTTCTCATATGAAAGGGGGCGGGGAAGCTCGTGGTTTTTACTTAGAGTCCTTGCTATACAAGTCATATATGTCCCATGTCTTTTAGGCTGCGGCGTTGAACGACTAACGAACTCTTTGCCCAGCTGCTAGACAGATCTTGCATTGTGTTGTGTTCACCTACTACATAGAGTGGTTTTCGTTTGAGTGTCGTAAAACCAAAACCAAAGTAATTACTCTGGCCAATCACATAGGACAGAGACAATACATTGAACCAATCAAAACTCGAAGTAATTACATGTGGCTGACGCAAAGCGCGGGAAAATGCATGCGAGCGCGTCACAATTGGCTTTGGTCTTACTTCTGATTGGATGAAAAGGTGGCGCGAATCTTTTAAGCCAATCGCATCGTGTAGAAAGTGCAAAACCAATTACTTTTCGACACTCAAATGAAAACCGCTCTAAAGCAAGCGAGTGAAATTAGGAAGCTTCATGTCGCAGGGGTGCAACAACGGCAAAGAAATGTACAAAACAGCGCAATGCACGTGCAAAGTTGTTGTTTTGTCAATAAAAACCTTTTACTTTTTTGCCGTTCTCTTTCCTTCGCCGTCGTCGTTGATTTTGTCCTCATCCAGAAATAGTGCTACCATGGTGACGTGACGTCATACTTCTCCTCTGTATTGAGCATGCGTCATGCTATGATGTATGTTTAATGAAGTTTAATAATATATTTTTAGATGATATATTTTTTATGTATGACATCATCGTATTCGAAATCCTCCGTATTCATAAGTCCACACGTAGAAGAAAAGCCGGCGTTTTCAAAAATCTCAACTCTGGAGAGCTTTTTTGAAAAGATGCGTTCTCGGTGACTGTTTTCACCGGACATGAGTGGACAGTAGGCCAAACCGGAGAAGAGGGGCCTGAACCTATTAATTTTTCGCCGTTCCTGTCTCCGTTGCAGTCGTCGTTACCTAAACCTGGTTTTCACTAGCGCATTAAAGCGTAAGCATATGCATAATCACAAGAAAAACGGACATGTTCGTTTTTCTCGTGCTTATGCTTATGCTTATGTCGTAGCTTTTTCGGACTAGTGAGCCGGAACGGCATAAGCATAATCACAAGGCCGTGGGTCAATCATAGGTCAGACACTTTGACACAGACCTCACGCTTCGTGTGCTATCTTGTTTATTATCGGGCTGAGGAGAGCTGGTATCGAGAATTGAGTCAAATATGCTATTATGCGCGTGCGTATATAATTATGGTTATGCTTATTTGCTAGTAAAAACCAGGCTTTCTTAGCTCCCTATTACGCGCTTTCCGACCCTGGACGGGATCGGTCCAGGGGCCGGCAGGCGAGGGGGAACTAAGGTGGACGTAGTGACAATGAGGTCCATATGGCCGAAGCTTATCCCAGTCGCATTAGCACAAAATTCCCGGATGTATTGCTGACAGTCCCCCCTAGATAGGATCAGATGCTATTACATCCGGTGTATTCAACTTGATGGAGAGAAACCAACAGGAGTAAAATTTCTTGTCTCAGCTATAAAACGACGTAATGGCAACGCTTCGACATCGACATCTTAACAACCAGGCCACTAGATTTCCTAATATACAAGAATAATTCCACTATTTCAGTTGGTAATATATAGATTTAGCCAGGGCTAAAAGCGAAGCTTTGGTTAATAGTACTTGTAAACAAAAAAAATTAAATCGTGTAATGCTAAATGGGGACGACAATGAAAATGGATCAACATCAAAAGATCTAATTAGCCAAAAAACAAATTGCACGTGCAGCACACTTTTTTTTCTAATTAGCAAAAAAACAAATTTGCACGTGCAGCACGCTTTTTGCCTTTCTTTGCCGTTGTTTTGCATAACTACAACGCTGTTTTGTAGGACTAAAACGTCAAACTTCCTAGTTACACATTGTCTTTACGGAGCAATTGTCGTATGTGCTTACCCAATATTTTGTCTCCTGTGTTCATGTTTGCTTTTATTTTTCGCTGCCGCTCATTTTCACCTTGCTGGCCGCTAGCATTTCTCATTGTCTCACAGCCGCTTTGAATTTTCATGTTTTTCTTCCAACAAAATTCGTCTCTTTTGTTTTCAATCACTCTCTCTAGCTCTTTCTCTTTCTTTCAAAAATAACGTCGAAAAAGACACGACTTTGTTGTTATTTTTTCTTTCTAAAAGTCTGGGCGGCCATGCGATTTCTTTCCAAATGAAACCATGAGTTACATTTGGGTTGCCATACCTGTTGATTGAATTATTTTACATTGGTATGCCTGTGGTGCGGACGGACGGTCGGGCGGTCGGTCGGTGTACGGTCACGTGATTACCAAATTTTCTCGGATGGGTTGTTTACCACATTTTTTTACCTATGGTGCTCCGCTGCGCGCGCTTCTCGAGCGAGAGCTCCGCTATAAAGAGGTACAGTAAAGATAAGCGAAACAAGTTTAGCACAATGTTTCGTTGTCGCCATGGGTAATTTCACTGGCCAAAGTTTTTTCTTTTAATAAAGTTTGTTCACATAAAATCTTCACTATAAGACAGTTGACGTCTCACTCTCGGACTTTTTGCATTTGCTTGTATTGTATCGTGAATGGCGAAATGAACACATTTATAATCCACTGATTAATTTTCGCGCGATTTTATTGGCTATTTTGGGTCACGTGGTCCCAATTTGGAGGGCGGGTATCAGACATTAGTAAAATCCAACTAGTGGTCTATTATCAATGCTGCCTTCTGATTGGTTGAGCTACTACTATATGTTATGCTATATGTTATAGCCCACTAGTAGCGAAAAGCGCCGGCTTTTTGGCGCCAAAAAAGGATTAAAGTCTAGCTTTAAGCAGCTAAAATTTTTTTATTCTCGATATTTTTGACCAACTAGGTTTCGGTCTCATGGGCTATTGACTCAGAGCCCATTCGGGCTCGAGGAATAATTGTTAAATACACTCCGTCCGTGTCGATTTTTCAGTTGCAAGAAAGCATGACAAAGTCAACAAAGTGAATCTATCGATTAGCAGGCGATTTGTAAGATTAACTCAAGTAAATACCGGTCACTTCAACCCGTTCTTGCAGATGGGCCTCCTTATTTCTTCTTCCTTTTCTTTCTATGACTTCCTCAGCTTCCATCATCCGCAGCAACAAATCCAGGTTTTGCCAACAGCCCACTAATGAAAAACTTAAATCTTTCAACTGCTCCAGATTTTTCAGTTTCTTTGTTTCATGGTTGTAATTATACTTTTCTAGCCCTTTCAGCGGTTAGTGATATGGTTGGATTCTCTCTACTTATCCATTAGAAACGGTTTTTAAGTAGATTTCAAACAGTGCTGTCGGTAAAATATAAACTACAAGCGCTGCCTTCTAGTTTTGATCTATAGGGCGATGTCAAGCCCTGGTCCAGTTTCAATAAAAACAAATCAACCAATCAATGTGCTTTTTTGCGTCATTCGCACGCGCGCTCACCTCTTGTTTTTTGTTTCTCTTTCTCTCCCAACATGTTTGAGATGAATAATTTTAATCCGAGGATTATAAAAGAAAAAAACCCTTTCTGGCTTGCTGGTATATCGGATGATAATGCCATTGGCTGAGAGATTGTCCTCAACATTTCACATTTGCCCTCGAATTAAGCTTTGCTTCCGCGGGCAAATGTGTCTTTTTCGGACAATCTCTCAGCCAAGGGCATTATCCTCCGATATACTAGCCGCCGGAAGGGGTTTATTTACTAAATATAACCATTTTTCAATGGTAGGTATACGGATTTAAAGAGGTACCTCCCCGAAAATGAGCCAAAGAGGTATACAAAAGGGTAAGGGGTTGTTCCTCAGGACAAACCATCCTCGTATAAAACTTTGTTGAGTACCCTCCTGGTTGTGATATCACATCCAGCGCTTCAAACTCGTTCCCAGGGTTCTCTCCCACCTGCCCTACGGAGCACTCTGTGGGGCGGGTTGGAGAGAACCCTGGGAACGAGGTTGCCAGCGGTTTCGCGCAGAATTTAAATAATACACATTATATAAAAAAAAAACCGATGGACATGTGTTGAGGTTTACTCTGGCTATACGCAAGTCAATGGAACAAGCTGGATCAAATAATTTCCGTCAAAATTTTGTCAAGACCTGGCATTTCATGTTTTCTTCGTGAGGGTCAGGTCTCTCGTACTGTCGCCTTGGTGTGGCGTCAGTTGAATTCGTAGTGGCACCAGAAGCTAAAACAAACGAGAAACGTGACTCAGAATTTGTTTGACAGATTTGTGACTCGTGCCTTATCGGCATCTATACCCGTCAAAATACAAGGTTTGATTCAATTGACTTGAACAGTTGACCAACCAGTTAACATTGCTGTGCCATAAGGAAATAGCAAATGGTTGTCAGCATGCAACTTACATTAACTATGATGAAAATAAAATAAAATTATCACGTACTCAGAAAAAAAAAGAAACGTGAAGAACTGATAAACACTTTTTGTCCGCGTGATTCGTGATCTTGTCAACGCGTGAGTTACATGTTAATACAATTCTTGTACGTGATCGACGTGTAATCATCCGAAACGAAAAGCGATATTAAGGCCATTTGTACAGGGAAAAATAACTGAAGACGCGCCGTCTCACGTAAAAAGTTTCAACTACAGTTCACACAAACTTAACTCCGTCTGATCTTCCTTTTGACTAAACAAATCTTGGGAAATATTAGTAATTAGTGGTAAATCTGAACAAAATCATTTTTTCAGTAAAATCTTGGATGAAAAATACTAGAAGAATATAATATTGCCATAATTTTACGGCCACAAAATCATCTGAGGGACCATCAATGGAGCGGACTGGTACAGCCGATATTTGGCCCGCGAAGAGATAGATAAATCAAAGGGTGCATTATCTACAGCACCCTACATTTCTTGGAGAATCTTTTTTTTCCCAAATCTAATACCTCCTAAATTTATAGTTTTATTAAATCCAAGCACTGACCAAAGAAATGTAATTTGGCGCACTTTCGTCCTACGCTTACTCATGACTCTTGCCTTTGCTACACTGCAAATCTACCTACAGCTAGCCACTGCGCCTGATTTAAACATATTCCTCACTTTTAACCACAAAGATGTAATTACCGTACCCTATATAACAGCTTAAGAAAAAAACAAAAAAAAAGAATTAACGCTTAGTAGCCCTGTAGAGAGGGAAATACGGGTCATTTTTATGTCGGCACAAAAAACATACGAAATTTTTATTTTCCATAGCTGATCACGTATTCAAACGTAAACATGTCTACCTAAAAATAATAAATGTAACCACCAAAAATTCAATTTTGTTAAGTAAAAGATTATCGAATATCAGTCTGATTAAGTAGATGGCTTTTTATAAGAAGGAGACAACGAAAAGATAGTATCAGGAAACGAGTGCACGCCAAATTTAATGACAGGTATGCAAGACATGCAAAGCTACGTGCGACTAAAACGAGTTAGATTTTGTTTGCAAGGTGATATTTTGTGGTTATCGGCTGAAATATTTAAGCCAATAAGCAAGGACATAAATCACCAATTCAAATACACTTCTTATTCTGGTGATTCTAAAATTATATTCTTTTAGTGACGGTTCAGTATGTAACCTAAAAAGAATCTTTGTTCATTTAATATGTTGTTTTCAACTTTTTTTCGAATTGAACTAGGTTCCCTACTGAGTTCAAACAACCATGAATTAAAATGTATAATTTAAACATGTCTTCTAATCCCACTGATATTTTAAGATGTTTTTGTCGATAAGGGTGATAAGCGATGATATTGTTCTTATAAGGCCCGGACTCGTACTTGACTTGAATTGAAACACATTGTTTGCGAGAGGTACCGTTGTTATTACGACAAATCAAACATTTTCAAGTCATGTCTTCGGAACAAACATCCTACCAATATAAGAAGCGGACTTTACACACAAATAAATTATATTTATCGCGTGAATAGCAAGTTATCACCTCGAAAAACTGTTTAATTTGCTCATCGTTTTTCTGCTTACTTGAATAGCTTTCTTCACTTCATCTCAGCTCCAAAAGAAATAGGAGGACTACGAGTGTTACACCTTTTGTACCATTTTGAAAACATAATGTTTCTTTCTATAACCCAAAGTATAATTTTGCGAATTCGGAACACTTTTTTTCGAGCCAAGGCCGGTAATAAAATAAAACTGAGTTTCGTTGAGTATAGCAGAACCAATTAAAATACAGGCAAAACACCGTCATGGTGAAAAGCTATTTACAAAAGACTTTTGTTTTGAAGTATTCGATCTCAAAACCTATTTACCATTTTTTCCAATAACATTTTCTGTTTCATGGCAGCGATCCTATTCGGCATGGATAAATTCATTTTGTGTTCAGATTTTGGTTATTCTCACCGGAAGGAATGAACACTGGCTGTATTAACCAGCTTTCTTGTAAAAAAAATATTCCTTGATCGATTGAGAAAACCAAATAAGACACAGGATCTCACGACCTCTGCGTGCATCTTTCAATCAAGGTTTTACAATTTAATTTACAAAACAATAATAGCAGAATACTGGACCAAACAAAAGCAATTAAGAAAAACCCGATTAAGTATTCATTGCTGTGCTAAGCGTACGTGATCATGAAGAATTCCTAATCAGGTTCTGTTAACATAGTAGCCTATGGCTCGGCCAATCACAAGACACTTCTTTGGGCAGAAGAAATAAAACATGCAAAAGTAGTTTTGATAGTGTTATTATAAAGGTTACAGCTTCTTAACTAGATTGCACCAGCTCTAGTTTCTCTGGCTAGGGTCATCTCCAGATAGCAAATACTCTATATCGATCGATCAAAAGAAGATTTGCCTTCACAGAATGTGCATTCCATCAAGTCAGTGTAACCATTCTACTAAGGAATGCGAAGGATGCCAGAGAAATACCAAATTTCTGTCCTCGTCAAAGACAAAAGTGAACGAAAGCTTGACAAGCGCGAGTTTTGATGCCGAACAGGAGAAGAGAAAGTTAATGAAAGGATTCGGTGCGGACCGATTGTTAGTGGTGGGTGGGAGAGACATCTCCTCCAAGGAAGAAACTTCAACAAGCTCAGCTGGAAAGAAGATTTTGTGGGCAAAAAAACCCATCAGTAAGTTAAATGTTCAAGACATAAGCATTGCCCTTGCGATATTTCCAGAATTCTTCACTCAAGAACTTGACCAACACTTACTTATTCATCAATCAGAGAAGTACGCATCAATCTCAAATACGAACTTGACTGTCAGGAATCAACATCCGCCAAGCGACTGCGGAGGTCTGGCTCTGTGGTTCATCCGGGAATACGGACTTTAGGAACAGACAACTCGTCGACGATACTGGGGGAGCCTGGGGACGAGGTTGCGTGTTACCAATACCTTATCAGGCTTATATTTCCTAAATATTCTCGCACTTACAAATTCATCGCACCTAAACATGAACTGTGAACAATTTAGTCCGAGATAGGGCTTTCTGATGAAACAGCATAAAACGAACCAAGTTTTTCTTGAGTAAAGGATACAAGTTTTAACGTAACTTTAATTGTTGCAATTGTTGTTATTATCAGTAAATTCGCATGTTTGATCGTTTGTCAAGCTTGTTGGGGAAGCCAGTCAGTTTGACCTGATGTTCGTATACTCTTTTTTTTTCTGGGATAGAGGTTTATAGGACCGCTTGAGTTTTCTTTTTGCTGTTTACTTGTTTATTCATCCGTTTGCTTATAAAGCCTGATCTGTGCATCTTCTTAAGAGGGTTCCAATGGAGTTAACCGTCAGTCGTCAAACGGTCTAGAATTTAACCGTCACCGTCAAAAAAGGATATTTTTGACCGTCAACCATTAAAAATCCAGATTAATATTAACCGTAGAAAAGTATTAAGTTATTGCAAATGTCACTATTTTAGCTGATCTTCGCGCGGTTCTGGCTATTGACGAATCTTTAAACTGGAAAAAACCTGTTCCCAGTTTTCAAAAACACTCTCTCTAGACATTGAAAGAACTAGAACTAGCTTACAAATGAAAATATGTCGAAAATTTATAGGTGAAAGGCCAAGACAACCTCCAAAACACAACAGGTAAAAGAAATAAATTAGTATTTATTTGAACTCTTGGACTAAATTTCCCCTAAATAATTGTTAACCGTCAAAAGCACTAAAATTTAACCGTCAGCCGTGAAAATTGGAAAAAAATAACCGTCAACCGTCGAAGCTACCAAGTCCATTGAGACCCTCTCGTAATGGGTCTTAGCCCCTGGGCAGGGGTTGCAAGATGGCTTGAAAAAGTTGATAACAGAAGAGAAGTAATAAACTTTAGTAAAATCCAACTAGTGGTCTATTATCAATGCTGCGTTCTGATTGGTTGAGCTACTACTAGGCTATATGTTATAGCCCACTAGCAGCGAAAAGCGTGGGCTTTTTGGCGGCAAAAAGGGATTAAACTCTAGCTTTAACTAGCTAATTTTTTTTATTCTTGATATTTTTGACCAATTACTTGGATTTTACTAAAACAATTATTTCTCTCGCCCTCATGGTCTCTGAGTCAATAACCCATTGCTATTGACTCAGAGCCCATTCGGACTCGTGGAATAATTGTCAGTTAGTCTCCAAGAAAAGCTGAAGGGGAGCTCGTATCCGGGGGGGCCTTATAAAAGATGGGTAGGGGCTTATATGTCATATGTATATTTTTTTTATATATATCAGCCGTGCACAATTTTCTTAGGGTTTACCAGTTTTAGACTTGTTGTTTTTTCCCTTATTGTATTTTAAAATGAGAACCTCCTTTGATAACAGTGTTTACTACAATGACGGGGTTATCCTTCCGATAAATATTATTATTATGGCAGTACAAACGTCTGGATGTCCAGAGTAAAAAATAAAAGCTTTGGGTGGGCGGCAAACCGTAACCAGCCGCAGCATCAACTAAAATTTGTAGTAACAATTACACAGTAATTTGCGCAAAAAAAAAAAACCTGGGTAAAAATGATGATAGAAGTGTCGTAAAAAATAAAAATAAAATAAAATAAATCCTACAAGCTTAATGGACGTCTTAATTATAAAATAAAAATGTTCTTAAGTTAAAAAACCATCGATCATATAACTGTCCATTAAATGTGAGAACGTCTAAGGTATGTCAATAAAAGTTCGATAATGTACAAGATGAAGTATCTGTTATAAAATGGGTGTCCAAAATTCCTCTAGATATCTAACCGCTCAGCTTGAAAATTCTAGCAATGTGTAATGAAGTAGACAGGATTGCCTTTTGCATTTGGCGCATAATTGATTCACACTTGTCTCCTACAAGCTCCTTTATATTTTGTTCAACCTCTTTCGAACACTGCCTCCAAGAACATCAATGATGATGTTATACTGATTGACCTTGTACTCAGGATATCGGTTCGTCAGCTGTAGTCTCAGTTGACTGTACTTCGTTGTCTTCTCGAAATCTTTAGACTCTATTTTCCAGCCATGGACAGCTCATTTCAATTACTCTGACTTGCTTGCTGGTCTTGTCAATGATCGTGGCATCGATTCTATTAACTTTTACTTGAGTTGTGTGAGCGAATAATGGTACGTCCCAGAAGGCGGTTGCATGCTCATTCTCCTACAGCGGCTTAGGTAATTGGCTTATTATTATTATTATTATTATTATTATTATTATTATTATTATTATTATTATTATTATTATTATTATTATAAGCCGTAAGGGCCTATAACTAGGGGGAGCTTGTAAGTGTGGGTGGGGTTTTTAAAAGTTTTGCCTGTCTGTTGGAAATTCGGGAAATCGTACGTGGCGGCTAACGCAGGGGAGTGTACAGTGGTGTCTCTTACCAAAGCAAATTATCTAAACTGTCAAGAAATCAACAGAGAAGCGGACAGAACACCCTTTACAGTGCTGTCAACTCTTTATCCGGGAGACTCTAGATTTAGAACCGTTTCTCCCGGTCTCCCGGATTAGAGTCTGAAATCTCCCGGATAATCGCCGAAGTTTGCATTTCATGTAGATTCGACTTTCTGACAATGAAATTTCAAATATTAATTTGCGTTGTTTGAGCTATTTTACTGTTAAAATATATCCAACGTTTCATTACAAACTCCGGTATGCCATTGTAATATGAGCGATAATGTGATTGGTGGGAAGTAAACCGATCAGGTCAAATGTTACAGTTCCAACAACATCTTTTTCACGCGTTTTTTTTTTTTGCTCAAATGACGTCATATTTGAAGACGTTGGGAGTTGACAGCCCTGCTTTGTTTAAACCGGATGCCAGCACACCGTTTAATAGCCTCCCCGCAGACGTCCTTTGAGGTTCGTTCGTCACGCATTCATTTCTTCCCCACAGACGTAGGGGAGAAATGAATGCGTGACGAACGAACCTCAAAGGACGTCTGCGGGGAGACTAACCGTTTAATGACTTGTGTTTTTTTTTTATGTGTGTCTCTCAGCTCTGCCCCCTTGAATAAGACAGTCATAGTTTTTGCGTCGTTCTTTCTTGCACCTGCTCCAGGCGTTGATATAGTGGGGTTGGTGAAAAGAAACGTACGTAGGAAAAACAGTTGGGGTGGGGGGGGGGGGGGGGGCTTTGAGAGACGGGGGAAAATCCTTGTCTCTCCCTCTTCGTTTCTTCCGCTTCGTCGTACTAAGGTGTGAAAAGCTACTTCTTCTTTTCATTGGCCTCAAAACTCGCGTAAATTCAAAATATCAATCAAAAGGGCTAACTGCTACATCTTACATTTGTCTACTTTTGTCGACTTTTCTAGTTTACGTATTTTGGAAACTAAAAACGGGATTCGGAAAAGCGGAAAAAAGTGCGGGATGCGGGATTTTCGTAAAAAAAGGAGCGGGAATGCGGGACCAGGACCCCCCACTCCCCAAAAACTACTAGCAAAAATCTTGGAATTTCTTGTGTTTTGATTTTAAAAAGAGCTTTATATATCACAAATTTTGCTAAAGTTATGATTAATTGGTAACAGAACCTCGTGTCGTCCAATTCGGTTTGTAATCATACTCGTGATTAAACAAATCGGACTCCCGCTACGCGGTCGTCCAATTTTGTTTTGTTAATCACTCGTATGATTACAAACCGAAAATTGGACTCCACTCAGTCCTGTTACCATTACTAATAACATTTACTTTTATGGCGCCATTTCCATTGCTGTCCAATTACTCTTTGCAATGACAACAACCTCGTCCCCAGGGCTTTTCCCTTAAAAAATGGGTGGAGGTGGACAAGGCCTTTTCCCGCTCCACCCATTTTTTAAGGGAAAAGCCCTGGGGACGAGGTTGCAACAACAATAAATTGTTTTAAAGAAATAAATTAACAAAATTAATTACTAATAATGCACTGTTTAAAAATTTTAAAATTAAGCTACAGTTAAAAATTTACAATATTCAAATAAAAATATGAATAAAATCAAATAAAAATCGAATAAAAAGAAAATGTGGGAAATGTGGAAAAATGTGGCCCTATAATGTAACAGTGTCAATTTTTGGTGTTTTCAATACTTTTTTAAGTGCTTCCTAGAACTCGCAAAGCAAGTTGCAGTTTTATTTTAGTCGGATATTGCATTCTGAAAGTCCTTCCAACTATGCAAGTGAATATGTTACTTTCTATTTGACGGGGTGATCTACAAATAGCATATTCCTTTCTTGAAATGAAAGGAAAGACTTTTCACACGAAGGGACAGGGGCACCCAACGTCAATTTTCGGAAAATATCTGTTCGGACTCGGACGATTTGAGATCTAGAATTTTCGGAACATTTTTTGTAAAATTTCTTGCCTGCCTGGGTCTCCTAGGATTTTCGAACATCTAAAATATGGTACAATTGGCCATTTTTAACGGATTTTTTCCGTAAAAAGGTCACCTAGAATTTTCCGTTGCCTTTTTTCTGGCTGAAGTTTTCGAAAAGGTAAGTTTTGATCTCTATAAATTTCGCATCCAGCTAGGAAATCCGAACGGATGAAAAATTTTCAGGGTATAAAAATATTCCTATATCTACCGTTAAAATACTAAAATACGTTTAACAATGCTATGTTTAAGTGGTTTTGAACTATATTCTCATTGGGTGCCCCTGAAGGGAGAGAATTGCAACAAGTTAAAGCTTTTGCCATGGGGACCGTGGGAGGGAAATGTTTCTGCAGCTGCCACGCATCATTGAGTACTGTAGTTAGATAATCATTCGGCGTAGATATAGGGCCAATAACTCCACGCAATGATTTTGCATTCCTTCCATATCGAATTCCAAATCTTTTCGCTAGACGACCTGAAATGACCCGTCCCCTCCCCGCAAAAATCGGCCCCATTCAAGGGGAATGGGACAAGCAAAGCCTTTGGGGAGTTCCGTCCGCCATTTTGTCTTTTGTTTGACATTCTATTTGTTCAAACCAACCCCTCCATAGGCCCTGCAGTATCATTAATATTGGCCCTCAGTGATTTTAGCCTCGAAGACGCTTGCTGTAACGTAAGTACTCAGAAAGTACACCTTTCTCAAAAAAAATATTATTTTCTGCCGCACTAAATTAAAAACTTTGATTCAGACGTCGTGCTTCTGCCGTGCTTATGTCGAACTGAATTCAAAAATTAAGTTCGGCACGGCAGAAGCACGACGTATGAATTGGCCTTAAGTTTGCTGACTGAATTTATGCGACTTCATGATCATACAGACTTGTTTACCCTTTAAAAGGCCGCCGAAAGACTGAAATACTCCATTGAAATTCCTACATGCTTATGTACGTACTTCAGTGGACAACTTAGCGGTAACCGAATCTCTTCAGCTAAGGGACTAACCATATGCTTTCGTTTTGTTCCACTAAAAATATTTGTCACATTGTACCATTCTGTTTGGTAAAATATGAATTGCAAATTAATTACTCGCTGTGAAAATTACCTAATAGAGTTTGGTTCTAACTTCAACAGGTCTTCTGCTTCGTGTTGCTTTGTAGACTTCGTAAATCTTCGACGAGTAATTTTTACGAAAAAAATTGTGGTCAGTTAATCACGAATATCGGAAAATAATTCTTTTGTTCCACCCATCACGACTGGCGTGTCGTTCACAGCTCACGACGTTTCATTTCACTATCACAAGTCACGCCAACAGCAACAACTTAAGCTTTACTCTACAAAGGCTAAGGCTACTTAGTTTTTCCGGTCACATTTAATCGTAATAAAAATTAAATCCTCGCTTTTAGCTTCGTATCTCCCATGTTTAATACTCGCGTGAGGCCTCTTATCTCTCGTCACAGGTCAGTGAGAATTTGTTGAAGTCATTTTAAGGGACGGACCATTAGAAAAGTTATGGGGGGGAGGGGAATTTTCGAGCCGCAGGAATTTTGTTTCGTTATCAAATTCCTTGTATGAATTTTTTTAGGCCATAGCATGAATATTTTTCAGTATTAATTGGCTTGCATGAATTTTTTTCATTTAATTTTCCCTTGAGCGAATATTTTTTTTGTACTTCGCCCCCCCCCCCCACCCCATAAGTTTTCCAATGGTCCGTCCCTAGACAAAATTATCAGCGCCGTTTACTACTTTACATTCGTAAGTTGATTGGTTTATATTTGTGCCAGTGAATGTACCAACGTCAACAGAGCCGCTTCAACCGCGGTTATTTTAGTTTCGTCTGTGACACAAGCTGTTTTAGTTAAATTTTTATCTGAGTTAATTGTTTCAACTTCATTAGCATGCATTACCATACCAAAAAACAAAAGAAAAACAAAAATTACCTGAGATAAAAAATTAACTACAACAGATATTTTTTCCCTCGTCAATATTTGGTAGGTAAAAATTAAAAGCGTCTCGTTGATATGACATGTATACGGATAACCTAGAGATCATTTCCTTTCAGTCTTTCATGCCAGTCATACCTATACATAGTTTATGCCGGCTGAGCGACGTATTGGCCGATCGGAGTAACATATCGTAGTCAGTGGGGACCATGAGAGAAGTCTTCTATTTTCACTTCACATCTTATGGAACCGCCGGTATCTGTTTTCGGGAATTTTAGACAGTTTAGGCTCGATTACCAGCCGCTGTAAGACCGGACCCGGGAGACGGCGGAAATCGAGCCCATAGACAGATTTGATGGATAAAAAAAGTAACGAAAAGACGGCACCGGACAGAGGGTTTGGCTGGTGTGTCTGTGCTGCGGCTTGCGTTACACAGTTTATTTTAGCTGGAGTTGAAAACAGCTTTGGTGTCCTCTTTATTTACATACTGGAGGAATTTGGTGCTGGCAAAGCAGATTCAGGTACTTCTCTAACTATATAAAGTAAAATAACGTAACGTAAAGCAAGGCCGTTGGATAGGATGAACTTCTATAAATTGCTTTTTAAGGCTGTTGCAGGCGCGCGGCGTTCAGACAGTGGAGAGTCAGTTGGAGAGTGGAGCGAAGTAGTCGCCCTATGTAAGGGGATCTAAGACAATCTTGGATTCTGGGATTCCATACCGTGGCTCCGGATTCCCAGGTAATGGATTCCAGTCTTTGTCGGTGCATCTGGGATTCTAGATTCCATTTGTCAATGGAAATCCGGATTCCTTTACCTGTGTTCCGGATTCCAAGGCTTCCGCGAGCAAAAATTTCCTGTTTTTCAGAAATCGGATTTCCTTGCATGAGGCGAAAGTAGAGCGCGAAGGAAAACAACAGTGGACGAGAAGGAGAGAGAAAAAAAGAGAGAAATTTCTTGTCCTTTCTCCATACACACCTCGATGTTTTTTCCGGTGCACTTTTCTTTAGTTTACGCCGTTCCCGCAAACTGAGCTCCTGCAATAGGCCATAAATTCTGTCGTTATTGGTAACCAGTTCGGATTCGTAATCTAATGTTATGTTTATTTCGGTAAGTTGTTTCTGCTGTTTCTGGCGTATTTATGGGCCACAGTGTACCCCCTCATTTAAAAGAATCCGGATTCTGGAATCAGGGAAATTTTTGCTTGTGGGATCCCGAATTCCTAGGCTTTGAAATCGGGAATACAGCTCAAGGATTCGGTATCCCACTAACGACTGGAATCCAGAATCCAAGTGCCACTGACAAAGATTGGAATCCAGTACCTGCAATCCAGAATCGAAGACTGCCTTGGATTCCCAAGGGCGTTACAGGTGTTACCCCTACCAAGACTCTACCAAGTCCTTTTTTTTTTTAAGTCAAAATGCATCACTGCCCTCACTGAAATGACTGACATCGGCTTTTCCCTTTTTGGCTTTAGCCTGGGTTGGGTCAATCCACCAAGGTTTCCTTTATATTCTGGCTCCGTTTGTTACAATGGCAGCTGACCTATGGGGATGTCGGATGACCTCACTTGTTGGAGGAATTCTGTGTGTAGCGGGTCTCGGAGCGTCCTCGTTCGCCACTCGGGTCTATCATCTGTTCCTTACTTATGGAGTGGTTTTTGGAACTGGTGCTTGTTTTGTTCTCATAACAACATACAGAGCCATCTCGTTGTGGTTTAAAAGGTCAGATATTATCTTGTATTTAATTTGTTTTTTTACGTGTTTAGCCTGTGTGGGATATTCATATAATTTAAGTTTTATTATTCCGGTATTTCCTCTCAAGTTAAGTGACAAAATGACAAATTCAAATTCAAATAACTTTCAAGCCCTTTGACTGCAAACCCTGAAATGTTTTAAGATGTACAGCTGAGCGTTTGTGTGTTAGAAATGGTCATTTATTTAAATTTTATCTTAAGGGTCTTTCACATATTCAGAAATTTTGCAAGGAAAAGAATTTTAAAAATTGCGCCTTATTTTACAAATCTTATTTAAGCTGTATTCGAAAAACCGCGAAAGTAAGTCAGGGCAAACATCTTACGTGTCAGATCTTTTAAATGATCTGATTGTGCGGTCCATAAAGACTGCTAATAATAGACTCTATTGCAAGTTAGTAGTCTTTATGACTCACTCAGAGTGGTTTTGCAAACGGCTACTACGTATTCCCCAGGGCTTCGCATTTGCAGTTTGCCGTCGGTAACAAAAGAGTATAAAGGGGCTAGCCCTTTTATCACTTGGTAATCATAGTGCTTACGCTTGGCTTGCCGCATTACCCAAATGGACTGGAAACTCAGCACTCCATGTCATCCCGCAAATTTGAACATTTATCTTTACAGTGTTTGGTCCCACACCGTGGACCCCGGATTCCAGTTATTGGATCCCGACAGGTTATGGACTCCTGATTCCGGATTTTTTGTTAGTGGAACTTGGATTTCGGATTGCAATTGTTACTGATTCCAAAACCAAGCCAAAAAGCAAAAGCAAAACTTTACTGGATTCCAGAATCCGGATTCCCTCGCATGCGGCGAAGTTTCGTCGACAGCTGGCTTTCCAAATTCCTGCATTTTGTTTAATTCACTTCCATATTAATTATTTCATATCATATTCTGCACGCACGAAATTAAAAAATATATTAATCGAAGCGTACTGTCCTTAATGTAGCCGGCAACGATAAATTTAAATCAGCTTTTGCTCATTTTTTGATGAATGTGAAAGCCAGACTTGAAAAATGGCGCGAAAAATTGATTACAAGATCATCATCCACGTCTTTCTGTCATTTGCTGTAAACGCAGTGCTTTCAACAATCTTCCTAATGCTACATCACTTATCTATTGTAGACATTTGGCACTCGTCAATGGCATATGCACCGCTGGTCAGTATTCAGGTACTATTGTGTTTAGTCAAGTCATCCAGCTTGTTGTTGAGCAGAAAGGTTTATCCGGGACTTTCCGAATTTTGGCGGGAATTGCCAGTGTTATGGTGTTTATTGCGTTAGTGTACCGCCAGCCACCTGATACCCCCGGAGGAACTTCTCCAGAAAAATTGTGCGTAAAGCCGAAAGATACCTTTGACTTTTCACTTCTGAAAGACAAATCGTTTTTTGTCTTTTTACTGGGAACAAGTTTGTACGCCTTTGGTTGTTATGTTCCTGCAACTCACGCGGTAAGTCAGTCTGTTTTTTTTTTTCTTTGCGAATGCCCTCCTTAATGCATGGAGGCGGTCCGTCTTTGTGACGTCAAATCGTGAGAGTTAGAATATGGCTGAGAGCGGAATGAAAATTGCCAAACTAAAAAAAATGCTTGGAAATAAATACCAAGAAGCAAGCAAGGAAAGATTCGCATTAAATTGAAACGCTCCGACGCCGTGTTTAATTTCTTTCAGTGCGTCAAGCACATAGCATCCTTGCACAGTGTAAAGTTTAGGAAATTAGCGTTAATTCTTACCCAAATATATTGCTATGAGATATGTGCTTCTTAAGGGAAGGTCCTCATTCGAGAGACACTAGAGACCTTTAGATTCGAGGATGAGAACGACTACGAGTACGAAATTTGTTTCGGAGTTCCTAAGCTTCATTTTACGACTTTTTTTACACCAGAAAAGTTAGCACTGTTATCTTTATTGAAGGAGGTTAAGCCCTCTCTTGAAGGCAAAATAATAAAACTTCTAACATTTGATAACTTGTTTCTGACACCCCTCTGTAACAGACCCAGTGGAATTAGAATCTATTTCATTACCGGGTTCTCAGACAAGATGTCAGCGGGTTGGCTTCCTTTCCACTGCGTTTTTTCTTTGTTGTGTATCTCCCATAGAAGCTAAAAGGAGAGGCAGGCCTGACATCTTAACCGAAATGAAACCTCTTAAAACCTTTTAAGTACTGCTATAGCGAGAAGAACTAGAAGAATAACTCTTTTTAATGCGAGATCGATTACCTGTACCCTCCGATTTTTTTTTTGTCAATAGCAATAATTTTTTTGTTTTTGTTTTTCTTATGAAAACTATTCGCCAGGTACCTGGAAAGCTAAAATTATTACTGGGTATACTAAATTAAACCAACAGGAAGGGTTTCACTGGGTCTTTTACAGAGGGGTCTTTTCTGCTACTACGACATTCTCGCTAAAACCATGAATTCTTTAACTTGTAGTAGAATGACGATGACTTTGACTTTTTCCCGCTTAGATAACGCTGGTTCATGCGCGCCCGCTTCTTAGTATTGAGAAAATCTCGTTCTCACCCAGTGGTCTTCCTCTTTGCAAATCTATATAAAGGTCTCACAGACATAATTGCACTACCTTCAAACGGGCGTTTTTTCATTAAATAAATTCTGAATATATTTTTTTTCTCATGTCCATCCGGGTTTTAGCCTGCCTTTTCCAGAGAAACAGGAGTGTCGAAAGGCAAAGCACCGTTCTTGCTCATAGCCTGGTCAATATCCTCCTTTTTGTTCTCTCTTGTTACTGGTAAGCTTGCCGATAAGTTCCGATCCCATCGTGTGCAGATATTCCAAGTCGCCATGATCGGTGTTGCAAGTTCAACAGCTCTAATCTCTGGGGCTTGGCTTTTTGAGATTTTCCTTGCGCTTATGGTACTGTACGGTGCCTTTGATAGTGGATTTGTCTTGCTTAGGGCAGTGGTTGCTGAAGACCTTGTTGGTAGTGACAAGGCATCTCGAGGAGTAGGACTGATGTTTGGTGCCCTTGGTTTTGCGTATTTAGCAGGGATTCCGTTAGCTGGTGAGTAATGAACATTTACCATACTTATTGTAACTATAAACTAACAAACCTTTTCCATGAGACATTCCGAGAGTGGCAATAGTAATTGCAAAAAAAGGAACGCAGGTGTTACGTAACGGTTGGTTACTATTTACATGGGCAAACCGGTCGGCTCACGATTTGGGCAAATGGTACGCAAGACTTGTAAATCTTGTCACGGAATCGCGTTTGGAATCACATAATACAAATCAGTTCCATTTACCGAATAACGAACGCGATTAGGCCTGAAACTGGTATCAAAGATGGCTTAATTTGAAGAAGTTGAACACAAATTTGCGTTTGGAATATTCCGTCCGGAAAAACAAGACTACCTTAAAAAATGAGATGTTCCGTTGCTCCCGGAAATTTCCCGCTGGAACTGCCCAAAAAGTCCTGTTCCATTTACTTCCCAACCGGTTTTTCCGGAAAATTTTGTAAATGGTGTAAACAACCAACGTCACGACTACCGGCGCGCTTTGCGTTTCTTTATGTAAAAGCGCAAGATCTTTTGCTCCGGCAACATTCAAGGAACTTCACTTTCCTATAGCCATCTAATGCTATGCGGAGATTGCATGAAATATTTCTTACATTATAAGAAATTTTTTACATCATTAGTCCTTAAAATTGGGAGGTAACACTGCTTACGCGGTAATCTGACCATAGCCATGTCCAAACATCAGTCATGGTTAAATACAGGCGTTTGAATGAGGTCGTCACGAAAACTAAGTTTCTTTGTCTACAAACCAAATACAAAGGTTGTCTACCTTTACTGACTTTTATGTGGAGGGAGGCAGTAAATGCATTTGTTATTCATTCAAAAAATGTCGCCGTTTTTGATTGGCTCCAATCCCCCGGTCCCCCGGTTCTCTATAACCAACTAGTGCTGTATACCATCGATCAACCTCGCTTCAAGATGCGGTAGCCTAGCTGTTTATTGGAATTCCTGAGTGAACTAAAAAAGAAAATGACGTTCATGGCTACTCGAAGACGACAAAGCTGAATTTCTAACTAACTGAACGGAAGAAATGCAAGAATACGCAAAACGTATCGCTCGATGGAAGTTATCTACTTTTTGAAGAGTATCAGTCTGTAATATATATCCTGAAACTGTAGCGAGAAATAGTCCAAAGTTTCAAAGAAAGTCTACCAGAAAGAAAGCTTATTAAGTACTTAGATTGAAATATTTTGAATTAATAACAAAACAATTATTGAATTCGGCTTTCGCAGATCTCGGAGGATGTTATCCACCTCGGCCTCTCAGCCTCGGAAGATAACACCCTCCTCGATCTGCAAAATTCTTCACATCCTACTCAGCCTCATTCAATAATTGCTAAAAATGCTTTCCTTCCTTTCGTTTTTGCGATGTGAAATGAAATGATAACACTACTGTTATCCTACCGTAGGTTGGATATTTGACACCACCCAGTCATATCCTTTGAGTTTCACTGTGGCTTCCCTGTTAAGTGCGACCGGCTGCTGTCTTCTTTTTCTTATCCCACCTGTTCAAAAAGTGGAAAAAAGTTCGAGATGTACTAACAAGAATACAGGATATAGGCTCAGTCTTGAGCAACAAGAAAAACAAGAAACGGCGTTATGACGTCTCTGGTGTGTCTTTTTCCAGACGTAGTTAATCGATAATCGATAATAATCGATAGTAATCAGTATCAATCATCGATAAATATCGTTTTCCGATATCGATAGATAGAAATCGGTAAAGAAAAAAGTTGTGAGTTCGATTAATATCTATGATTTTCCGATAGAAATTGATGATGATTTTTTTATTGATTGTTATCGAGTACTATCGATTCCTATCGATTTTTAATCGATAATAATCGATAACTTATTTTTTGTGTGACTTCGATTTCTATCGATTTCCGATATCACTCGATATTAATCGGCGGATTAAATCGATGAATATCTATGATATCGATTGATTTCCGATATCGATTTTTATCGACTTACTACGTCTGGCTTTTTTAATCTGCAACCTTCTTTCCAAACGGCGATGTTGGCGTTCAATAGAATTCAATTTTTTGAGCACAACTTTCATGAGAATAAATTTTAGTTCCAGGCGGAGAAACGGTTTTGCAATTGGTTCTTGAGCCCCAGCATGGCCGTTGTAACGTCAGGCAAAAACTAGCAATCTGAGCCTTACATGTTTCCATCAACTAAAACGTTAACGAGCTATGTCGGAACCTGCACATCGTCTGCTTGATGACCTTGATGTTAGGTCACAATATATGCAAACACGGCTACCGTTCTTTTTCAATAGCATATCCGGCCCTCTGTTGGACAATTTAATATGGACAAATATAACAAGAACGGGGCTCTGACTATGGACTCTGTACCACTGTAATCTGTGTAATCTGAACGTTGCTCTAAATAAGATGATGATGGTGATGATGATGATTATAATGATGATGATGATGATAAATTGAACCCATTATGTGTAAAAGAAATACAGACGACAAGCTGAAAGTGTCATTCTGCTAATGGGGCCTGAGGGACAAAGTTTCATTTTCGATTTCAGTTTATTTACCAGAAAAAAATATAGCCATTCAATGCAATGCATACATGGAAAAATAATATTTAACGGTTAAAAGTGGTGTGAATTAAGTAAAGGAGTTAGAAATATTTTTCTGCGTCCTCCGAAAGTGCAGGGGAGGTTGGACACGGTCCGAAATGCATCTTGGTAGGAGTAATCAACCAATCGCATCGCCGCATTTCCTCGTTGCTCATTTTAAGAAGAATGAACACAGACACGAAAGAAATCAAGAGTTTATTCGCATTTATTTTAAGAGGTGCGATATTTTTGTTGCAACGTAGAAGTCGAAATGAAAGGTGGGTTCGCACCTCTTAACGTTTGTGCGTTATTGTCGATCAAAGTTTGTGTAGTTTCGTCCTCAAACACAAGCAAGCATGATATTGCTTTCAAGGTGAAATTATGTTTCATTAGAAGGGCCTTACATTGTTCAGCTTATCTGTGAAAAACACCGACTTTGTTACATTTTACAATTTGCAGAACGTGGGAACGAAGTTCTCGAAAAAAATAATATTAACAAACCTTTTTCCGACCCAAAGGTTACAATACTCCGGTATTAAATAGAGCGTGCCAAAGTGTACTTCTGGTGATGCTGACGTCGTGTTTACACTACGCAAGCGCTATTATAACTATTATCAAGATGATCAAGCGCCGCTGCCATTATCACAAGTTCTATGCGAGAATGTTTTTTTTTTTTACGAGTAATAACGATTTGTTTTGGAAATGGATTCTAAAGGACTGTATCTATGTCCAAAAAAGAGACAGAAAATTTTTGTCTTGTGTTCATTTCCTCCATAAAACGTGAAAATGAAGTTTCATACCATAGTATTCTACAGACTACTATCAACGTCTTACTTTAGAAAGCTGGTTTACTAACTTAGAACAAACGCCACTGAATCGTAGCCGACAGTTACCAGTGCCGTACAATCGACTTATTGACGAGATCAAGCAAAACTAACTACGAGAGAATGACAATTTGACTAACAATAGACGATTGTTTAACTGTGACAATAGACGGATCGAAACGCACCAATTACTGATTACGAGTTTTCATAGCCAATAACATCACGGCTTAACTGACAGATGACCAATAACATCGCGACGTAATTGACTAATCAGATCAATAACCAGAGTTCAATACCATCAACTGACGTGATACAACTCACTTTGACTCTGAAGATGACTACCGCACAGGTTGTCGAAACGTCAGTCACTGTCAACAACAATAGTCCTATTCAGGACTACGTTCACCCGGACGATCAAACTCAACCTACTATTGAAATGACTCCTGGGTTCAAACCTTTCACAATAGTACGAAATGTACAAAACAAAAAGTTGCTGCTCTGCCCTTTTAAACCTATTTATTTTTGCCGCTCTCGTTAACGTCGCGGTCGTCGTTGCTTAAGCGCCCTACTCTTTGAAGGCCCTCCAGCCTCCTCTGGCTACAGTTTTCAGTCGAAAGGTTAAGAAATTCTCTAACATAACGTTCCACAGTGGTGTGGATGCTGTCATACCCAACACCTTCCTCATAAACAACGCGTCCATGATAGCTAGTCATTATAAAAATCCCATATCACTTTACGGTCTTGGCTTGTTTTTCCTTCCGACAACGTGTAATGACAGTAGCTGTATACTAAAACAGTGGATAGTTTTTTTCGTGATATCCAGTGTTATTCACCTCCGAGCGACTCCAACATGTCCATTCAATTTAGCACTATCGACTTCACCTTGCATTTCTTTCCTTCCAAACCAACCCAGATTAGAAACCAGTTCAATGCGGTATATGCAAGGGAATTGATCATGAAGTCCTCGAGATCGCTGCCATCTTTGACATGGACATAAGGATTCGTATTTGGTTGGATGCAGCGAAAGCTGTTATTTCACATTGCATACAAATAAGCGTAATTTATACGTTGTTAAGTCAGTCCCTACGTTTGTTTAACATCTTGAAAAATAACTAGCCTGGTCCCGGACTAAAAATAAAAGGTTATAGTTTTTGTTCTTTTAGTGTTTTTCAAAGCAAATTAGAAATGCATATTATAAAGACTGAATTCGAATGACTTAATAATACCGTACAGACAACATCGTGTTAATGTTGAAACCCTACTGAATGAAGTCTTTTTTCCGATAATGATCGATAGTAATAATCGGGAAATCAATCGTTATCGATTTCTGTATCGATTTTTATCGACTGGTATCGAAAAATAATAGCGGAGCCCAATACCTAAGAAAATTTGGTAATCTGTCTATCCGAGAAATTCTGTTAATCACGCGATCAAATCTCCGCCGGTCCGTCCGCACCACAGTGTACCCAATGAGAAATGTCAAACTTTATGGCTAGGGTTAAAGTGCCCATCACCTAAAATTTTATATCAGTCTTATTTGAAACTATACCTTATTAAAATAACTTCTGCGAAAAAATTTTCCGGTTTGAACAAAACGCGATTTTTTAACCAATTTTTGAAGTCTACATTTTTGCGGTACACCCGCGCCGCTGATCATGCAAACTAGCAGGCTCACATATGACGTCATGTGACGTAAATTAAGGAACTCGCATTACTTTGCCTTCACCAGTTGTACACAAAAAAAAATTACAAAGAAGGATTGAATCACAATGTCTTCGCAGGAAGAAAGTTTTTCTGAGAAAGAAAAACCTATCAGAACTCTTAATGTTTTCCTGTCGATAAGGTCACGTGTTCCTTAAAGTATGTCATATAAAAGTCATACTCCGAGAAAAGACTAAGACGAATGTTGTGCCAAAATGGCGGCAAATTTGAACGTTTTAAAAAATTCTAAAAAAATCGTCTTTGGTTCAAATCGCAAAATTTTTTCGCAGAAGTTCTTTTAACAAGGTGTACTTTCAGATAACAAAATAAAAAAATTTACCTTGAAACCTGTGTTTAACTTTGATGATAGACACCTACATTATGGTCAATTGACAACTGTCAAAAGCATGGTATCCACTGACCATATCGCGGTCAAGCTGAAATACCCACTGCTCTAAGCCAATCAAATTGCAGAAATTTCTCATGTAGTAGTATAACTCCCTGAATTGTACTCCGCTCAGTCCTATTATCATTACTTATTCGTTAAAGTGGAAGTAGAGTAGTGCTCATATAGCTGTCTCCCAGACTCTGGCTTCTAGACTGTTGATGTCCGCTTTCCCGGAGACGTGCCTTACTTTATAAACCATGAGAAGTTATCTGCCTTAACCCTTTTTGTCCCAAGAGTGACCAACATCAATTTTCTCCTAACAACGTCAGCAGATCATCAAGAGTAAAGGTTATGAGAATTACTAACTGTGATTACCAAAGGAAGAATGCTTTGATCTTAAAACAAATTCTCTCAACTATTGTTAAAAGAGATGTATGGAGATCAGTCTGGAGAATTTGTATTTGGATCTTGGGGCTTGAAGGGTTAAGCGTTCCATCACCTCTACTTAGTCACTGATTACTGGACGTCATAGCAAAAGCTCGTTATCGACAAG
This sequence comes from Porites lutea, assembly GCF_958299795.1. Classification (NCBI taxonomy): domain Eukaryota; kingdom Metazoa; phylum Cnidaria; class Anthozoa; order Scleractinia; family Poritidae; genus Porites; species Porites lutea. Next base: position 6,576,325 of record NC_133202.1, on the reverse strand, counting down.
TTTTCGCCCCACAATTTTTCTAATTTTATAATGCTTTATTTGTCCCATACTAATAAGCGAATGCTGAAATGATACACGGGTAATTTTTACTTTTTAATTCTGGTTTCAATATCCAAATGAGGATATACTGTAAGCTAAACAGTTTACGATACCTTTACCAAAAGAGAGGAGGATGATCAGATCATTCCCTCATAAACTATAATAAATATAATTATTCCTTATTGTACAGCTAAAGAGAATTAAAGGTGAGCATCATTCGTTTCCGGGCCTTCTTGTTGATCTGCAAGAGAAACAGTAAGTCGAATTTTAAAGTTTTGCATTTTTTGACGTGCTGTGCACCCAGCGGGGGGGGGGGGGGTACTCCGGATTTTAAGTGACGGGGACGATCGAAGGATTTTTTTGGGTTTGAAATGTTTGATTCCGGGGTTTTAGTATTTTTTGGGTGGTTTTATTTAAGTCGAAGTCGGAATTTTTGGGGTATTTTTCGTGTTATGTCAATTAATGCTTTCTGGAAATTTTTGAGGTTCGGAAATTCTGCGTGGTATTTTTTGGGGGTTAATTTTTGCGCGTAGCGCCGAGTTGGCTATAATCATCTCATATTCAAGAAGCGCGAGTGGAATAATTGTTTTATTGAAAACTCTCACAAAATATTGAGAATTCTTCCCTACTTCATTTGTAAAACAACCGATTTTCAGCCTGTTTGTAAATTTTGAGCAGAAGCGTACAGGTACCATATTTGGAGAGCATTGTATAATAGCTCATATACCATAATGGCTAAGCCAATCAGAGCTCTAGAATGGCATTATCCAGTGATTCAGTTTTTAATACTAATTAATGTTACAAGTAACAGTTACTTGCTATAACATTCAAAGAGTTCAAATTCAATCCCGGTTTAATCTTTAATCTCAGTTTAGACTATCGTGCACTCTTTTGTTTTCAATAATGCACAGTCAGATATTTAAACCTTCCTCTCAGTTACAATGTTTTTTTGCTCAGTTCAGTGGAGACTTCCCCGTGGCAGTCTTTGGCTAAATTTCCTAATACAGTTCCTTTTATCAGTTCACAGAGCCACAAGTCGAGAACAAACGTATCCGATCAGGTCATAAAAGCACAAGAAAACGTTCATTATTCTTACTATATTTTACCTGCTTATCCAAAGTTAATTTGCAACTTGCCTGCTTCCCAATTATTGAACCTAATCTTCCGGGGCTGAAACATAAAAAAAAAAAAAACTTTACACCAGATAGCTTCGAATTTTACAATGTGCAATCAGGAGTACTTTTTCCGAGGGGAGCGCAAAAGTCGGCAGACGGCGAGAAAAGGAAAAAAAAGGAGGAGAGACCGCCTGACCACTGGCCAAGCCGTTGGAATTTATTACAGAAGAATTCTAACACAGTAGGTTATTGGTATGGACATAATAGTGATAATTTTGAGGTTAGTTGGAAAACTGCTCATAATTACTTCATTCACAAGTTAATCCGTTTTTGATTGCCATGTACGGCTTAATAACAAGGAGTAGCGTTGGTCAAATTAGGAAGATGTTCATCGATATCAAGACAGTGGAGGTCAATCGTATTGATATGGCAATGATATGGACGGCATAAGGGACACAAAAAGAAGCGTCGCGGTGCCTCAGCAGTTTTTGCAGTGTAGAGTTGGAGAAAATGGCGGAATATTTCGCATGCAAAGACGAAACAGCGAAGATATTAATTCCTGGAAACAATGCATGGATATACGCAGTTTGGGACAGGGACAAAAGATGGGCAATACCGTATTACATGAAATTAATGACGCTTCATGAAATTAAAGTATTGGAAATTAACGCGAAATCAATTTAGTGGAAAACGAGTTTCAAATAAAGGAACTTTACGGGAAAGAGAGAGTAACATTTCCAAACGGAAGGCAATTAACGCGACGTCACACGGAAACAAAACTTGTTGAGACAACAGGAAGAAAGTTAAACGCATAATACGAAATTGAAACTTTGTTCGTGGTACTTTCCCCAGACGTACGAGGGAAGGATGGGTCGGGGGTTTTTTAAAGTTTCACTGATACTGGCCGAATCCCACCCTGATATACTACTTCTTCTCTTTCTTAGGTGACAAGATTCTTACCGGGAGTGTATCGAGAATTTGGAGCCAAAATGATGCAAATTAAAGTCGCGGAAATTAACGTTTACAAAAACTAACGCGACTTGAAATTAACATGAATTTTTGAAAATCGCATTATAATTTCCTACAATCAGGTATGGAAGTGACGAAGAGGACACAATTACCTGCCATTTTGCAGCATTTAAACTTTTCAATACGAGGAGTGAAGTCGTAACTCTTTTCGTAGAAGCCGGTAATGAAATAGCCTTCCCTTTGACATTCGCTCATGCCCTCACCGTTGGACGAGGTACTAAAAACATCTTCGACGTAGCACTCTTCATTTCTCTCGGGTTGATTAAGAGGACGACAACAATATATTTGAGTGAAATACAGGTTTCCTGTCGAAGGGAAATAGAGGCCCGACACGAAGAAAGCATTGGGACAAGAAATATTCCTGCTGAAAAACCAAAAAAAATGCAAAGCTAACCTAAATAAATAATGATATTTCAATATCAACGAAGATATTTCAACGGTACCTCTTGAATACCCACAATTTTAGTCGATTCAATACCTCAGTATTTCATCACAATTGACCTCTGTAATGTGACAGGATTTTAAGTGTTTTTGTCTCAAAATGGGAAAAATGTATTGCATATCCGACTAGTGGGCGGGGTCATACCAGCGATTTTACCAATGGGCAAATAGCTGTTGCCCGTAAGGAAGCTACTTTCTTGTGTGTGACCGATTTCCTCAAGGTAAAATTGTCTCGGGAAAATTTCCATGGATACGTCAAAAAGAAGAAAAGAATTACCCATGACAGTTACCGAGGTAAGTTCTATAGGTTAATAAAAACCCAAAGCGGCCCAACCAATCACGAGAAATTGAAATGTGCCAAGCAGTAGAGATCACGTGTTGTTCTTGGCGCCAAATCCTACGCGGTAACTGAACTCAAAGTTTGAAAATTCAGCAGGATTTTGAGCACTGCTGTGAATGCTTTTCATGTTTTTACTTTAAGTACATTCAAAAGCACCTTGAAACGCTCGCAAGTTTTCTTTACATCAGCGTTCAAGAGTTCAGTTCTTTCCTTATGAAATCGTTGAAACCATTTCTGTAAAACCGTTGACTATTGAGCGAGAATTTGCGCAATGCCTTTCTTTTAAGCGCGAATGAAATAGACGTCTTCGTTTTTAGTCTAAGCTTCAGAGACTGATGTGGAGGTTTTGTTGGGTAAAATAGTCGGAGACATTTACGATTTTCATCAGCCTTCAATGAGGTTTTATACAACGACTTTTTCCCGGGAAACCGGGTTCAAGTATTTTCTTCCCGCGGGCAATTTATCAGGAGCACGCAACGAGAGTATAGCTCAAAACCACTTAAACATAGCATTGTTTAACGTATTGTAGTATTTAAACGGTAGATATAGGCATTTTTGATCCCCTAAAAATTTTTCATCTGTTCGGATTTCCTAGCTGAACGTCCAGTAATCCGAAAATTATAGGTATCAAAACTTCGAAAATTTTAGCTAGGAAAAAGGCTACCGAAAATTCTAAGTGACCTTTTTAGTGTAAAAATCCGTTAAAAATGGACAATTATACCATTTTTTAGTTGTTCGAAAATCCTAGGAGGGAAGGGAAGCAAGAAATTTTACAACAAATGTTCCGAAAATGCTAGACCTCACATCGTCCTCCGAACAGATATTTTTCCGAAAATTGACGTTGGGTGACGCTGATTTATGGCTACGTCTATGTAACCGCAAACATGAAATCGATCAAAACCCAGTGTGAACTCAACCCAAGCTATTTCCTCATGGGGAGCCTTGGGGAAGACGTCTGGTAAGACCGCACCGTATTCTTTTTAATTCAAGGGCGATGTTGAACACAATAAGCTTAAAACGTGCAAAATGACTACAATTTAATCATTCCACCCAACAAACGACATGTCCTCAGTCCTCAGTACATAGTAGAAAATCAGATCGCTGCTAGATATTGTTAAATTCCTTAAGATAATAATAATAGTAATAATAATAATAAAGATCTGGCTTAACGTTAGCTGATCAGGCATACTAATAAAGAGAAAAGACGACTAAGCTGACCAAGCGCATCATGAAAAGTCCAATGTAAGGTTCCAGATTAAATAAGCACTTTATAATTAATAATACCGAAATAATTTAAAAGAAATAGTTTCTTTGACCACTTACCCATCCGTCGTCAAATCAATATACCAATCTTCCTCACATCGACACGAATCATACGAGGTAATGGCGGCATCGCAGCGGAGAGAACTGGGATAAGAGTCTTGTTGCGGGTCATTTCTCCAAAATCCCTTTACGTACAGAGGAGGTTCACAGAGAGACCAACCTCCCACGTCCGCCGCGACACAATCCTGAGACAGATGAATGAAGGAATGAATGAATAAAATGAATATCCTTTATTTAAACGCAATCAGTATTAAAGCAGTAAAATGACTGAGGAGTAGTCACTGTGTGTATTACAAAAAATATAATATATTCGTATCTGACTACGGTTTAAGATGAAAGATGAAAAAGCTAAAATACATGTACATGAAATGCTGAAAATTAAGTTTGAGATTTTATAATTTACATGAAAATTCAGAAATTTAAGATTTAAAATTTAAAAAGTAGATAATCTTTTAGGTACCCACTGAACCGATAGACAGTTGAAATTAAGTTCCTTAAATACCGGATCCATTTTCACTTTTCAAAAAAACTGTTTAAAATTGCAAGAGTTATTAAAATGATTAGCAAAAAATTCCATAGTAGATAAGGCACAGAAAGATAAGGCGGCTATTATGCAAATTAGCACGTTACTAAGGCTAAAACATTGTTTACGACGCCATATTGAGAGCCCGTCACTCAACGAGTTCAAACGAAGATATTCGTCTTTTCCCACCTCTTTCCGTGCTCTACGAAGAAAACAGCGCAGCGCGAAGAAAATTAAGGGCGAATCAAGGGCAATTTTGCGCCTGTGTTGGACCACACTGAAAGCAAATCGATGTAAAAAGATGAAGATTTGTAATCCCGCGCTGAAACGTTCCTAGTTTATTCACATAATGTTAAGGACATTTGTATTTAAATTCCCGGCAATTCCCGGAATATTTTGGAATTTTTGCGGCGGCCTCAAGTTACAGGGCATTACTAACAAAAAAAATTCCACCTCTATACCTCAGGAAAAATTTATTGGCTACCGCCGGGAATTTAAACGTAAATGAACAAACTAAGTATAAGTCAGTATAATTTTTTTATTCCTAGCTATTGAGTGAAAGCTTGTGAAAGCCAGAAATACGGAATTATTGAATTTTTGAGCCTGCGATATAAATCGGAAATAACACCTTATGCGTAAAAATTGACACCTCGGATATCCATTTTCTGAAAGCTCAGCTCTCGCTTGATAGGCCTGTGTAATTTTATTTTGCAAAATTCTTAATTATTTCAGATGGAAGGGTTTATAGAAGATACATTACAATTTCAAATAAAGAATAGCGTGCAATATACACCGAATGCAAATATGGCGGATCTCTCGGTCGGCCCGGGTCTAGCTGCGCGAAAGCGAGGCTAGTGAGGCCTCAAGAGTTACGTTCTGACTGCGCGTCATAGCGATTGAGTCGATCGATATGGTTTGCCTAGAATAACACGCGAAAATTTAAATTAGGCAGAAGTGAACGTTAAAAGTATATGAAAACAAAAACCGTTGAAGACGTGATATGAAAGAAATTTGAAATGCAAAAATAGTATAAATAAATAAATACAAATGGAAGAAATAAGGAATGTATTACATAGTAGTTCACCTCTTGGCGTTTTGGAGAGTGCGGCTGCGTGCTGACAATCTGGAACATCAACATCACTGAAATGCAGGCAAGGTGAAAAGCGAGCACAAACTTCATCCTGTATTCCCTTCTGCAACACCCACCACAGAGTACCCTAGTAAATCCTGTAGAATTTAAAACAATTTGGTCTAGAGTTCACAGTCAAGACAGGTCAAGCGTACCTCCCAAGGTTCCATAAATATTAAATAAATCTTAAATAAATATTCGAAAGTTGAATCCGTTTGTAGATGCAGATTTCTGGTCGTGAGACCGCAGATTGCAGACATGCAGTCCGGACTGTGCAGACCGTGATGCAGACTGTGAAGACTGTGCAGACTGAGTGTTATATTTTAATATTTACTTGAACTTTCAATTGTCTTGTTTACATAAGTTAAGTCATAAATACTTTCCAGCTTCTTCTGGTTACAGCTCCGCGCACCGTACGAGTACTGGCCATGGCTAAATAAAAGAAAAATTGTGGGCTCATCACGTTTATCGGCACATGGAAAGGCGGTTTTGCCGTGCTAGCAATCATGGAGGAAGTAAGCTGTTTCCTTCAATAATATTGCCAGAATTATTTTAATTTTTTAGTAGAAGAAACGCTGTCAGGTAAAGTGACTAAAATTGATACCCTTTGCGGCTTCCTGCAACGGCTACAAACTAGACATTTCCTCATTTTCCTTGATTGTTGATCGCCTTTGGTTACACACTGTAATTCAAAACGATGACTTGCCTGTGACTTGCTGTCATTTCCTCAAAACTCACAGAAACCGTTGTCATATCGTTTTATCAAGCTCGAAAGATTCGGGTAAGTCTGTTGCTTGTGCTATTTTTTCTCGATCGCGATTCCCAAGAGCTTTGCTCTGTTGGGGTGATCACTCGGCCGACAAGTATTTGTTCCATGCCGACAACTTAAGTTTTCGAGAACACTTGTTTTGATTCAAAGTTTCAATAGGCACGCCGGGGGAAAGCTTCTTCCTATACATCCTCTTAAATGAAATCAGAACGATGTTTTCACTGCTTGCATAGTGATCATCAAGGGTCTTGCCAGCGGGTTTGTTTACAGATCATGCGCATTACGTCATAAACCAAACATCAACGGTTTTGAGAAGGAAGAAAATCATGGCGGTCGAAGACGGGATTGTTTCTCCTTATTATATTTTGGTAATATATGTCGCTTTTCAGACATAGTGTATGTCAGTGCTTTTTCCTTTAAACAATTTTTCTCCGCATAGAGTTTGGAATATGCAACATGTGGGTGCGTATAAAAAAGCTGAAAAAAAACCGCCGAAGAGTTAAGATAACGAGTAGCGTTTTGGTGCAAAACTAAGGAGAGTTAAGGTCGCTCGGCAAGGTACAGAGCTTTCAGCAATAGTTGTAATTTTTTTATTAGGGTTGTTTGTACTGATCGTATGTGACGTCACGGCGGCCATATTGGTGTCCCAAAACAATGAAACGGCGGCCATGTTGGTGTCCCAAAACGGTCCTGTGGGAGTTGCACTCTTTTTTTTATGCAACGCTTTCTTTTGTTTGAATAAATTTGCATAGATGCTGGCCACGAGAGTGAAAACGCTCTATAAACTCGATCGATAGTCCAGCGCGCGTTGTTGTCGGTTAAGAATTTACACGGTTGCAGTGAGTGCCGCTTGCGTTTTGCAATTTCATGGCCAAAGGACAAATACAATATGCGAGAAAAACAAATTAGGCATTATATTATTTTTTTCAATTATTGAATTATTTCCTCTTCTGATTTTCTTTCTCTCCTCTGAAATATTTACTTTGGGAACAATACCGCAATTATCCGCTGACCACCACGCAAGGTGATCGCCCTGCAAGTTGTGAGAACATCGTTTCTCGGACCCAGACCTCGTCTCTTCCCCCTCGTGCTATAAGAAATTAAGTAACATGTAAACAAGGAAAATAACAGGCAGTCATAAAATTAAAAAAGGAGCGAGCCGATGGGGTTAGCGACTTCAAAAGATTAAAATCCTTGAATGAAAGAAAGGTTCTCAAAGGTTTCACAGCGGAAGTTATATGTTTTGGCATGTCACTTCCACCTGTATATTCCTTTCAGGGGCACCCAACGAGGATATAGTTCAAAACCACTTAACATAGCATTGGTGAACGTATTTTAGTATTCAAACGGTAGATATAGGCATCTTTTTATCCCCTAAAAACTTTTCATCTGTTCGGATTTCCTAGCTGAAAGTCTAGTGGTCCGAAAATTATAGGGATAAAAACTTTCCTTCTCGAAAATTTCAGCCAGGAAAAGGCTCCCGAAAATTCTAGGTGGCCTTTGTTGGGGTCAAAATCCGTTAAAAAATGGTTAATTATACCATTTTGTAGATGTTCGGAAATCCTAGGAGAGGCAGGCAAGCAAGAAATTTTACAACAAATGCTTCGAAAATTCTGGCTCTCAAATCGTCTTCCGAACAGATATTTTCCCGAAAATTGCCGTTGGGTGCCCCTGTCCTTTTGCGGTTATTTGAGGTCTACAAGTATATGCTGCGGCCATGAAATCTTGTAACATCTTGAGAAATAGTGTGATTGCCAAACAGTGTTTAATTTCTTCCTGAGTTTGATAATTATGCACTCAAAGGGTTTTTGTAGCTTTCATGTCTTGTGGCAACTAAATGATAACTTATATAGCACCATCAAAATGAATAAAAATCCGGACAACATAAACCGATACCTTTCTTCACTTCGACGTTTTGCTTCTTTAAATGAAATCCTTCAAAATTATGAGAAAGCATCTTGATTTTCGCTGTCCCAGGTTGCGGCAGATAAGACACAGAAGACACGACAGTTTCTACTTACAAAGGCCGCGGAAGGCGCAAAATTGCCTCCGATTTGCCGGTTCTATACAGACCTTACCGTAAGCGCTCCAATTCCCTTTAAAAAAGTCTGTCTCTCCAACAAAGAGTTTCACTTTTTAATTCTTGAAAAGCTCCTTTTAAATAAGGGCGATGGAATACAACATTTGGGCAAAATTTAAACATCCGAACAGTGCTACAACAGCAAACACGACCTCGTGCGTTGCAACAAAATTTAGCAATATTTTAAAGCCAGATTACATATTATTTATATTAACTCGAAACCAGCTTTCCTCGGTTGTAAGGGAAGGAACGGAGGCAGGAGCTACGGTGATAGAACAAGGAGTAAACTTGTTGGCCAATTTCCCTCTTTCGTCGCCATTTTTTTCTCACGACAGAAATATGCGGACGTCCTCGAAAACAATTAATTAAAATTAATTTCGCGGGAAAGCCTGTTCTAAAAATAATTCTTTATCGGAAAGGGTTGACTCAAGGGTACAGCACGTATGGAGGCTCCAAGTAATCGGCTCCTGGTTTAATAAACAAAGCAACAACTCTGCACGTGCAAAAAAACACCCTTTTTTGTAAATATCTATGCCTTCACTGCACAACTACGACGTGAAATGACCAAATTTTAAGTTTGCTTGGGAACGGGAATTAACGGCAAGGCGATAAATTCTACCATCTCTGTACGAACTTGAGCGCGTTCCCCTCTCTCCAGCTCAAGCCAAAATCCACTTCTTTTAAGTAACAGGGCGAATTGGGATAAATGCGAAAAAGTTTAAACTGATGCAAAGTCTGTTTTTCAGCGACATTTTCATGGACGTCGCCGTTGTTGGATCGTAAGGTCCCTACTACCTGTAATGCAAAGCTCCCATACAGAAAACCGTAAAACCTTACCCGGCCCTTAATTTTAGTATACCATGTTTTGACGAAAATTTTATGCCTTCAGAATACCCTCCACTGAAAAATTGTTACTGGCCTATAAATTCACCCAATTACTTAGTAAGAACACTGCGCGCATTTCTTTTCTAAACCATTAGAATGAAACTAATGAATATTACGGGAGAATATTAGGAAAGAACATCAAAATTGAAATAATACAGACATAAACTGTCATCTAACTATCTGTAATAAAGCAAAATACAGCCCTTAAGGTCATTAACTTACTGGAGTTTCGATTCCTTGTCCAGTTACGTTAAAGCCACTCTTCGATTCACAATAAGGGAAGTTAAGACTGTTAAGATTAGCTCCCCTTGAATCCTTGAAGAACTGAAAACCGGATCAATGGCTTTGCGTGTCTTAACTCAGACTGCAGCTGTCCGTGCTCAGTTGTGCGTGGTTACTTAAAACGTGGCACAATTAGAGGGTCAAAACCGCGCATGAGTAAATGCATTTATCTACATGTAGGTCAAGATTCTAAATATTTACTGAAAGAACTGAACATGTTTCTGGAAAGAAAAAATAAACTAGAGTTTCGTGATTAACGTAATTTTAACAACATTAGGACTAGCCGGAAATAAAAGTTACAATCATCCCTGTAACGCGGGTGTACATTGCAAAATAACCCACAATACTGACCATTTTAAACAAGGAATGGCAACTAATACGTATTGCGAGTGACTTAGCACTTTTCTAGCTTTGTATTGTATTGTATTTGTATTTTATTTTTACTCCATCTTATAGACATAATACATTAGATCTACAACATCAGTTAGTACAAGGTTGTTTAAACTACGTGTACATAATAATAAAAAAGAAAATTAGAATGAAGAAGGGCACATTATAGTAATACTAATGGCCCTCAAGATTGACTTTATTCTAATACAGCTTTGTTATTCATTAAAACACAAACACGCACGCACGCACACACACACGCACACAAGTCAATATTGAGCAAGATAATATTTTTTAAGTGCCTTTTTAAACAGGATTTTCGATGATTTATTGCAAATAGAAAGGGGGAGATCGTTCCTATCGTCATTCACGTCTTGCTTCTTTCCTTTCTTTGACATATTCAAATAAAAGACACCAACAGGAACTCTTACCTAACACTAAACTAGCCAGCTTCAAAAGACGCGGCCATCATCCTCGCTGACCGCTGACCCCGCCCTGTTAAATTACATTACATTACAATTCGCAAGCGCTTTATCATATACAGTATTAGTTTTTATCGTTTTTAGCTAGTTGTAACTGGCAGGTTTCAGTGGCAGATTCAGGGGAGGGACCCGGGGTACCCGGACTCCCCCCTTATTTTCAGATCGCCCGAAGGGCTGAAAAAGTTTTTTTAGGACACCGGGTCCCACCTTATCTCAAGGTCTGGATCCGGGACTGAGTTTAGAGCAGGAGCCCGTGGTTCCTTGGCCCCACCTTATTTTTAGGCCAAACTGAGATCCACAGGGCCAAGAAAAATTATTTTCGATGCCGCGGGTCCCCATCTCGTCTTAGGGATTCGAATGAGCTCCGGTCCCTGCTTCTCTCCCCTCTCCGAGTTACTTAAAGATCTGAATCCACCTCTGGTTTTGATAGAAAAAGAAAAAGAGTTCTTATAATTTTCAATGGTTATAATACTAATGCTTTTTTAAAAACACTATGCTAATTCATTGCATTTTATTTTGACAACTTAACTCGGCAGGCAGGTTGATATTTGGGCCATTTAAGTTAATTACTAAAGTACGTATTGTTTTTCGTAAACAAGCAAGCAACTGTTTGCACAAAATAATTCTCAGCCTTGGTTATATTCTTATTAATAATATATTCTTAAGATTTTGCCAATTTTAACTTCTCTGATTTTTATGAAAGGAACGACTCTTTGGTAGGAAACGTGCCGCAAATTGGTTTTTCTAGTTCCGGCCGGAGCTGCATTGTGGGCAAAACGATTGTCATAGTTAAACTAGTCACTAAACACCAATTTGGCTAGTCAGGGACTTACACATATTTTTTTCTATTTCCAAGAAAATTTCACCGGTGGCTTGCTTTCTAAAAAGGTCCTAATGAAGTTTCCTTACCTGGGTGGAATTGCCCGTAGCCACTTATACCCTTGGGTGAAGAGAGGAAAAGTAAAACAAACGTTTCTTGTGTAACTTGGCAAAAAACGCGACATCTAGGCTAAAAGGAACACCAAATCTGAAGTAGAGTATGGGATGTTACCAAGAATTGCCCCCATATCAAACACATCGCATTGAAGACAGCGCACGGCCTATTCGTGTATGATCTAAAGTCAAGTTCAGGAAATTGCACCTGCTACGTAATGCGAGTGACCAAGCGCTTTTCTACGTTTTCTCTGGGAAATGAACCATTGAATTACATTACATTACAATTCGCAAGCCCTGGGTGAAAAGAGGAAAAGTAGGGTAAACGTTTAAAGTGGAACTTGGGGGAAAAAACGTGACGTCCAGGCTTAACGGAACTCCAGATCCGAAGCACACTCTGAGGTGTTACCAAGCAACCACTTAAGTTATTAAGAAAAACCCTCATATTAAAATGTGGCTTTGGAACGTCAAGGCAGCGCATGCCTAGCTGCACTTCTCTAGATAAGGCTTAATATTCAGAGAATGAAATATGTTTGTCAAAAGAAAATTGTGGATATAAATTTTAGCAACAGTAGCTCTAGCCAATGAAGAGTACAGCGACCAACAACCATTTCTACATTTAAGAAACTGACCATATCAAACTAAGAATGACAACGTACTACGAAATGGGTATGACCACCAATTGCAAGCAAGAGAAAACCACATTTACTGCAGAATTTTGTACGGTCGATTGGACAGGAGTTCCATGGACAAAAAACATTGCGGTTTAAATGAAACTGCATCATGCTAAGACATTTGCAAGGTGGCTAAAGTAGCCTGAGCGCACGTGCTTTTAGCTGGTACTTTATCGCATCCTTATGTTAGTTGTTATCGTTTTTCACTGGTTTTGATAGAAAGGAGAAGAATGTTACCCAATAACCATATTTTATTTCTGTTAAGTGAAGCGTCTTTAATAACTCTAGGTGATACAAATTTGTGCAATTTCAATAAATAAATTATTAAAATTATTATTCTCCATCAACACACAAAAAGTGTTCGTTTTTTACATTCTTTACACCGTAATTTTTAAGGAGTTATTCTGACTCCAAAAATGGAGTAAAAATTTAAGGTACAGGATAACCCCTTTTTGGGGGTTAAAGTTCTTTTTACTCCCATTCTGGAGTTAAAATAGCCATTGTGGAAATAGATCTTCATGACTTCCTGCTCTAAAAGACATCATAGCATGAGAGCCACAACCGCATAACAAAAATTTCAATGAAAACTTGAGGACCGCGTCAGTCTTCTTCAGTCATCCAGTCCGCTTTCTTCTGCCCGCGCTAAGAGTTTGGGGCGCCAAGCACGCTACAAGGCAACGACAGTATCTTAGAGCTAAACACGTGCACACTGCGTCTATTTCAATCCTATTTTTTCTCCCCCACCCATGCAAAATTGTGTCAAAATTGTTGTTCACGACCACTTCCTGGGGGGATTCCAATGATCCAATCTGCAAGAATTTCCAGTATCACATACATAGAATACTAAACTAATGTAAGACCGCTGACAGCAGTAAGAAGATGATAATGAGCCGGAAATACATACCCATGCAGCAAGAAGTCAGGGAAGACAAGCAATGTCTAGGAAAACAGCAAGTATTGCCCTGAAGGCAGCCATATCTGATGGCATTTTAGGGCCTCCTTCTCTTGTGTATAAGCCAGGGGGCCCGCAACATGCTGCTCTTTTCTATGATCTCAATGAATTTGAAGCCGGACTTGACAGAGCCAAACAGGCTTTTGGAAAAGGTAACTACAATTTGCCGCCTTCTGCCAGATCATGACACAGACCGCAGGGTTAGGTTCATTGTTAGGATGTGTTGTTTTCTTTGTTTTACGTCAGCTGTGAGTAATAAATTATATTACACTGGAGATGAGCCGACAGACCACCTTACCAGCTGATGTTCGTCCGCTCGAGGTCAACGGTTGTCTTTACACTAGGCTGTTAAGTAAGGGTGTTTTCCATTTGCCAGAACTGGCCGTCCGGACCGTTGCCGGATCAGTCATTTTAACCGTGAAATCGGCTTTTTCCGAGGGTTTTTGCTGAAAAACTATCTCCTTCCTGCACACTGTTTAGGATTTGACTGATCTGGATGGATAGTTTTGATCAATAGTGAAATTCTCATTACGACGGGAATGGTCTGGCCGGTCAGCTCTGATGGAAAGCGCCCTAAGACTTAAGAGCTGCTAAGTTTTACTTAACCAAAAAATACGTGTGAAGGCCTAAGTAAAATGTCTAGTAACTTGACTTTGCATCTCATGAAAGCCGGAAAGTTGAAACGATTCAAGGAAGTTTCAAGTGACTCGAAAACCATCATTAAAACCGACTTAGCGAACTTGCTGTTTATTATTAAAGCTTTGTGAAAGGCGAAGCATTTCAATCAATCTTAATTATGTTGCGTGGGAAAATAGGCCTGAAGTAAAAAAAATAGGTTGTGTGTGAAGCTTTCTTTTATTTAAAAAATTTAAAATTTACTTGTCTTGAAATATTTCGTAGCTTATTTAGGCTCTAGTGTAAAGACTACCAACGTGTCCTCCATATGTCAGCAGTCGGCTGCAATGTTTAGACATCGTAACTGAAATGGGACAAGTCACATTAATACATCATATATGATCTTGAGGACAAATTTTCATTTGAGTTGTTGCTTGTCACTGTATCCAGGAGACTTTGCTTTTAATAAACTTCTGACACCTTCAAAGGGCCTGTACAAAGAGTGTAACCGAATCAAAAATTGTTTAAATTTTGCCTTTTAGATTTCCTCCATGCAATGGCTATGAAATCAAACCCAGTTTCGGCAGTATTAAAAATTGTGTTGGACAAGGTAAAATTTCTCCTAGTCTATCTCTTTGTTAATTACCATCCAGTTTTGTGCATGCGGTTGTCTTTCTGGTAGTAAATCAATTTGTTTTATATGCATTAGTTTTAGTAGCTGCCCAATTGAAGGAGAAACCTACTACAGTGAAACCTCTATTAAGTGGATCCCCAATTAAGCGGACACCCTCTATCAAGCGGACACTAAGCCAGGTCCTGAAATTAAAGTCTTATATAAATTCCCTTTATAAGGAACCCCTATTCAGCAGACACCTCTATTAAGCAGATGCAGACCGTCACTAAAATATATTGTATTTGGCTAATTTCTATTGTTGAAAACCTCTATTAAGTGGACACCAGACTAAATTGATAATTGTAGTATTGGATTATGTTCTTGAAATACGCACTGTAGTACCGGTAAGTTGATTAATAAAGATAAGTCAATACATTTAGCTGTCAATAAACTGAAGATTAGACCAATATGTGACCGTATGATTGTCATCTGCAATTCATGTTCACCTAAAAGTCTCACACAGAGTAACCATTGAATGTTTATCGTTAACAAACATTGTGCAATTTTTACCAACCTCTATCAAGCCGACACTTGGGAAGGTCCCGAAGGTGTCCACTTAATAGAGGTTTCACTTGAAATTAGGGATACATACATGTATAATGATAAATTAAGACATACACCTGTAGAAATATTAAAATATCAAATTTAAGTTCATATTATCTAATCTTGAGGGATTTAATTAATCAAAAATAAAATATAAAAGCTAATAAGAATAATTATTAATTTATTAGCAAAAAATGATAAATGGGACAATTGCTATGAACAAAACCTGTTAAACTAATAGATCAAAATATTTACATTCCTTATTTTTGGTCCCACTGGTAAGTTTATTATCAGCATTTGCAGTATTTTCTGGTCTTGTTTTTGAGTATGGTAAAATCGGCCACTCTTACGTCATACTTCAAGCTATATTAATAGAGTCAAATTAGCTCTCAACAATGGCCACCTTAGCAACAGAAGAAAGTGGCTGTCGTAGAGACGCGGCCGTAATGGGAAGGTAGGGGTGTAATAGGAACAATTATTCTTTTAGGGAGTACAACATGTTTATCATGCAAAGTTCATATGCTTACTGTATTCTTGGTAATCCAATCATGGTAATATACAGAGATAAAATATACACAAAAAACTTGAATAATGTTTTGGATCAAAATGTTAACGTGACAAAACAAGAAAGGTTTGCAACATTCACTTTTAGTATCGTAGACAATTTATACTTAATTTTTTAGCAGCAAAAGTGGAAGAACACAATCCAATGACAATTATGCCATGATTAATCATCAATGCGCCATGGCCATACGGATCAAATTTCATGACCATACATTCTTGACTTTTTTATCAGTCACTGAAAAAACTGGCTGTTGTGGAGACGTTATTTTGGCAGTTGGAGACGTGCTTTAGTGGGCGTTGCTGCTGTAGAGAGGCGGCTGACTTGTAGAGTTATTTAAACAAGAGCGGCAATGTATGGACTGACCATTAGGAAAAAAGTTAGTGGCCATTGTAGAGAGGTGGCAAAACGTTGTCAGGTTCCACTGTAGTTCGGATGAAGGTCACCAGTTTTAATTTTATTTTTCCCTCTTTAATGTCGGTTTTAGGGCCACGGTGTTGAGTGTGCATCTATAGGTGAAGTGCTGCACGCCCTGGATATTGGATTTCCCCCAGAGAGAATAGTGTTTGACTCACCAGTCAAAACAATTCCTGAATTAAGTATGACATTCTTAAATCAAGTTTCTCTGTCAATCTTGGCTACCTCTGGCAATCAGCATCCATTAATACTGAGTTGTGTTCAAAATTATGTTTGCTATGAGATTCATGCCCCATATATTTTTTTATTATGAGTGACATCAAAAGACGTCCCTAGCGTTAATTCTCACTAAAAGCAAGCACAACTATTAAAAATGAGGTCATATGGAAATGACAAAATTAATAATAATGTGTTCAATTTGATGTATCCAATGCCCACGTTTAATTTTGTGGTCAGACTGTCAGTTATATATACTTGCCATTCAATATGGCTTTCTGGGACACAACATAATTATATTACAGTAGTTTTTGTATGACTTTGTATGTATTTTTAATCATAATGCTCTATTGGTCCTCACTGTCAGAAAAAAATAACAAAAAGTAATTCATGAATAATAGAAAAATTGAAACATTAATTAAATAATACTTATAAAATATAACAAATTTAGGACATGACCAATTTATTACTTGTTTGTTTGTCTGTTTGTTTGTTTGTTTTTCGGTGGGGACTGACAGAAATCACTTTCTGTTCTTCGGTAGAATTTGGCTTGGAGAAAGGAATTATCATAAATATTAACAGTTATGAAGAACTTGAGGTCATGACAGATATTATGAAAGAACTGAGGCAAGTTTAAAAAAAATTATTATTGAATTGGGCTGAGTTTGATGTGAAGGATTTTCTAGATCCAGGAGAATGTTATCGCTGGAGTTGGAAAATTTGTTAAACACTGGCGGGTTATGAATAGAGCTGGGGGATGTGAGCCAATCAGAAACGGCAAGTTTAGGCAAGATCTGTACAATCTGAAATGTTATAGTCATCATTTACATTGTATTTAAATTACAATTGTTTACCTTTAGTTAATACTGTTTGTCATGACTGGCAAATCTCCTCTCATTTTTCATTATAGTCACACTAAGTCAAAGGCGGGACTCAGGTTAAATCCACTTATTGGTGCTGGAGACATACAGGCCTTGAGGTTTGTGTTTTGTATGATGCTGTGTATGCAGATGCTGTGCATTTGAACGGGTGATTATGATTGGGGATGCACTATAACGTTTAACTTCTTACTACATTTTGACAAGATCGACACACAGAAAAGTGGATTCCTCAGATATGTGTTAATTAAAATGATTCAGAAGTTATGAAGTGGTGATTTGTTTATATATAAATGTCATGTACCTGGTGGGCTGTATCTATCTATTTATTTTATTTATTTATTTATATTTGGATGCCTCCACTTCTTTTGATGAAAAATAAAAGAGAAAACTTTGACAATGTAAACTATGTACAGTAAGAAACATCAAAAACAAAAAACTTATATTACCAGAAAAAATCTCTGCCTCCCTGGTACAGAAGGGATTTTTTCTGCCTTCCCCCCACCCCTTCACAAATTTAATTCACTTCACTTGATAAGAAACTCTTGTACTATTAAGCTTTTAGAATGCTTTTTCCTTTTCTTTTTACTAACAGTGTGTGTACTCAAGATTCAAAGTTTGGAGTATTGGTGAGTTGTGTTGTGAAATAACTATTTTCACTTGTTTGAGGAACATTCTAAAGGAGACAAAATAAAAATTGTAACTGCATAGAGCACAGGTTGTCAGGAAAAGGTGATTTGACTGTAGATATTTCACACGGTCTTAAGTGGAACGTCATTATGATCCTATAACCAACCGATCATATGGCTCTTGGTATAATAAATGATTTTCTTTACCTCAGTAGTAGTAAGAACATATGAAAAAGAACCTAAATATGGTGGAATCTCGATAACCGCTGCCCGGTTAGCTCAATGGGATAAGCGCCGGTCTGCTGAGCAGCAGGTTCAAACCCTGGCCAGACCAACACTCAGGGTCTTTAGGAGAAAGTGCCGCGTCTGTAATAACATCTGCAAATGGTTAGACTTTCCAGTCTTCTTGGATAAGGACGATAAACCATAGGCCCCGTCTCACAAGCCCTTGCACATGTAATAAATCTGTTGGATGTTAAAGAACCCACACACTCTTTGTAAAGAGTAGGGCACATAGTGCCCGGTGTAGTGGTCTATCTCACTTTCACACTCACATATGGGGGCATCATTACTCATTCCTTGATTACTTGTAAACTGCACCTAAGCTGGCAACGTCCCCCAACCAGTGTTGTAAATTATCCCTGAAAAGCCCTGAGGGAAGTGGATAATAAGATATTTACAATTTATTTACAATTTAGGATACAACGAAGGACCAAGGGACTGGCAAAATTTGTTAACTGCAATGAGGTTTCATTTTTATCGATCGAGTTTCACTTTTATATATTTTACTATTTCTTGGGTAAAGAAAAGCATTTGTTATACCCGAGGACTTTGTTACATAGAGGTTTGTTATATCAAGGTTCCACTGTACAGGTGACTGTATAATGAAACCTCATTATAACAGCAAACAAAGTTTGCCAGTGCCCTGTCCCTTTGGTATATCTAGGTTCCACTGTCCTTTTTTGTTTTAATAGCTCACAGAATCATCAAAAGAAGACTTAATCAGTTGGTATGTAAACCGGCCATGGCTGACAGGGGTTCATGTACACATTGGAAGTCAGGTAGCTAAGTATTGAACACATGCTGTCTGCGTTACGTATGCAACAAACATCATTCGCACTTCCATAAAAATACTGACAATAAGAAGATCCAATATGCCAACTTTCACTGTTCTGTTTGTCTGTGCTTTTTTTTTGTTTTTTTCAAACTAAAAAACGCAAAAGAAGTGCTGGCATGCAAGCTGCTGAAAATCAAGTCTGTTTGCATTTTCAACTGTTGTACTAATTGGGAGCTAAATTTCCACTGATGAAACAATATTATTGATGGATAACTACCTTATTTTCTGTAGAGTTGCATAGAACATAAGGCAGGCTTTAACAAGAATAACAAATTAATGGAGAATTGGAGATGGCACTTTACTAAAGAAAGATGATCTTTAACTTTTTGGTGATACAATGTAAACGTAAGATTGCTTTATGTAATCTTTGATTGTGATTTTGCAATTTCCACAATTATGTGCTTTTTTCATGTGTTTATTTGGATCGATTCACGTTTCTGGGAAACTGCCCACCTACCCCTCCTCTAAGCTAACATATTTAACACTTACTTCTCACTTAGGGCAAAGTGATGGCTTAGGGGAGGGGTAGGTGGGTAGTTTCTTAAAAACCTACATTGATCCGTTTATTTTTCTGATCTTTAGAGCTTTGGTTATGACTCTCTTACTCAAGGAGTGAAGTGCATTGTACAGTTTGCTTTGGTAAGGAGATTTAACAATTTGTTAGTAATATTGTTACAAAATCAGTAGTACAGCTGTATATAAGTAACATAGTGGACATTAGGCGTAAGCTGTTTTTTTTTTTTCTTTTATTGTTATTCAGGAAGTTAACCATCGGGTAGGGAGAAACCAGATTGATGTTGTTGACATAGGTGGCGGCCTCAAGGTAAGGATGAAAGAATGAAGAACTCGAGTTAAACGTTGTACGATGTATGTCCAGAATTTAATGAAGGACTAACTAATAGAAAGATCTTGATTTTTCTGGGTATTCTAAAATCTGAGTCGATAATTGTTTCATTAGTGTACGCCGGTATTGCAAAAGGGGAACAGGGGTCGGCTAATCCTGTACAAGCCCGAATTTTTTCAGGCTTTCTTTTCGCAACTGCAAAAGTTGCGTCCATTATCGCGACGATCTTTTTTTCATTCGTAACCAATACTGATGCTGTTGTCAGGTGAACACAGAGGATGATACTGCTGGAGTTTCTTTTGAGAAATATGCGCAAGACCTAAGAGTAAGTCAAGAAATCCACTTGTAGCAAGCCTATATATAGCCGCCCCTCTTTTTAGACTGCCAGCAGTCTCCCTTTTGCCCGAACATCTGTGAGATTTTTGAGCAAAAGAGAGATTGCTCGCAGTGTGCCCCTCGTGAGGTTAACAGGCAAGTAACGAAAAATTCCGTAAAATTAATTAACCCGTTCATGTGTTATATGTAAGCCCCTGAGTCCCAAAAATTCGACATGCCAAAAAATAATGCAATAAGCTCTTTTGAATATGTTAAGTTCCCGCCCTCTGATACATCGAGAGCATAATAGTTTTGCTCCGTCGGAGGACGAACCGCGGCGGGGAATTGTCTTCTTGTACCGGATACAAATGACATAAAACAAAAGAACAAAAACCGTGAAACAATACCGAGCAGATTTTTCACTGAACAGGAAACAAATTGGTCTTTTGTTTTACGTCATCTGTGTCCTGTACACGAAGTTTTGACAAGCGGGTGCTGCCCGGGTAAAACTGAAGTATATATTTAAGATCGTCACAATTTTCCCAAAACCTCGAGGGTGGGTATGGACTATACGGTTAGTTAGATGTAAACCACGCTTCAAAAACTGTCCGAAGTTAGTTTTAGATAAATTGACATTTAAACTGTAAAGGACCGCAAACGAATATGCCACAGAAGTAGGATCTATAGAGGACCTGATCAGCAAAACAGTTACTATACAAAGTAGACACATTGAATTCTGAAAAGCTGATCGTACTACGTAGATAAATGCCTACTTGTCGTGTTATTGCGTTCTCCTTATAATATCACGTGACCCTTCTTATATGTTTTCACCCCAAGTAAAGAAATCCGGATTCCGGAATCCACGAAATTTTTGTTTGTGGAATCTGGAATCCTGGGCTTTGGAATCCGAAGTACAGCTCAAGGAATCCGGAATCCCGCTAACGATTGGAATCCAGAATCCAAGTTCCACTGTCTTAGAATCCGGAATCCAGTATCTGGAATCCAGAATCCAAGACTGTCTTGGTATCCCCTTACATGAGGCGGTTGTTTTGTTTTGCTTACGTTGTTAGGAAAAAGTTCCAGAACTGTTTCCCAGCCACGGAGTATTCAAACAAGTGATAACTGAGTTTGGCCACGCATTTAATACAAAGGTATGGAATTCACTGGAGTACGTAAATCAACTTTGATAGTGTGAATGCAATAAAAGATGAGATGGCGCCGTGAAATTGAAAACGAAGAAAAAAAGGCGGGAGAGAGGTGATTTTTTCCTGCTCATTTCTCACTGCGTCGTCCACATTCTTGCGTGAACTTAAGGTTTGTTTACGAACTAAATTGGATTTTAAAAAATGAACCCTTACACACATTTAGTACATCCGCCTTTCAAAGCGCAAACTGAAAACCTCAAAAATCATTTAATTTAATTTAATTATGTAATTTCTTCAGGCAGGCTGGCTTGTCAGTAGAGTAGAATACACAAAGGTGCCATCAGATGAACTAAGAGTGGCACTTATACATTTTGGAGCTGTAAGTGTAGAATATATTCTGGCAAACGAGATCCTTAACCGATAAAAAATAACTACCTGAAATCCTCTAACAAGCCCCCCCCCGGGGGCGGGGCGTATCTATTTCAAACAGGTTTGAGGTGGGCTTAACGGAGAGGGGGGTCGAGTTTATTTATCCATAAAGAACCAGAACGCAAAGTGGAAAAGCTCAGACACATGATGTTAGGAGTCATGAATCCGAAGATTAAAAACGAATCCGAACTTCTAGCACACGAATATACCATACTGGGTCAGCCAACATGAGGTGTTACAGGTACTGATTGATTAATACAGCATATCACTTAATAATAAGCGAGGAGGGGAGGGGGGCCTAATAACTTTCTTCCCCTGCAAAAGTAAGCCTTATTAGGGAATGTTTATATGAGATGAGCCCGACCGGTTAGCCTCATATAAACAGGCCTTTAGAAAGGGGAGCTTAATAGCGGATTGATGGTGGAGTTTTCCATAAGACCTATTTTGTTTGTTGCTTTTTGTTGTTGTTTTTTCTTTTAACTGTTGTAGGATATTTTATTAAGGACGTGTTACTGCCCGGATGTAAAGAAATATCAAGTAGGTACTGAACTAGCATAATTTTTATCCTGAAGTTAACAGGTTTCTCGATGGGAGCGTTTTCGTTGTGTGGTAATTTAATGGATTGCTATAAGAGCCATTTCTATTTCTCATGTACTGGACTGACAGTGTTACCCTGTTTTAATTACTGCAGAGACGTGTGGAAGTTTTTGATAGCCATGGACAACCTAAAGAAGGAAAGGTATAACGTTCCCATAGCAAAGGGCTCTTATATCGTCCAGATAGGCTACTATGAAGCTAAATCGTAATAATAAACCTATCGCTTTTTTGATATTCTCGTGGCCGTCGCCGTCGTCAGATTTAAGGTCCCCACTGATCTACAAACGAGAGAAAAAAAATGCTTGTTTAGCTTTGTGCCTGTAATGAGTGAATTTTTACTTGCACGCGCATCTGTGCCGGCTGTAAGTGCAGTGCATCAGGATGCATACCTATTAGATTGTGCATGGTCTATTTTTCTTAGGATGTTACTAAAATTTGCGCCAAGAAAAACGTGGGTTGTCCAATTTTATTCCGTGCCTAATAATTGCCAGTCCCTCCAGTCCCACCCACACTACCTCCCCCAAAGTCCCTACGAACGTACGGGCGTATGCTGACGTCATAACCAAATTTTCTGGCATCGATAGGTTTCCATTTTACTTTAGATACGGGGCTCCGCTGGCGCACGTGCGCGTGAAGCTCCGTTAAAACGGGGAGCGGGCAACGAGTCATGGGAACAGGAAAGTGAAAAATGGAAACTGGTAGGGCTAAAGTTCAAGTTAAGCTTTGTTCCCATTTTTCTTTTTCGCGTGCTTGTTCCCCGCTCCTTTTTTTCCGTTTTAGTAATATCCATCTTTCTTATTCTCCGTGGCAATTCTATTTTGTCATTGTTTCATTTCTATTTTATTTTTTTATTTATTCTTTTGTCATTCATTATTACACAGAAAATAAACCATAACATCGCTGGACCTCTGTGTTTTTCCGGAGACGTAATCAAAAGAAATATTCTTCTCCCTAAGGTACTTTGATTATGAAAAACACTGCGATAAGATAATCCTTGAAATCATTTTAAAGACGTTTTTCGAAAATTTAGAAATATTTAAAAAGACTGACGACGTGTGGAGTTTCTTGGTTACCATGTTTTATAAACACAAGAAAAAAAACGTCAATACTCAACTCTTAATTTGAACATATATCCTTATGTGCTGCTTTTCTCTTTGTTTATCTTTTATTTATTAATCATTTTTATGTTTTTATTTATTTTTTGCTTGACAGTGAAGTTCAAAAACGTCAAAACGACCTCATGGTTTTTTACGTTTTAATTTTTTTAAAAAGATTTTAAGTAATATCTTATCTCAGTTTTTTATAGTTGAGTTATATCGCTTTATTTTTTGCAGTGGTGATTTTATCTACACAGTTTAAAAAGAACTTTCGCCATAGATTTCGAGCAATCTATTGGAGTATAAAGTGTCTGATTGCAACATATACGTCTTCTACACTACCATATATGGAACCCGGTTAATACGGTCACCAAGGAGACATGCCCCGTATTATCGGACTGTGCGTAGCGAGAGGTTCCACTGTATATGACTTTTACGTTTCAGGTGGAAAGAAATGATTACATTGTCCTACACGATTGTGGTGCAAATTCGCTGTCTCTGTTCTCCCGACATTGCAGTCGGCAAGCACCTGCTGTTTTTGGTGAGTGGTAATCAGCATCAATTTCTTAGAATTCTTAAACAGGAGAGAAAATATACTACAAGCTGCGCATGCGTATAGTATTAGAGACCTTTAGATTCGAGGACGAGGACGACTACGACTACGAGATTTGACTTGAAGTTTTTTCGCATATTCTCAAAATATAAACTCCCCGGAAAGCTTCATGTTACCATTTTTCACTAGAAAAGTTAGCGTCGTTATCTTTAGTGAAGGAGGTTACGCGCTCTCCCGATCGCAAAATGATAAAACTTCTAACACTTGATATCTTGTTCTCGCCACCACGACATTCGCGCGAAAACTCGTAGTAGAATGACGACGGCTACCACGTTTTCCCGCCAAAATGACGCTGGCTCACGCGCGTACACTACTTAGTACTGAGAAAATCTCGTACCCCTAGTCGTACTCGTCTTAGAATGTAAAGGTCTCTAATAACAATTTCTTAGAATTTTTAACCGGGAGAGAAAAAATACTACAAGTTGCGCATGCGTATGGTATTTCCGGTTGTCGCCTTCTTCCGCCTAGCTACCCTGCGAGTAGAGCCTGTTTTTGTCTTCTTTTTGATGGAGGAAAAGAAAAGGAGGCTCTTCTTGAATCGCGTCGATCCTTTGAACTCGCCGCAGCCCGAACTTTTAGACTAGTCAATCTTCTTTTCTCTCGTCAAACACGTTTTTTTTAGTGTGAGCACCATTTATTAAAAAGGCCGGTTGCCATAACTGAGCCCACTGTACCAAGCGCGTGGCTATTAGGTCTGGGTTCGAAACTGTTCCCTAGCAACATGCAGCGCATGCTCAACAAAGATCTTCCTGGATTCATGCCGAGTATTTCTCGAGTACGGCAAAATGGAGCTGTAATAGGGAAAGAAAGGCTCTTCTGGCTGGGTACATTGCGCCCGGAGATTCGCCCGCCTTCGCATGTTGGCCCCTTTTGAGCTGAAAGAGTAGTGATGTTATTATGATGTACTTTGTCTTTCGTTTTAGGTTATCGAGTGCAAGAAAGTGGCAAAGTCACCTTCGAAACATTGAAAGTATGTAATAATATTTATTGCGTTTCCGCTCCAATATTATCGCAAACCACATTAAGTAGAACAGGCGCTCACAACGCTTTTTTGTTTGCCTCTATTCTCTTTTAGGAAGCCGAAACCATAGACGACCTTCTAACATTTTGGAAAGGTTTGTTATTCGCTTTTCGTTTTAACACAATAAATTAAATCGTCGGCATCGTCTTGTGAAGACGGTGTCGAAACGACTATTTTCAGCACATCACGGCGTTGCAACATTAGGGCCATTTATACGAGGAAAAATAAGACGCGTCTTACATAAGACATGTCTTAAATAAGACGCAAACTTTCCGTATAAACGGCACATTTCGTCTAAAATAAGACGCGGCTTAGCTAAGACGCGTGTTATTAGATAAGACATGCTCGTATAAATGGTACAGTTCGCGTCTTATGTAAGACGCGTCTTATTTTTCCTCGTATAAATGGCCCTATTGTTTCGAATTGTTCCCCTATCACCTAAAATTGCTTTTCTAAAGCTCTCTTATCACTTTGTCCTAATTTTGAACGTTTTCAAAAACAAGCTGTTCTGTTATTTTACAGGTAGAAATTCCAGAAATACTGACGAGTTTAAGGCAGACGCCTTGAAGAACGATCTATAGTCTGAATTCTTAGTTAGTAGTAGTGGTAGTAATAATAATAATGATAATGATAATAATATTAATAATAATAATAATAATAATAATAATAATAATAATAATAATAATGTTTTACTCGTAGAAAGAAATACTTTTTAGACATGTTAAAAAATTGTGAATGTATTATCCGAAGACGTTTTAATTGCTTAAGGATAGTTTTGTTGTTGAGGTGTAGATTAGAAGTGTGATTTACTAGATTAATGCAGTTATTCACTATCACACCGATTTCCTTTTGACTATAATTCACCCAAAAGATCCTTTTTAACGCCAGAGCACTTGGTTCAAATTTACTCCTACCAAAAGAAGATTAACTACATCCCACCCCCACCCCCCTCCCCCGAGCTTCGCGAGGTTCTGCGATACACGTATTTCTAGTAATAATAATAGTCCTTCACTTCCCTTAGAGAAAGAAAGGAGAGAGTGGAGGTCACTCTCTTCCCCCTACCCCCACGCGCCCGAATTCCCCCTGATCCCCTTCCCTTTATAGCGCTACTACACAGACTAAAGAAGAAGAGGCCCCGGCAGGACACGAGATTCGACTATAAGCCGTTTCCACTATGACGTCACTTGATTGTAACTACAATCGAACCCCGCTTAATACGGAAACCTCATTATTACGAACAGCTTGCTTTGTCCCTAGAGAAAGAAAGCCCTTACATTTTCTTTAAATTCCACCCGCTTAATACGGACACGCTGTTAATATTTACACTTTCTATGGCCCCTTTAGTGGCCGTATTAACGGGATTTGAATGTACCAGAATCATTCAGATTTTTGTTTCTTTTTGCAAATTAGTTTTTTTGTTGTTTGTTATTGAAATGTTGCTACTTTAATGAATCAGTTCATTGTAGTCTTTTTGCCATTATCCGACTGCCATTTTGTTAATGAAGGTATTCGCTAAAAACAACGCTTTAAGGGCCTGTTTACATCGAGGTGGGATACCCCAGATAGGTGAGCTAAAATGTAGCGGGTCACCGCACCTATCATGTAAACGTGATCAACTTAAAACCAGCGATTATATGGACGGGCGGCTTACCCCACCTAAGCGGTTTACCTCGTTCCCAGGACGTTTTTCCTTTGAAGAGTTTTTAAGGAAAAAAGCCCTGGAAATGAGGTTAGGGGAGGGGGCAGCGGGCCGCGGGCCCCGGGCCCTACCTTAATCTTAGGCCAAACTGAAGCCCTCAGAGCCGAGGAAAATTATATTCAAGGCCGGGTCCCCTTCTTATCGGGGGACTACACAAGCTAGCCTCCACTTTTTGAAGATCTCAGTCCGCTAATGGATGTAAAAAATAGAAATTCCATGTATGCAGGGAAAGAGATCCAGAAAAGGATCCGGGTCCGGGGACAGTTTTTCCTTGATGTTCCTTTACCGTAGGGTTCCCACGGGTCGCGGAAAAACTGGAAAGTCATGGAATTCAAGAATTTCATTTTTCAGGCCAAGGCACGGAATGTAATTCTCGGTATTGGAAAGTCATTGCAAACTGATTAAAGTTTTGTTAGGTAGATAAGTTATTGCAGATGTCAAAGCAAGATTAATTAATTAAACAGCGTTTTGGTGGATACCAGAGTTTGTCTCTTGAACTGAGTCTGAAAAATACCCCCAAAACAAGAATGGTTTTGAAAATTTTGGAAAGTAACAGCTAAACCTAAGGTCACGGAAAATTAGGCAAGTTGACGGAAAAAGTCCTACAGAAGAATATGAACCTTGTAGCGGGTATCCCATGATGCATTGCATTTGGTAATTAAAAAGCTACTTTTTAGTCTTGTATCTATCGCGCAGTCATCAGAACAGAAAGTCCCAGTCCGCTACTGACCAATCCATATTTGATTGCCCCAACTAAAATAAGAGAAGACCGGACTTATTTTAGAGCAGCAGAATGCGGGGATTTGTTGTTTTCTTCTGTTACTGGGCAGTCAGTAGTGCTTATATCCTCAGGCAAGAGAAGGATGAACAATGGAAAACGAGAAAGACTTTACAGAACAAAACCTACACCACCGAGACGAGGGGGCAAACTGCGAGAAAAACGATCTGGACCCAAAACCTCAAGGTACGAGACGAAACGGTTATTCTTGTCACTCATTTTTATTTTCTCCTATTTCAATGACGATGTACATTTAACCTTGCTCACATTTACGAAAAGAGGAGGGAAGATTATGTGGCTAAGGTTAGAATTGTATTTAAAACAATTAGTGATGAAAAGCAAATAATGAAGCAACAACCACAGGCCAGGCAAGCCGGCCCTCTATTCATATGGCCGCTGTTCAGTTACCGGCTGAGATCTGAGCAGTGCTGTATAGAGCGGTACTGATGAATGTTGCGGCGTTTCCATTTTGTTCCAAAATACTGTTTTGAGTGGAAAAGTTTCAATAAAAGCTTCAACCATGTTACCCAAGTCATGTGTCTGTCTTTCGCCTTTTCGGGCGGTTTGAAGCGTTGAATTTATCTATAGAGATGAATGAATGACCGTTAAAGATGATAACTTATTTTTAGAACTAAAAAAATTTTCTCTAGTGTGCTACTTCTTTTACTTCACTGTTTAAACTTTAAAATATTTTGGTCTAGTGTATTTTCTTTTATATTTCGTAGTCAGTTTTTGTAATTTGTATTTTAAATAAGGTATTATTCAACACCTTTTTTATCTGTTTCATAATGAGCTCCAAGTTTTATTCAATAGTATGGTTTTGTCACCACCCTTTGCAGAAAGCCTAATTGTGATGCTTTTTTTTGACAAATGTTAATTTATGTTAGAGGTGATCAGTGAATTAGTGTTAGCAAGTGTTACTGCTTTGTTCATATTGCCCAACTTGAGTGTTGTATCCCTTGGAGACAGTGGCCTGCGTGTGAACCCAAACTCTCCCCAATCCCCCCCCTTTTTCCCTTCCTCCCGGTCCCCTACCCATTTCGACGCCTGCCACGCGGGCTAGGGAAGACAGCTGATCGTCGTCGGGGATCTGTTCCAAATTTGTTTTTTCCTTTCCTTTAACTGATGTCGTTTAATTCGTCATATGTTTAAAGCGTAAAATTTATGATTCAAGTTGTGCGAGTCGGCGTCAAGTTGTGAAAAGGTATGAGTGGTGAATGTGTTACGTTTGAGATAAGTTGAAGTATACTTATTGCTTGGCTGCATCTCGTTACGGAAGAGAGCTAGGCTGCGCTTTTCTCACGTGGTACGACTCGTAGGAAGTGGGTAGGCGAGAAAAAAGCGTCATTTTTTCTCCTTATTTTTCCAGAAAATTACCAAACACGATGACTTAGGTTACTCTCAAGAGTCAGCTATGAAGCAGTTTGGGGACCTAACTCGAGAAGACCGGGCCATTTACATTGGAAGTTCGTTGAAGAAATCGCTTCCAAATAACTTCAAACCTCAGCTGCCAGATTCAGTGGACTGGAGAGATAAGGGATTTGTAACTCGAATAAAAAATGAAGGTGAACTCGGTTTATATTTGTGGGACTTAATCTGAGGTTAGAATTACTGACTTGATCTGATGTTAACAGTCACTCGGACTTTTGTCTAGCTGATAAACATGTGGTATTGAGAATACTTAGTTTTTGTTTAGGGAAGAAAAACGACAAACCTGGCAAGAAAAACTCCAAGTGAAAAGAGAAAGTCAACAGCAAACTTGCATAACAGCGCTAGCGTCTGTGGCAACGACGAGAGAATCGATCCCGCGTGGAGGTGAACAGCGCGCCACAGCCTATTGACCAAGAGCCATGGCTCTTGCTATTGACTCAAAGGGCTTTCAAAAAGATTATGAGCGAATATATCAATACTAACGTACGGTTCCATCCACGCGTATTCTATTTACTTTAGCGAAGGAGTATCAGAATTATGGAAGGTCAGACTTCGCCTTTTGTTAAAATAAGTGGGAAAGATGAAATGCATGCGCAAGGGCGGTTAGTTTATAAAGAAATTGTGAAGTTACGTCGGTAGGGAGCGGAATACAATTTTTGCTATCATTAACTGATAGGGCTAACGCTCAAAACGTCAAAAAAAAATTCGGATAAGTGTATGCCGGCGGCCCACGATCTTAAACCAAAACTAGAAAATGAAACCCAATTCGCTGTCCTAATACTCTAAAGTAAAGCTCAGTTTTAACAGTTGTTTTGTTTCTCGTGTGTAGCTGGGAATGGTGCCCTCTCTAAGGATCACACCGGCAACACAGCGCCAACAATGGCAAAAATGATACCGTCATTTAATAACGGAGACCCGAAAAAACCCAGCCCTATCGGACGGCACATACTTATAAAGCCGATGTATGGGAGTACTCCTCCCGGGCCATGTCCCCCTACGGTGGCTAAGCTCTTGATTCTATCTGATCAGTTGGTGATGCCCTAAAAAATTCTATTTCACTCATTCATCTTTCTTCCTAGTTACTCTCTCTTGTAGTCTTTCTCAGCAGCCTATATTTCATCCTCACTATAGCTACCCTGCGAGTAGAGGTTTCTTTTCTTACATGGCTTTTAGCGTTAACGAAGTCTTTCGCGTGGCTTGTCAGTCGCGTAGTTGGTTTGTTTTATACGCCCCAGGAGAAACGGGGGTGTAAACAAACCAACTACAAACCTCTACTCGCAGGGTTATTATTTAACAATTATTCCCCGAGCCCGAATGGGCTCTGAGTCAATAGCCCATGAGGCCGAAGAGCTATTGACTCAGAGGCTGTGAGGGCGAGAGGATTAAATGTTTTAGTAAAATCCAACTAGTTTTAGCTAGTTAAAAGCTAGATTTTAATCCTTTTTTGCCGCCAAAAAGCCCGCGCGTTTCGCTACTAGGGGGCTATAACATATAGCCTAGTAGTAGCTCAACCAATCAGAATGCAGTATTGATAAGAGACCACTAGCTGGATTTTACTAAAGCTAGATATCTTTCAATTTTTGGCACTGATAAAATTACCCATTGTAAACGGACCCCTCTGTTGCGCTGACATAGGCCAGTGTGGTTCGTCCTGGGCGTTTAGCGCGACTGGATCTCTAGAAGGACAACACTTCAGGAAGACTGGAATACTTGTGTCTCTCAGTGAACAGAATCTCATCGATTGCACCAAAAGTTACGGCAATACTGGCTGCGGTGGGGGATGGATGGACAACGCGTTTAAATACGTAAGAGACAATAAAGGAATCGATTCCGAGGCAGGCTACCCATATTATGCTAGGGACTTGGGATATTGTTATTTTCGAGCAGAGTACAATGCAGCTACAGCAACTGGTAAGAATAATTGATAAATGAACAACAGTATCGTATGGCAGCTGTCCTCGGAAGACACATTCATACATACACACGTAATTCGGACCATACGAAACAGCACTGTCGCAATAAACGATGATCACTCCTGAAGCCTGAACTCCTGTGAGGTTACATACACACATATACACATACACTGTCTGCCTGTAGCCATTACGACTCCTGAGGGAGGATTATGAGGTTATCTCTCCTTACAGATAACCCACCCAGCCCAGGAAAGGTTGGCCACACCACCGCGGTCTACGTTCGAAAAGTGCTATTAGAGAGATTAAGATTCACGTTTACCGCAAACGGCAAACGTCAGACTCAAGTTGAGAATTTCTCAGATTAGAAAATAAGAAGATAAAAACAGTCCCGAACGATTCTTATGGCTAAAACTGGCATAAAACTACTTATTTTTGTGTAGAAGCAAAAAAGAGTAAACGGAAAATAAGGGGAAAACTTGGTCACGTGGTACAAATTCACGTCAGCCGTTTGGCGTAAACGTGAATCTTAATCTCTCTATTGGCGTGCCGGTATTTTACGTCCGACAAGAACCAGATGAGCGAAAGTGCTGTGAGACGGGACCTCTGTTTTTTCGAACTTATCCGAGAAGACTAGAAAGTGTAGCCGTTTGCAGATGTTATTTCAAAGGCAATACTTTCTTCTCAGTTATTTAAAGACCCTGAGGGTTGGTCCGGCCGGGGTTTGAGATATCAGCTTTGTAAAAAAAAATCGACCAGAAGTTTTTTTAGCCACCAGAAATAGCTAGCTGATATATACAATGTTTTAAGACATTCGACGACCCTCTTTTGCAGAGGAAAAATAAAAGATGTACTTTAAACGAAGATTATACAAGCCATCAAATTCCATTTTCATTTGGCTATTTCCTTACAGGAATTACCTAGATCAATCAACCAATCAAAATGACTGATTGGCCGGCCGATGCCAAGAGAGTATAACCTACGAGAGTATAACCTACGTCCACTTTTTTCATTGCAGGATTTGTAGACCTTCCAAGTGGAGACGAGATAGCTCTAAAACAAGCCGTTGCCACCTTCGGACCAATATCTGTTGCCATTGACGCCACCCGTCCTTCATTTCAATCATATCGCAGTGGAATCTATGTTGAACCGTAGGTATCGATACGCATTATAGGGTCACCAAGAATAGGCCTTTGGGGAGCAAGGGTCGTGCAGTGGTGAGAGCGCTCGCCTCCCACCAATGTGGCCCGGGTTCAAATCCCGGCGTCTACACCATATGTGGGTTGAGTTTGTTGTTGGTTCTCTCCTTTGCTCCGAGAGGTTTTTCTCCGGGTACTCCGGTTTTCCCCTCTCCTCAAAAACCAACATTTCCAAATTCCAGATCGACCAGGAATCAGGTAGACGAAGAACCACTATGTGGATGTGCTACCTGCAAATCGTTATTTATTATTAGTTGATCATGTGACCAACTTTTGGTAAACACGAAAACAATTCGCTTTTGAAAGTTTTGTTAGCACGAGCTGAAAGAGCATATTCAAATTAGGTACCTGGGAATCTTCAGTGTATATCTCAAAAGTAGCGATTGGAACGGCCGCCCAAAATTTGGCCTATTGAGCCTAATCAATTGCTTTTTTTCCCGGGACATGAGTGTGACCAAAAGAGAATAATAGGACGGGCAGGGAATGTAAGGTCGGTGGCCAGGATATGTGAATTTCACTAAAGTTATTTTTAGAGGCTGTAAGTCCAATTCCTGGGACGTGTACACATTTTAATCAACTGTTTGAAACGTCATCAAGTCCGTGTGTTACTGTCTAGATGCAGAATATTTTAGTGGCAAAACATCAAGAGAGCATAATGTCCCATTAATCTCTCTTGAAACATTGATTAAAGCGGACATCTCCGGAAACCAACTTCCAACTAATTTCAAGCGTTTACTTGGTCTAAAAATAACTTTCGTGAAATTCACATATCTCAAGGACCAGACTGGGCGTTTCCTTCTCTGTCCCATTCACCTCGCTTGGTGTGACCTGACAGTAGGCTCGGGCAATTGTAATTTTCAGGCTGTGTAGTTATCACGGTTTGAACACTGCAGGTCTCTCGGTAAGATTAGGGAGCTTACTATCCATCCAAACTATTTCGCGATCATCCTAAGTCACCCTGTTACTTAAAAGAGGGGAATTTATATTGGAGTTGAGAGAGGGGACCGCGCCCGAGTTCAGACAGAGACGGTAGAATTTATCGCCTCGTCTTTTCCGTTCTCTGAATTTGAACTGAGTTTGGTTATTTCGAGTCTTAGTTGTGCAGGAACGGCCAAGAAATGTACAAAAAAAGCTTGACGCACGTGCAGAGTTGTTGTTTTGCCCATTAAACCTATTGCTTTTTTTAATGTTCTCGTTGCCCTCGCCGTCGTAGTTTCGTAAGGTCCCTGATATTAGTACTCAAATCGGCCACGCGTGTCTTGTCGTCAGTATGTAGAAGGAAACCATGGGATTAACTGTTAGTCTTGAAATAGCTTTAATACTTTAGTCGTCCACTCAACGGCGTGAACTTATTGCTGGAATTTCTTAGTTCTTCCACTTCGCCTATCTTACAAAATAACGAGATTAATTAATTACTTAACTTGTACAACGAGCAAAACTTCGTATTAAGATTTTTGTTAATCGTACTAGAAAAAGATTAAGATTACAACCAATCAGAAGCACTTAGTACCCAGATCTGGGTAGTGACAAGTCATCAGTATGCAGACCCGTCTATTGAATTTCTGCTCAGACTTCATTCCGAGGAAACCGTGCGTTGGAGACGTCGCCAAATGTCGGGTGTTTTCGCGGGCAACAATCTTGCTCGCTTTTTATGGCAACTACCTGACTGAGTGCTAACTCGGACGGAAAAAAAGCCTGGCCGTGTTGGCTATGAAGTGATCTCAAAAACAATCAGGATGATGAGACTAATAATATGATTGTATGTGATTTTTCAGAGCCTGCGGCAACAGTCTCTTTTCTTTAGACCGTGCTGTTCTTGTCGTTGGATACGGAGCTGAAAACGGCCAAGACTATTGGCTGGTCAAGAATTCCTGGGGGACCGACTGGGGAGATAGAGGCTACATCAAGATGGCAAGAAACAAGAATAATCAATGTGGAATTGCCACAAAGGCCAGCTATCCTCTTGTTTAGCAAGTGCGGGCTATCCTCAGATGGGGATGATTTTGACTTTAGGAATTAACTTCTAAACTACTCAATGGAAATTAAATGATGTTACCAAGCGTATCTTGTCTTACACTGGTTTGGTTGTGCCCGGACTTTCTATGACTATTTTATGGGACATAATAGGCCTACAAATGAAGAAATATCTTAAATCCTCTACTAAGTCCCTCTGTCTAATAGGCTCCCCCTTTCCAGAGGAAAAAAGTTATTAAGCCTTCCCCCCCACCCCCACCTCTCCCTTTATTACACCATATTAATTAATCACAATTCTAACACTTCATGTCAGCTTTCATGTTGACTAGTCCGGTATGATTTGTTTTTGATCTTTGGCTACCTGAGCTTTTTCACCTTGCGTTCTAGTTCTTTATGGATAATTTATACCATAATTGTTGCTAGATATATATATAAACCCCCGCCTCTCTCTCCTTCCGGCAAACTTGTTTGGGGTATTTAAGCTCTCTCCCCCCCCCAGGGGGCATAAGAGAGGCTGTTTTTCTGTATGATGAACTAGGGGTACCTTCCGGCAAGTGCCAACGAGGAGAATTCGTCTATCTTTTGTGGAATGTGCCTATCCAGATCTTCGCGAATTGTTATATAAGCTGAGAAG